>NC_141771.1:3986786-4330953 GCF_051362555.1 Lingula anatina | reverse complement strand
AACCTTGCTAATCCTCGACATGACTGCTTTAGTTTTAGTAACCCTTTACTAGCCTGGAAAATCTTAATGATGACCATCGTGACAGAAAACAATTTTTAACTTCACGCCGATGCCGTAAAACTCTTCCTATCTTAGACTGTACAAACTGTACTACGTGGATATGATGTAAAGTGAACGTGAGAAAATAAATTGTACATTTATCTCACGGTGTTCACTGATGCAATCCCCTAAAATATGGGTAAGAGCGAAGGTCATGTTGAACAGAAGAAGTGGTTTGGTAAGCATTATTTATGGCAGGGACATGTATATATTACCTCGTATTATCTCAAAATAAACAAGGCAATCATCCTTGACTTGCTGTATATTATCCTCTCCCAGGGTCAAAGACTGATTTTCCTCCAAACATATACAGATGTATCTCTGGCTAACTCATGGAACGACTCTCTGCTCTCGCTCTGGAGAAAAGTGTAGTTAATCTGATTAATCTGCGGCAGTGGTAGAAGGTAGCACTACATCATGATTTACACCTCACTAATTACAGTGACCAGCAAAAACTACACAGCTGCTGCGACAATTTATTTATTCATTTATTTTTTTTTTCTCTCACAGACAATCACGGAATCTTGTCACATTTTTCGGTAACTTTTGAAACCGTAATGCACACCAAAATGATACCTGCAAGTTAGTATTCTAGCAGTTTTTTAAAGTTGATGGGAAAATAAACACCTTAATCGTATTTATTGCAAAATTTGAATCCATGTCTTTATACATCAAAAGTACTTTTGTGCTGTTCGCAGCACATTTCAAGACTACCCATGCACGAAAAAGGTGTTATCATTCAATTTTTTCCCCAAAAAACGTTTTTGCCACAAACGACCAAAACAATCCAGGTACAAGAAGGTAAATGGTCGATGCTTGACTTTGGACTAAATTTACAGCGCATGCTTTTGTCATTTTCACTATCATTTATACTGTCAATTTTTCCTACTCAGCGTGGTTGTTGGCGGTTTTGCATCTTTATGATATCCCCTGTATGCATGGGCGTCCGCAGAAAATTTTCAAGGGGGGGGGGTCAAAGTCATTGAAGGGGGAGATAATGATTGGCTGGGTACCCGCAATAAAAATGCAGTTTCGAAATTCCTCGGCGGGGGGGGGGGGGGGGGGGGGGGGGTCAAGTGACCCCTTTGACCCCCCCCCTGCGGATGCCCATGCTTGCATGAGTGAATGCATGTACAGAATTAATACTTAATATCGAATATTTTTATCATTGTTATTGTTAGTGCAAATAAAAATATTTTTGGCTTTATTCAGTCTGTCATCGAGTGACACAAATATCCAGTCTTCTATTGTGAGGTATTTTGGTCAATAATATGAAATCTGAAATAAGAAGTCATTCAAAAGAAAAAAGCACCTCCAGAAAACAATATCAACAGTTTGTTGTCAGTGTTAACTTTAAGCTAATATATTAAAGAAAAATGAAATGGTATACAGGCAAAGAACTCATTACAGTAAATCATGAACAAGTAATCAATACATTTTTTAATCTTTCCATTTAAACGTTTCTTTAACCTCTACGAACTCCACGGCCTCCGCTGCACTCAAAATTCGTAGGGGACATACAATCCTAAAATTCGTGCGTCCAGTTGTGAACGAGGCTTTAAGTAACAGATAGTTATAGTGGGCTGAAAAAATGTTTAAGTGAACGTGCATGAGGCAGCTGGCAGCAATCTTTTCAACAAAGGGTGTTCAGCGATGCAGTTGATCAAAATAAGAGGGTAGTTTAACACAGAAACTAGTTTGGCAATTCATATAGTATGGTTGCACGATATTTTTATAATAAATAAAGATAGTCCAGGACTTGCTGAAAATCGCAAGAATATTTTTAATTGATAGAAGTTTTTCAATTAATGGCACAAAAGTACACACAGTGATTTTTTTATTGATTAAAATAACACATTTCTGACACTCGCAATAAAAAAAAGAAAAGAAAAAATAAAGAAACTAAAAAAAAGCTGCTCAATACTCTATTACTTATGCTGTGTGTGCAGCTATACTATTATCCCCAATCTGTATCTAGGACCAGCTGGTAGATGAAGTTAAGTCCTAATTCTCTAAGTAATGTAGTATTTCAACGCTATAGTGGTTACATTACAAAAGAGGAGAAGCTGAAAGTTATGAAGGTGAAGCTCTAAACCGTTATGTACTCGACCGGGATATGGTACAGTAGTCAGCCAAATAAAAAAAAAATTTGCATACATTCCCATCTCCTTTATGTGAACATTAAAACAAGCCCACTAGCTTCGGAAATACTTCTGGAATATTAATCTGAGAGTTACTCAATTGCAAATTGCTTTATGCCACATTTCAATTCCTAGAAACTTTATTGTTAAAAAAGTAAGGTGGGTTTTAAAATACCGGTATTGCATGAAACGAAAGCAACACATTCTCTCTTTCTCTCAAGTGATCATGACAAATAAACAATTTTATATACCTTCGTTAACTCAAACGACGAGTTCCTAATCAACCAGTGGACCGAAAAATTCATTGAACGAGTTGTCTGGCTCCTCAGTAAGAAAGAACTCAGCATACGCATGCGCGAATTCTTCAATGCATATGAAGCCATCTTTGTCGCTGTCCATAGCATCAAAGACATTTTTCGACTCTACCACAGGGACGTTAACACTGTGGAAAAAAGCCTTGTGCTCTTCCTTTGAAATAAGACCATCCCCGTCAATGTCCATGGCTTCAAAATCCACAGATACCATCATGTGGAAAAACTCCTGTCGGTGGCTGCTTTGGTTAATTATGGATAGACAGGAGCCAACGTATTCTTCCTCTGTCATCTTGGATGTATTTTGTGAAGCATTATAAATGAGGTCCCATATTGCAAGACGTTGATTTAGAATATGTTCTGCTTGTTCATCTGCAAAACGTGAGGGAAGTTTTCAGATTTATCAGATTTACATAACCGTCCATCGTGTGTGTTTGTGTGAGAGAGAGAGAGAGAGAGAGAGAGAGAGAAAGAGAGAGGGAGAGATAGGGAGAGAGAGACCTAATGTGAGAAAGAGAGAGGAGAGAAAGAAACTGTGTTATGAACCGGGTTTTTACAGCATAAAACTGCTTAGAGTAGCAAAAGAAAAAACAACTTGTATAATTTATACCCAGATGGGTCCTATATGTACATATACACGTGGTTGTATTTTAACATTACCATTAATATTACAATTACCATTAAGTTCAAGATACTCGGCAACTCGTCTGGCACTTGTCTCGAAGTCTTCCTTCGTAATGAAACCGTCTCCATTGCTGTCCAGACACTTGAAAATCGTGCGCAACTTGCGTCTCCAGTGGTCTGATCCAGTTACCGGGGGGTAATCTATTGGAGCCTGAAATATTTTTAGCACATGCAAATGATATTTAGCAATGCAAATTAAGTATTGGTCTATCTGCATGCGCACGGGAAAAACGTGATATGCAGATATAATATTACACTAAAAGGTAACAGTTCAGCCGTGGCACCAGTGAGCCACAATTTGAGCATTGGTAGTTACTACATGTATCCTCATCACCAGAATTTACATGCACGATATAAAAACGCCTACTTGCAAACCGAAACATTTTTCACGTCTGTCTTGAATTGGTTCAGCCTACTTACTTTTTTAAAGCGCACTGGTTGGTTTGCCAGTTTCCGGACAGGTTGAAGAATTGGAGATTCCGTTAAAAGTCCATGCACAATTGTCCCTAATCTGCGGCTAGCTGGGATAACCCTTGCTAATGCCCGACTCGACCCTGGCTGCAAAATTTCCCGTAATCCCTGCCTCCCTGGGGTCACCCTTGCTAATCCTCGACATGACTGCGTTATTTTTAGTAACCCTTTACTAGACTGGAAAATCTTAGACATGATGACCACCGTGACAGAAAACAATTTTTAACTTCACACCGATGTTGTAAAACTCCTCCTATCTTACTTAGACTGTACAAACTGAACTATATAATGTAAAGTAAACGCGAGACAACTACCAATGAATCATTTATCTAAGGGTGTTCACTGATGCAAACCCCCAAAATATGCGTTGGAGCGAAGGTCATGTTGAACAGAAGAACTGGTTTTGTAAGCATTATTTATCTCAGGGACATATATATATTACATCGTATCATCTCAACAAAAACAAAGCAATCATCCTTGTCTTGCTGTATATTATCCTCTCCCAGGGTCAAAAGACTGGTTTTCCTCCAAGCATACACAGATGTATCTCTGGCTAACTCATGACACGATTCTCTGCTCTCGCTCTGAAGAAAAGTTCACGAGTTAATCTGATTAATCTGCGGCAGTGGTAGAAGGTAAATTTACAGATTTACACCTCACTAATTACAGTGACCAGCAAAAACTACACAGCTGCTGCGACAATTTATTTATTCATTTATTTTTTTATTTTTTTCTCACACAGTCAATCACGGAATCTTTTCACATTTTTCGGCAACTTTTGAAACCGTAATGCACACCAAAATGATACCTGCAAGTTAGTATTCTAGCAGTTTTTTTTAAAGTTGATGGGAAAATAAACACCTTAAACGTATTTATTGCAAAATTTGAATCCATGTCTTTATACATCAAAAGTACTATTGTGCTGTTCGCAGCACATTTCAAGACTACCCTTACACGAAAAAGGTGTTATCATTCAATTTTTTCCCCAAAAACGTTTTTGCCACAAACAACCAAAACAATCCAAGCACAAGAAGGTAAATGGTCGATTCTTGACTTTGGACTAAATTTACAGTGCATGCTTTTGTCATTTTCACTATCATTTATACTGTCAATTTTTGCTATACAGTGAGGTTGTTGGCCGTTTTGCATCTTTATGATACCCCTTGTATGCTTGGGCGTCTGCAGAAAATTTCCCGGGGGGGGGGGGGGGGGGGGGGTCAAAGTCATTGAAGGGGGAGATAATGATTGGCTGGTTACCCACAATAAAAATGCAGCTTCAAAATTCCGGGGGGGGGGGTCAAGTGACCTCGTTGACCCCCCTGCGGATGCCCATGCTTGTATGAGTGAATGCATGCACAGAATTAATACTTAATATGGAGTTTTTTTATCATTGTTATTTTTAGTGCAAAGAAAAATCTTTTTGGCTTTATTCATCAAAAAAGTTTGTCATCGAGTGACACAAATATCCAGTCTTCTGTTGTGAGGTATTTTAGTCAATAATATGAAATCTGAAATAAAAAGTCATTCAAAAGAAAAAAAACACCTCCAGAAAACCATATCAACAGTTTGTTGTCAGTATTAACTTTAAACTAATATATTAAAGAAAAATGAAATGCTACACAGGCAAAGAACTCATTACAGTAAATCATGTACAAGTAATCAATACATTTTTTAATCTTTCCATTTAAACGTTTCTTTAACCTCTACGAACTCCACGGCCTCCGCTGCACTCAAAATTCGTGGGGGACATACAATCCTAAAATTCGTGCGTCCATTTGTGAACGAGGCTTTAAGTAACAGATAGTTTTAGTGGGCTGAAAAAATGTTTAAGTGAACGTGCATGAGGCAGCTGGCAGCAATCTTTTCAACAAAGGGTGTTCAGCGATGCAGTTGACCAAAATAAGAGGGTAGTTTAACACAGAAACTAGTTTGGCGACTCATATAGTATGGTTGCACGATCTTTTTATAATCAATAAAGATAGTCCAGGACTTGCTGAAAATCACAGGAAAAATCTTAATTGATAGAAGTTCTTCAATTAATGGCACAAAAGCACACAGCGGGTGTGATTTTTTATTGGTTAAAAATTACACATTTCTGACTTTCGCAATAAAACATTGTAGTATTTCAACGCAATAGGGTAACTTTACAAAAGAGGAGAAGCTGAAAGTTATGGAGGTACAGGTACATTTAGAAGCTCCATACCGGTACCAGTATATGTACATGTACCTAGAATATGGGCATGATATTCAGTAGCAGTATTCAGTCAACTAAAAAAGATTGCGTAAACTCCCATCTCCTTTATTTGAACATTAATACAAGCTCACTAGCTTCAGAGATACTTTGAAATATTAATCTGGAAGTTACTCAATTGCAAATTGCCTTATGGCACATTTCAAATCCTAGAAACATTATGGTTGAACACAGTAGATGGGTATTAAACTATTAAATGAAATGAAAGCAACACATGCTCTCTTTCTCTGTCTCTCAAGTGATCATGACAAATAGGCAATTTAATATATCTTCGTTAAATCAAACTACAAGTTCCTAATCAACCAGTGGACCGAAAAATTCATTGAATGGATTGTCTGGCTCCTCAGTAAGAAAGAACTCAGCAGATGCATGCGCAAATTCTTCAATGCATATGAAGCCATCTTTGTTGCTGTCCATAGCATCAAAGACATTTTTCGACTCTTCCACAGGGACGTTAACACTGTAGAAAAAAGCCTTGTGCTCTTCCTTTGAAATAAGACCATCCCCGTCAATGTCCGTTGTATTAAATTCCACGGATACCCACATGGGTAGAAAGTCTTGTCGGTAGTAGCTTTGGTTCACTATCGGTACTGATGAGCCAACGAATTCTTCCTCTGATACCCTGGTTGTATCTTGTGTTGCATTAGAAACGAGTTCCCATATTGCAAGACGTTGATTTAGAATATGTTCTGCTTGTACATCTGTAAGTCGGGAGAGAAGTTTTCAGATTTACGTAACCGCCTAGGGTGTGTGTGTGTGGGTTCGTGTGTGCGTCTCTCACTCTCTCTCTCTCTGAGTGTACTTGTTTACGTGTGAGTGAGAGACAGACAGAGAGAGTCGTAGCGTGAATAAGAGAGAGGAGAAGAAGATATAGGATAAGATAAGATAAGAGCTATATATATATATATACAAAAGAAAACATAACTTAAATAATAAATACCCTGATGGGTCCTACATGCAACTGGATTTTAGCATTACCATTAATATTACAATTACCATTAAGCTTCAGATACTCGGCAACTCGTCTGGCACTTGTTTCGAAGTCTTCCTTTGTAATGAAACCGTCTCCATTGGTGTCCATGCGCCTGAAAACCGTGCGTTTCTTCCGTCTCCAGTGGTCTGAGCCAGTTAGCAGAGGGTAATCTATTGGAGCCTGAAATAATTTTCAGCACATGCAAATGCAGATTAAGTATTGGTATACCTGCATGCGCACGGGAAAACGTGATATGCTGGCCCAGTTTTAATACATGCAAGTAAAATTTATTATTATTTTAAAAATCGCCAACTGCAGAAACGAACGTAACAAATGTATATTGTCGACCTCTAAAGTCAAACAGGCCGGAGAGTGTGTTTGACTTCTGATTACGATTATCATGGATGGTCTTTCTTTCTTCATATCTAATCTACTAATCTTATTAAAGACCCCTTTACACTGGACGGCATCCTTTCCGCGTTCTTTCTACGATCAAAAATGAGGTCACGACGCTCAGCGGTCGCCAAGGCAATTGTGTCTCAGTATAAATGAGTCTGCGCCCCCTGTGCAAATCGGACCACGCTACCCAATTTCAAGGTGTGCGTCAGTACGCGCTTGGCGCAAGTATCAGATGCGACACCGCTCTTGCCTAGTACGCTATGTGGTAGCGATGATTCTGAGCGGGGTTGAAAATTAATGCATCTCATCTCAGAATTTGTTCCGGGGTATGATACTGTGACGCACACCTTGAAAACGGGCAGTGTGGTCCGATATATACCAGCGAAATCGGGATCATTCGGTGCCAAGCCTGGTAGTTGGGTAGGCCTGACTCTCCACCCCGAAAACATATATAACTAAGAACTGTTGGCGCATCCTTATTACATAATTCCTTAAGCCATATCAAGATATATTTACTTAAAAAACATCTACCATTTTGCCATCTGTACTACTGAAACTTTGATTGCCAATGTAACCACACTATCAAGTGACAAGATCATTTTGAAGAAGAATGTTGAGATGCTAGTGATTAGGACTTTCATTTAGGCGATTTATCAAGAAGCAGTTCACAAAATGCATGCTCTGCAAGTTGAAAAAGGATTTGAACCAAAAGATCTCCAGTTAGTTTGGTTTATCATAATCTTAATAACTGCTTGTCACTTTCAAAGCACATATGCACTGTCAACGGTGTTTGACATTGCAAGGAGGTAGTGGGTGAAATAGAACAGGTATTCTTATGAACAGAATTATGATGCATCATCTGAAATGATAAAAGCAGTAAGTTGAGGAACCCAAAACTGAAATAAACTATAATAATGCTAAGTATTGCCTGAAATTAAAGAGAATGTCATGTAAGTGTCATATCCTGTAAAACAAATATAATAAAGAAATGTCGTAATGACAGATATTAAAATTGAAAGAGTAGACAAACGAAGAAATATTCATTAACTGGGCACATTCACTCGGCACCGAATGGTCCTGAATTCACCGTTATATAGGACCACACTACCTGTTTTCAAGGTGTGCGTCAGTACGCGCTTCGAAGTATCAGATTCGACACCGCTCTTGCCTAGTACACAACATGATAGTGATGATTCTCAGCTGGGTTGGAAAGTAGTGCATCTCATCTCAAAATTTGTTCCAGGGTATGATACTGTGAAATACGTACTGACACACACCATGAAAACGGGTAGTGTGGTCCAATCTACCGATGAATTCGGGATCATTTAGTGCCGAGTCTGGTAGTTGGGTAGGCCTGATGTTTGAACGACGATTGAGCATCCCCGTTGCGTTCTCTGTATCATCATTGGCGACCACTGGTGACCATTCTACGACCTTTCTGCCTCCTGCTAGACAGATGAGCGTTGTTTGGGCGTCTTTCGATATATTCTACATTTATATTTTTCCATCAGTAGTAACCCGGCTGTCCAATCAAGAACATCTCCAGAAAACAAAACAAATAATTAGGAATACACTTTTTTTAACTACAGTAATGCAAGTTCTGCATGGACTGATAAAAAGCCAGATGACCATTGTTGGCCTTTTAAGAAGGATGGAGAGGTGCTCAAGACGAAAAAGGCCGACTGACACAACACAGAATGTTGGAATCCATTTTCAACAGACGAATTCTGCAAAAACTGCGACAAGAACTGCATCTTTAAAAGAAACAAATGTTCATTCTAAAATTGCCTCCAAAAATGGATCGGTTTAGGAATTTAAAAAAATACCAGTTGGAGGCTGGTATTAGACCACTAGTAACTGTTAGCCTCAGATGTCCCGTTTGAGATTTAAACAAAAAGAAATAATATTTTACATGTCAAGTACTGGCCGATCATCGAGTGTTCATTCTGTAAACACGGCGATGCCTGTGCATCCTTGTTGCGACCACAGCAATGCGCCCTCTCTGTGTACCTTGAGCGACCTTGCAGCGACCATCCTCCGTTCTTTGTGCGGACGCAGAAAGGACACCATCCAGTGTAAAGTGGGGTTTAGTAGAGTGTATAGGAGAGGTTTTGGTCAGCTGTATATCATTCTTAAGAGGATAAATGCATAAAACTGATTGCGGATAATGTTAGACAAAAAAATTTGGTCGAGGCGTCAATTAGATACAATTTAAGCAGTTACAATCCTCATTACCAAATCCACTTAAATGACAGGTACGATAGAAAAAAAAACCCTACTAGCAAACAAAAACAGTGGTATATATATATATATATATATATATATATATATATATATATATATATATATATATATATATATATATATATATATATTTTTTTTTTTTTTACATGCCTGTATTTATTTGGATCAGTCTACTTACCTTTTTAAAGCGCACTGCTTGGTTCGCCATTCCCCGGATAGGTTGCCAAAATGGTGCGAATTCCGGGACTAACCCTTGCTGCACAATTTCCCCTAATCTTCGCCTCGCTGGGATAGTCATTGCTAATCCCCGACATGATTGCGTTATTTTTAGTAGCCCTCTGCTAGTTTGGAAAATCTTAGACATGATGACCACCGTGAACACGGATATATCAAAGATAAAAAAATTAATCTCTTTCTGTTCTTTTTTAACCTCACGCCAATGCCGTAAAATCTCCTTATGTAAGACCGCCGACTAACTGTAGTATATGTTGTAATGTGAACGTGAGTTAACTATCAATGATGCATTTATCTAAGGGTGTTCACTGATGCAATCCCCTAAAATATGGGTAAGAGCGAAGGTCATGTTGAACAGAAGAACTGGTTTGGTAAGCATTATTTATGGCAGGGCTATGTATATATCACCTAGCATTATTCCAATATAAACAAAAGCAATCACCCACGACTTGCTGTACCGGTATATGGTCCTCTATCAGGGCCACAGATTGATTTTCCTCCAAACAAACAAAGATGTGTCTTTGTCAAATTCATGACACGATTCTTTGCTCTCGAGCTGGAGAAAAGCCACTTAGTTAATCTGATTATAATCTGCGGCGGTGGTAGAGGGTAGCCGTACATCATGATTTACACCTCACTTCATTACAATGGCCAGCCAAAGCCACAAATCTGCTGCGATTATTAATTTATTTATAAATATATTATTTTCCTTTTTTCTGGGAATGAAAATCATAGCTCCTGGAATCCGTAAAAGATTCTTGTCAAATTTGTCGGCGACTTATGATACCGCAATACACACCAAAATACATGTAATACCTGCAAGTTATTATTCTAGTGATTGTTTTAAGCTGATGGGAAAATAAACAACCCAAACGTATTTATTTGCTTAAACTTAAACCATGTCTTTGTGCATTAAAAGTACCATTATACAGACTTAAGGTACACTCTTTCTTCATAAAACTTTACAAAGAAAGTTCATCCAGCTCATACATGTCACAGATTCGGGGGGAATGGAGACATGGTATTCACTATCAATTTCAAACAACTGACTTAAGGCCCAGTCACAATGTCGGCGATCTGTCGGGGATTAGTTTTGGCCGGGGGTCGTCGTAGAAAATAAAGAATCCTTGAACAATCCTAGCAATAATCCTAATAAAAGTGGAGCAGTCACATTGTCTGAGATTTTTTCAAGGATTTTGACCCGGTTTTGTCGAAAAATCGTGGAATTAGCCTCCGATTGCATCGGAGGCGATCGGAGACGATATCTGCGAGCGTCTTTTCTCGTAATTTTTTCCCCCTGGGTATATGTGGTTATATATGGGTATATATTCGGAGGACGCCTCCGATTAATCGGAGGGCATCGTAGGTCATCGGAGATTGTGTCTGGGATGCCCAAAATGGGTGAAAAATCTTGCGAGCAATCTTAAAATCTTAAGTTCAAAGTTGGGGACCGCGACGGGTGTGGCGATGTCTAAAAAATCTGCGACAACCCGCAGGCGTCCGGAGAGCGCCTCCGACGGGTGCAAAATCGTGACATCTGTCTCAAGATTTTGTTAAAATTTCCCGGGTTTTACCCATCCCTGACGCATCGCAACTGATTTGTGACTGGGGCTTTACTTAAGGCTGCTAATTGAATTGAGATCAGGTGTACCCCCCCCCATCCCCTTCAATATGTGTGTTTATAGCCAGGGTGCTTTAACGCAGAAGTACTTGGATCAAGCCCATTACATATTATTGAGCTGTGCTTATAAAATGGTGGTTGCACCAGCCGTGCCGTAGAGAATAAACAAAATCCTGTCAAAAATGTTGTAAAATGCTGTTTATTCATCTCCCTAAGTAACATCATATATATTGTCCATGTACCACGAAAAACAGTATTGCTATAATGCTAAGGATACTATATTGATAATAATCTTTATGAAGACAGGTATGGTGTGCTAAGAATGTGACTATGGGTATGTGATGGATTAGTAACCATTACAGTATTCTGGCCTTTTAGTAAGACAGTCAACTACACGGAGCCCGCTGCTTCAAACGCCCTCTTAGCTACCAAACAACACAATCTTGTGAAAACGGGCTATATGTAAGTTACGTGTGGCATAAACGTTTTGAAGAACATTACACAGAATATCATTACAGTTGTACCGCTTTTTTTTTACTCTCTTAGTGAAAAGGCGTTAATTTTACAGTAGCGTTTTGTTATACAATGAACCAAACGTATTTACGAAGAGTTTGATCTTCCATTAACCGTTGTTAAATTAAATAATAAATCTATAATATTATTATGCTACCTTTATCAAATTTACATGCAAATTTACATAAAGGCCAAAGTCTCGTTATATTTCTTATTTGGATCTCACTGTTCCACCTGCGTCCTATTACTGACTTCTTCAAACAAGTCCTTTAATCAACCAAAGGACCGAAAAACCCATTATATTTGTTATTTGGATCCTCGGTGAAAAGAAACTCTGCATACGCATGCGCGTACTCATCAATGGATATGAAGCCGTCTTTGTTGGCGTCCATCACATCAAACACCTTCTTCGATTCTTCAACAGGGACGTTTACGCTGTAGAAGTAAGCAGCGTGTTCTTCCTTTGAAATGCGACCATCACCATCAATGTCCATGACCTTGAAACCCACGGATACCACCATTGGGAAGAACTCTTTCCGGTAGGTAATTTGATTAAGGACCGAAGGATCAAATCCCACGTATTCCTTCTGAATTGCTTTAGTAGGGTCCTTAGGACCTTTAGGGACGAATTCCCATATGTCAAGGCGCTGTTTCAGTATATTTGCTGCTTGTTGATCTAAAACAGGTGGCATACGTTTTTACATATTACACAGCTTATGATAAAAAGAAAATAAAAATTGATGTTTCAGAGCATTTCAAAATAAAGCTTTGACAAAAATGACATCTATGAGAGAGAAACAGAGATGGATGCAAAAAAGAAAAAGAGAGAGATGGGTCGAGGAAGTAAGTGATCACAATTAATGCAAGAACATTCTTTTGAGAAATGTGCATAAAGCAAAATCAAAAATATATCAAAATATACCATTAAGTTTCAGATACTCGGCTACGCGCCTGGCGCTCCTCTCGAAGTCTTCCTTTGTAACGAAGCCGTCGTCGTTCGCTCCCAATCGATTGAGAACCGTGCGTATTTTTCGTCTCCAGTGATCAGATGCAGTAATCTGAGGGTAATCCATCGGCATCTGGGATGTTGATAAATAGGTCAATGTGTATTGCCCGAAAAAAAAGATACCTAACAGGTACATGTACAATGCAAAACCTATTTTATTCACATTAGTTCCGATACGGTACTTTGTCCTTTTGTTATCTGCATCATGATACTTATTTCTTTGGGTTATTCTACATTTTAGTGATCACAAACTATTCATAAATATTGTGAATCCTAACCCCTCCGGTTACAGGAGGGGGTTCAATAAACTACGCCCCCCCCCCTCCCGCAAATCAACCTCCGCACAGCAGCTCCGCACATTAACATAATTGTTAAATATAAATAATAAATCAATAAGTGTTTACTTTCATAAACATCATTGGATATAAACCTTTACATTGCAGTTAATAGTTTCAGTATAATGCTAGTCCGTACTAATTCCCGAGCTGAATGTAATCCTTAATAGTATTTAGTAATGCTTAATAGTTTCGAAAGATTAGACATTTTTCAACATTCTCGATTCGACTCAACTCGATTCATATGCTAGTTACTAGTTAAACGCACAGCCTGTAGCTGAAAGATGCTATCATTTAATTGCAACCGCCCGATCTTTAATTTCTGTATCATCCCCGTTGCCCACCGCCCGCGATATTTTGGATCTCCATATTTTAAAAATTATCGTTTGTATACAACATTGGTCAAAAAGGTTGTCCCACCCCCAGTTTCATGTGCCTTTATTCATAAATGATCACCTCACATGTGAAATTTGTTATAAATAGTGATTTTCATTCCAGATGCCATAACTAACACGAATAGTGGTACAGAAAATACAAACTAGCGGTGATATATCCATATTTAATACCATTTATTCACATTTATCATATCTACCCCCCTCAAATCCGATGTTCAACTGTGATTCACTGTGATTTGACTTTCACAGAGGCAAATAAATGTCCATTTAATTGAAAATACAACACCAAATGTCACCAAATTTAGCATTAGGGCGTGCTCGTTAAAAGTTACGTGTTTATTAACGTGAGTGTTTTACCGCATACTGTTATTAGCTCCTGTAGACGGCGCTGCTGTCGTCAACAAGGATAACAATTCTGTTTTTTTATATTGTCCCATGTTTTCTTAAAACTTTGGCGGAATTGGTCCGGGCTATTTGGAGTTTGGTCCTCCTCTGGATTGGATATAGTTTCTTCAGCCTCAGAATATTGGGTTTCTGCAACAAATCACTCATCAGACGAGAACTGTGTGCAAGTGTGCTGTCATGATTAAGCCTGGATCACCCCTGAAGTCCCCTCTTGCAGATGGAATGAGGTATCAGTTGGTAATGTTAGGTTCAGTAACCACAGAACTACCAGAACTTGGTTAACCATCATTAGGAACAAGTTGGTTTTGTTAAAAATATAGGTATTTCTTGTATGCCTTAGATGGTTAAATTAGGGCCCGTAGACATGTTGCAGAATGCTTTTTGGAAGTTGTGTGCAGGACAGTATCGCCTGAGGTGTCAGCTCAGTCGACGTTTGCAGAGCATTCCATGCCCATGATTTTAGTACATTGTTCTTTCCGGAAAAGAACATTGTTTGGGCAATTCATTGAAACATTCTCAACAAATATCTCAATTCATTTACAAGAGATGACTTCAGGGATACTGCAGACGTCATCGTGGAAATGCACTTGCACACAGCTCTCGGCTGCTGAGTGATTTGCTGCAGACACTCAAAGTTCGGAGGACGGGGCAAGTTATCCTTGTTGAAGGCAGGCCACGAACACGGTAGACACACACTCTATTAGACACGTGACCTTTAACGAACACACCCTAATGCTAAATGTGTGTAAATTTGGTGACATTTGGTGGTGTCTTTTCAATTTAATGGGCATTTCTTTTCCTGTGTGAAAATCACAGTGAGACGTCGGATTTAAGGCGGTACATGTATTAAATGTGATTAAATTATATTAAATTTTGATATCTTCATTGCAGGTTTGTATTTTTTGTTCCATTAATCATTTTAGTAATGGTATCTGGAATGAAAACCACTATTTATAACAAATTTCACATGTGAGGTGATTATTTATAAATAAAAGCACATGATACTGGGGGTGGGACAACCTTTTTGACCAAAGTTGTAGTGTTACACGCCCCACAAATGACCCTCGATCATGGCAGTGTCTATAGTCACAGCAACGGTCGCTGTTACGCTTGACCTCATCTGGCTGCTACCAGCCCTCTCAAGCGGCAATACATTTTTCGGATATATATATCCGGCCCGTAGACATGCATATATATATCGCCACCATAACTTGGTTACTTAATTTCTACTTACTTTCTTAAAGCGTATCGGTTGGTCGGTCACTTGGCCGGTCAGTTCTCTGACTGGTTGAATACATGGTGTATATTCCAGCACTAACCCACGTTGAAAACCTTTCTTCAATAATATCTGGTTAGATGACACGATCCGTGCCAAACCTTGACTTGACCGCACAATTTTCAGTAATCCCCAACTATTCTGGAAAAGCTTAGACATTTTGACAATCGGAAAACTGGATAAATAACGACGCCCTCGATCGACTCGCTTCAACTCGAATGCGAGAAAAAATGTCCGCACGTATGTTAAACGCCTGTCCGACTACGAAGGACGCCCTACATATTTACACATAAAGAAATGTCTGTCATCTGACTGACAGCATGATATTTATCTAACATAAAGTGCCAGGCGCTTACCACAACGCCAATTAACAAATATAATTTTCGAGGCGAAACTGAGACAATTATCTGCTCTATTTCGCGTGAAGGTCAGCGCAGAGTGCTTTATCTGACTTATATCACAGCTGGCGCTTCAAACAGTCAGATAATTCAATTTTTGCTTTTTTTTCTATTTGTTATTAATATTATTTTGCGAACAGACTTGCCTGACACGTACCGCTATATTAAACGCCTCACCGCGTCTCATGCACTCATTTCAAGAAGATGGTTGTCTCTTATCAAGCAATGTCACTTGGACGATATTCACTCGAAATGATACCCTATAAGCATAAATTGTAACCGCCTTTGAAAACCACTACTTTCTGAAGGTAAAGGTCACGTTGCGTCATCCCGCTGTCCTGTCTTATCACTGTTTTGAAGTTAACTGGCACTGATCTAGGGAAAGGAAGGGCTCATCCAAGGAAGACCGGGATGTCACAGTAGCTGGCGGTGCTAGCTTATGACGAGGTGGCTCAAGTACTAATACATCACTGAGTCGTTTTCCAGGCCCCGGTTTCAATAATAATAATAACAATAATAATAATAATAATAATAATATTAATCGTAATAATAATAAATAAATAAATGAATAAATAAATAACAAAAACAAACAAAAAAAAATCAGTCAGGTGCCCTGGCTAAGAACATAATTACCAACGTTGCAAGGTTACATGCGCACATCTTCCCCTATCAGAAACAGTGTTTCAGAACTCTCGTAGAAATCAGATTCAACTATAAGCTCGGGTGTTGGCTAAATTATTTTCTTGTGAGACGTACTGAGACCAAGTCTATTCTTACAGTCGGTTTCCGGATTATCTAACCCAGAACGAGGCTCGATTTTAGGACTAGGGTAAAACATTGGCTTGCGCCCATTACTCTCAATGTTAAATTGAACTTTGATCGTTCACATCAAACAGACCAGAGGACAATTACTTGTGACAACCACTTGGTTATATTCACTAGGGTTTTAAGCGTCAGTCAATGGGCCTCAGGAGGATTTTCTAGAGCTGATGGTCATTTCATCAGCGATAATACCAACACTCCTCCAACGGGCTGCAATTTCAGTTTACACCAGATGCATGTTGTAATAGGCATATTTTATCGTCTGTATCAAGTATATCTGTGAACAAATACGCGTGACAACTGTTTGATGATATTCACTTACGTATTTAGCTCAGGGAAATGGCCACCAAAAGGATTTTCTAGCGTCAGAGGCGACTCTATCAATGATGTTGTTGTACTATTTTTAAAACAACTTTTCCTACTGGGACACTATGATCTATACGCACCACTTCATTAATATACAGTCAGAATTCTTGTATAATAAAATCATTATCTAAACAAAGAAAACTATTATATTCATATTGCTTTTAGAGGTCTCAATTTGAAAGATTTGATAAGCTAGAAAAGGGGGCTTGGGTAGCATTGCTCACCTGTCGTGTTCAAAGCAGGTGTCTCAAGTAATGCAATTAATGTGCTTTCAAAAAGAATTTTAATTTGTCACTGCTGTGTTTTTCATTAAAATTTCTTTTTTTACTATTGTCTGGATTATGTTTGAAGAGACTATGAAATACTTTTTCAGCTTTTATAATTTCTGTAAAAACGTAAAAAAATTCATTAGAGGCCTGCCAAAATTATTTTCCATAAATAAATTGATTCACCCATAATTATCCAATTAAACAAAAAGTTTTAATCAAGTTCACTCCGCTTTAATGCTACTGGAAGGGGGGGGGGGGTTATAATCACCAATAGCTTACAAGTTTTTATCCTTAGTTTTCATAATTGTATATAATTTGAAAAACAGCAATAATGCTCTTTAAATATTCTATTTTTCTTTATTTTTGAATGAAAGCCTCATTTAAATCTTTATAAGTTGTCAAAATCTACAAATCATTCTTGACTATGATGCTAAATGAAGTGCATGGTGTCTTTTTCAGAAAATAATATAAATTTATAAGGTAGTGATTTCATTTTCATTTTTAGAACATTAGACTCAATATCACAATACAAAGTATGATCTATAAAAATCCGAACTGAATGCATATTTAACCGTCATAAATCACTTTGAATTCTTAAACAAAATGCAAAATGAAAGATACAATAAAACTTGTTGACTTTAAATTTACATTTTATTTCTATCTATAAGGTACATGTATGTAAGAAAGGAGTTATAAAATTCCTTGACATATGCTGTAAAGTTGCATTCTGAATTAACATTTGTGCAGTAAAAATGGATTAGAATTTCTATGATATAAAACCTTTAAGCAAATATAACAGTAATGTCCAAAGGATAAAAACACTGAATCCATAACAAAAATTTGATTGAGTGTTTTTTCTAATTGCATGGGTTAATACATTTTACTCAGCAAACAGCTCCACCCGCTTGTTTCTTCCAGTTCATATACTGGAGTATGTGCATTGATAGCCTTTCTTGCGTTCTATCCTCTTGATGAAAGTGTAACGTTAGTAAGTGACAGCATGCAGTGAATAAGAGCGGGGAGTGTTTAGTAGAGTAACTTAAGTTGATTGACATGCTCTTATGGTATTTATACAACTGCGCTTAGTATAAACAGAGAGAAGGCCGCTACAGATTGCATGAGGTAGGAATAGAAATGAAGGAAGCGGCGCGGGTAATAACTGGACAGTAGTTCAATAAATAATAAGAAAGATAATATCTGAGTTGTATTTGCTACCTCGCGTAACATGACGAAGACAAGCCTATAGCTTCGTCACAAATGGTGGAGGATGCAAAATATTATCATAGATGTTTGACATCATGAGTCTTGTCGGAAAGAGAGAGAACGATCACCGGACGAAAATACGTAGGCGAACACAAAGTATCTAGATGGGAGATTGGAATTGGACAATGGAAGGTAAGACAATTGCTTTAAACGATTATTTTAGAAAATGCTTTTTGCGATATTTAGATGACTTTATGGTAGCCAGCCACAATTTCAAATATTGCCTTAGTGAGGTAAACATAGTTTTACGAAGGCTGAGAAATGCAAACTTAGCATTATCTGAATAGTTTCATTGCGCGTGAAGAGGTCAGGTATTAAGGGTACATAGTTTCAGTAACTGATAGTCACGTTGACAAAGGTAAGACAGTGCCAGAATTCCATGCCCATTTGAATGTAATCGAATTTCTAGAAGTAATGAATTATTGGTTATTGAATTTATCCCCTAACAGATTTCAATTAAGCAGAGTAAAGGTAAACACCTCGCGAATGCAAACGCGATTAGCCGCCGCCCTTACCATGAGGAAAACGTTGAAGAATAAGACTTAAAAAACATAATGACCCTGCACAGTTTTTTTAATGATGCATGTTTGAACAGAATACATATGTTAGACACTATCTCGGCACAAGTACTTTACGTTAATTTAAAACAGAGTGGCAACGAATTTAAAGGTCTGGAATGCTTTTAACATTTAGAGAAAGGTGACAAAAATATGACGTTGTCAAAATGTCAAGATTGCGAGGCATTTGTTTTAAAGAGGAATTGTTTTAAAAAGTCCAACGTAAAGATAAGAATTTTGCGTCAATTATCACATACTTGACATTAGACGAACTTCCACTTAGTTGTAAAGGCGCTCGGCTACTTGTTGTTAGAGATAGGAGATAACGTGATAATTGATGGCAGAAAATCACCCCACCCAGGAGGTTCTTTGCAACTTGTTTTTCAGACAAGTTAGAGTATAAAGTTTTGTCTAGTTTACACAACGATAATGCAATCGGTCATAAGGTTATTCAAAACACGTAGTTACCATTACGCACACGGTGTACTTTTTAGAAAAGGTCATTTACAGATGTCATTATGTTCGTTCTTGTGTTGAATGTTTGACAAGGAAAGTTCCTCCAAAATAACTCCAGGGCTTCGTTGCTAACTATGCCCATAAACAAAGAGAGTAAGAAAAAAATAGAAAAATGAAGAAAAACGAGAAAATGAGACTGCCGGACAAGCGAATTTGTCCCAGACCACTGATGAATTATTTAAAGTAGAAGCCTTACGAGGTCGCGTCAGATAAAAAGTTGAAGCACAGTATCTTATTTAGTGGAAATGGATTCCCTTTTGGTTAGAATATTAGGGATCCAATTAAAAACTAAACGAGGCGTCATTAAAGTGAATAACATAAGAGTAAAGGAAAAGAAGAAAATATATTAAGTTGCGTGTCAATGTAATAGAACACGCCTGTTTAAAACAGACAGCAAGATGGGAGTAGCAAACGTGACGAAGTTGAATTCTAATTGGATAGAATTAAGATATATTCATAAAGAGACTATCATAAAGTGATGTCATTAAACTTTTTATGGAAAATATTAAAAGATCCTCTTAAATGTCAATGCCATTGACGTTTGTTTTTAAACATGTACGCTAAGTCTTTTCTAGGACAATACTATTAGGAGTTCAACGGCGATATGGTTGTCCCTCATTTTCCCTCGGAATCCGTAAAAGATTCATGTAAGTAAGTTTGAGTATTGATTAAACAAATACTTTGAATTGGCTGTAGAATTGTTATAAAACAACACGTAAAATTTGTTTGGTGAATATATTTTGTATGTCTTATATTTTCCGATACCTTCTAATTTAGATAAATGTAAACATTATCCATCTTTTGATACGTCTTATGTTTATTAAGTAAATTCATTTCCGTCTACATTTTATGCATCTATTGACCTTAAGAATTTTACAGGTTGCGGAATATTTGAAGAGATGCCAACAGCTGAGATATCTCACTTCACTGTTGAAAAATTCGTGACAAGACGGAGAACTGCATTTGAAAATATTTTGTTGTTGACTTGAACAAAAATGTTGCACTAATCAATATTGATAAAATGGTTTATTTTTCCAGGTTAGCCAGGCAGCGAATGAATTTTTCGTTGTTTGTCTACTCTTGTAATTTTAATATCCATCATAACGAGTTTTTAAATTTTCTTTTACAGGATACGACACTTAAATGGCATTCACCTTAATTTCAGGCAATACTAATTATTATTGCACTTTGTTTCGGTTTAGGACTCTTGGACTTACAGTTTGCGTAATTTCAGATGATGAATCATAATTCTTTTCATAAGAATACCCCTTCTGTTTCGCCCACTACCCCCTTGCAATGTCAAACATCGTCGAAAGTGCGCATGCACCTTTGAAGGTGACAAGCAAATATTAAGATTATAATTAATCTACATTAATGGAAGTCCCTTCAATAAAATTGTGTTTTCGGGTTGCGAAGAATAAAATTGGAGAATAGTTTGAACTTTCTCGACAAATTGCCTTAATTAAAGTCCTAATCACTGGCATTTCGACGATCTTCTTAAAATGATCTTGTCAGTTGATAATGTGGTTATATTGGCAATCAAAAGATCGAGTGAAACAAATGAGTTAATGAGAATAAATGATGCAAGGACAAATGGCCTTATGTGAATATTATTTGATATATTGTGAGGAATAAAATGATTAATATGTGACAGATATCAATGTGGTTATGGATAACTGAATATGTGGAGTTGAGGTATAAAAGTGTGCGCATTACGTTATTTAAATACTAAAATCTGGGACGCCAGATAAATATTAGCATCTGGGACGCCAGATTGCGTTATTGTTATTTTTATTATTAGCATAAGTATTATTGTTGGAAAAATTATCGTATTATTAGCATGGTTCCATATATGTTTTATTGTTATCATAGTCTTTTGGATGATTAATACTATGTCAAGTTAAAATCTTGCCTGTTGAATGTGACTGTATTCAAGTTTGATGATGATTGTTATAATATACGTAGTTACGTTTTTCTTGACATGCATTTCTGCTTCATTCATTTTGGATATATTCGTAAACGCTGGACATAGACATTCGTGGATATACAGGGAACTGTGAACATTTATCTACACGTATGCCAACGTGCGCGAATAAGACGTTTATCCATATACAATGAGTGGCAGATGACAATCGCTATGTACATGTACTGTCTAGAAGGACGGATTTGACATTATATGCTAACTGAACTTTCGTGCTAAAATTCAAGGAGGATGTAACGGACCATACCAAATGGAACTATTCATTTGTGGGAAATGAACTTAAGATTTTATTGGTTAGCTTTGCGTCAAATGTTATTGCATGTGGTTATAAGAAAATGTTAAATATTGTGTATTGAATATTAAATACGTGACTTATGAGAAGTATGTCTTTATTCAGCCTGTCGGTCTTATAGTTATTAGCTATTGATATTTAACTATACAGTTATTGGTATAGGAACAGTGTACTTAACTTTTATAAAGATGATGACGTGAAACTGATGATATGCATTAAGGAAGATTCTTACTTAATTATTTTTTCGGTACGTTTTTGTTCAATCGTGGATTGGGTTTGATATAAAATGATTGTTTCTCTTATAGCCATCAAAAGAGAGCGCTACAGTGTGGACAAATATGATGATGAACAAGTACTTCATCATGAACGATGCGCTGTCACAACATGTGACTTTACCGCTATGACAGGTTGGTTATTTTCTGACCCGGGTACAAGTCATACATAAAGATTACACATAATCAATCCAACTTTAATGTACCAATTAATAAAGACCGAACTTTTCCGATCGCGAAAATTGTATTTTTTAACCAACTTTTAGAGATCTGTGTTTTATTACGAACTCAATTTCATCTTAATATAAACCCTTTATGTGTATATCTTATTGTATAATTTTATTCAGACACATTTATCTGACGGTTACAATGTTACTAATGCCCTAATTATTAAAAAACCTTATTATTTAAAAGATTTTGACCCACTTAGGTCAGGCTAACCCGTACCATTATAACTAAATAGAGCTCGGACTTTCTGTTACACGGACCCTTAATTTCGTTACACCGGTGACCCAGCAGGCACTCAACGTTGATTCAACATTGAGGATAGGTTGAGATGATGTTGATCCATCAATATTGATAGATCAACAAGATCTCAACATTGATTTAACCTTTCTTTGTCTATCAATTTTCAATGTTGATAGATCAACAGGATTTCAACATTGAATCAACCTTTTCTTGTCAACCAATTGTCAATGTTGATAGATCAACAGGGTCTCAACATTGATTTTACCTTTCTTTGTCAATCAGTTTTCAATGTTGATAGATCAACAGGATTTCAACATTGAATCAACCTGTGTTTGTAAACCCTTTGTCAATGTTGACATATCAACTGGATCTCAACATTGGGCCAACCTTAACTTTATAACCTTCATCATAACCTTGATAATAGTTTTAAATGATTATCTCACTAGAGAGGTATGCATAGGGGTAATTACCCCTCATAAAACGCTTGTTTTACCCCTTTTTCATTAAAATTAATTTTGTGAAAAAAGCGGTTGTCAGTTTTTTTTTAACTTTCCACAGGTTATCTTTAAGAAAAAGGAAAAAAATAGGGTCACCAGCCTTACTTTATGGCAAATTGACAAAATTTTACTCAAGGTTGAAGAAAAAGCTTGAAAAAGCCAAAAATGCCTGTTTTTCTGGAAATTTAAGTTAGCTGTGAGAAAAAAATTAGACTGGTGACACTTTGTTTTTGTATTCTTAAAATTATCTTAACTACCTGATGTGACGTTATAATTATTTTAGTAAAGCTAATTTGTTGTTTAATTTTTATGAGTAATTACCGTATGTGCCTGCTTGTAATAATGTAAATGAAGTGCGGGACTGTTATTAAGTGCGAGACTCCGGATAACATGAACTGATGCAACACGCGAGTGTGGACAGTGTGTAACACATTTACAGTACAAAAACTGTACTTTATTAACAGTACTTTGTGAGGCCACACTATCAGGAGGATCGTTCAACAGATAAGGACAAGGAAAACGGTGACATTGCGTCTTCAAAACCCCACAGTATCAGGAGGATCGTTCAACAGATAAGGACATGGAAAACCGTGACATTGCGTCTTCAAAACCCCACACTATCAGGAGGAACGTTTAACAGAAAAGGACTCGTAAAACTGTGACATTGCATCTTCAAAACTTAACTGTCTACGAATCTGTTAGAATTTAACTGTATTTGACAAATGTTAAAGTTTATGCAACATGATATTACATGTAGTTAGGTTATGTAGTGTATGTTCATTGTTTGTAATATATTATATTCATAGTTAAGTTAGTTGTTGTTTGTGATTTTTTATGTTCGGGCTGTTTTGGTCCGTAACACTGAGCATCAAACTGGAAAGTTTAAAAAGAATCTGACGACCCATAGGTGGATACAGGGGCCGGTCCCGGGGTCTGGACCCCCCCCCCCTTTTCTTCCGAAATTACTTTTTTTTGTAGGTAATTTTCCTAATTTCCCCCCCTTTTGAGATCTGAGTCTTTTTATTTCAAGAAATGCTTGATATCTTGGAGAACACCTTCAGCCATCAGGCAAATTTCAATCAAATATCCTGATAGCCTAATTGATATATCAACGTTAATTCAATTTTCAAATTCAACTTTATTTCAACATTGATTCAACATTGAGGTATCAATGTTGATGCAACATTGATACCTCAACGTTGTTTCAACCTTGATGGTTCAAGGTTGATTCAACCTTGATGGTTCAACGTTGATTCAACTTTCATAGTCAACGTCATATCAACATAGTTTCAACGTTGACTGTCAACATTGATTCAACATTGATACCTCAAGGTTGATTCAACCTTGATGGTTCAACGTTGAGTCAACTTTCATAGTCAACGTCATATCAACATAGTTTCAACGTTGACCGTCAACGTTGATTCAACATTGATACCTCAAGGTTGATTCAACCTTGATGGTTCAACGTTGAGTCAACTTTCATAGTCAACGTCATATCAACATAGTTTCAACGTTGACCATCAACGTTGATTCAACATTGATTCAATGTTGATTTGCCCGCTGGGGAAGTAGTTTTGGTAATGGGATGGTAGTACACAAGTTCGTTCCCCATTACCTTGTACAGGCAACATTGTCCCATAAATTATATCAACCCCAATACTTCGTCTAATTCTATGACTATGTCAAGAAGTGTAATCTATCCTGTGGGAGGAGGGAAGGCATTCAAACCAAAGAAAATCGTCCAGGTTAGCATAAAAGGATCCAGGCACTGTGTCACGTCATTTGACATAGGTAACACACGAGCATCGGCGAAGGGTGAAGTAAACGTTCCAGTGACAAGGGGAGGCTTTTTCCCCGGCATTGTCGTTTTGGAAAGCAATACAATAGTAGCACATAAAGCGTGGTGTACTGGTACTGTTGAGCAACATAAAATTGTAATGGATCTACTAGTGTAGAAAACAACCGAGAATACTAGCACATGGATGACATTTTTGCCGCACCACGCTGATTTACCAGTATTTCTGTCCGACTCTCCCCTCAAATCCTGGGAACTCCCGGTTGATTCAGTTCTTATCAGGTTGCAAGACTTTGGGTTATCTCAGTCACAGTCTTTGAAATGGGTGCCAAAAACGGGTGGCAGAATTTAAACGGATGTCAAATGTCATAACACTAAAGCTGAATGGGAATCTGGACCCAAGCAAACACGGATCTCACGGTACCACCTGCGCGTAACTGACTCCTAAAAATTATAAATGTCATTCGAACTTATTTTAATCATGCTTTATTAGGTCTTTATACTACAAGTGCATACATTATATTATATTATATTATATTATATTATATTATATTATATTATAACAAACCTGTATTCCTATAATCTGGGTTTGGAGTCCATAGTTACATACTTGTGGAAAAACACAAATACAATGAAAAGTAAATCCATTACAGGTGGTGTTTTAGTTCACATTCATACTTGAAAAAGAATTGGACTGAAATTGTCAACAAATTATGTTGTAGCTTCCAATAAATGGCGAAAGATTATGCGCTAGATTGTATATCTTTTATATAACACATGTATTATGTCACCTTCATTAAATTTAAATTGTGTTCTTCAATCAACTAACGAACCGTAAAACCCATTGTATTTGTTATTTGGATCCTCGGTGAAAACAAACTCCGCATACGCATGCGCGTACTCATCAATGGATATGAGACCGTCCTTGTTAATGTCCATTACGTCAAACATCTTCTTCGATTCTTCAACAGGGACGTTCAAGCTGTAGAAATAAGCAGCGTGTTCTTCCTTTGTTACAAGACCATCACCATCAATGTCCATGACCTTGAAACCCACGGACACATACATTGGGAAGAACTCTTTCCGGTAGGTACTTTGATTGACGACCGAAGGATCAACCCCCACAAATTCCTTTTCTGTTATTTGAGAAACATCCTTGGAACCTCTGGACAGAGACTCCCATACTTCGAGGCGTAGTTTAAGTATATTTGCTGCTTGTTCAGCTAAAAAAAGGGGGGGGGGGATTTTCTCAAAATAAAAATAATAAAAATGTTCGATATTGCTAAAATGTTTCAATATAGAGCTATAATGAAAAGGACATCTATGCGGTCTTTGAGAGAAAAACAGTGAGACAGAGGCAGAACGGAGTCATGGAAGATTATGATCATAATTACTGCACGAAATTCTTTTGAGAACCTAGATTAATCAAATCCAGATGTAATTCTAAATATACCATTGAGTTTCAAAAGCTCTGTGGTGATCCTGGCGCTGGCCTCGAAGTCCTCCTTTGTAATGATGCCGTCGTTGTTCGAATCGAAGCGATTAAATACTGTTCGTACCTTTCGTCTCCAGTGATCAGATGCAGTGACCGGGGGGTAATCGGTCGGAATCTAAATTGTTGGCAACAAAGAACATGTGCATTATTGTCCGTAAAATACACAAGAGAAAAAAATTGTTTTTTATTCATTTTAATTGTTAAAAACGAGTACTGTGTCCTTTCACCATCTGCGTCATAAAAATTAATTGTCTGGGTTATTTTACATTCGAGGGCTCAGGAGCCATTGCGTAGTTCACAAATATTGCGGGCCCAAAGGCATGTTTGTAGTAAACGTACAGTAATTTACACCCCAAACGTACACCACTCGACGCTCCGCATAAAAATATACCTTAATATTCAATAATCTTCTCTCAAATAGGCAAATGTTTGGACAACCAACCCTGACTTTACAATATACCCTAAGCGATCACCCTACTGGGTAGTTACAATACTGCGTGTGCAGGGTACGTGTAGAAGTTAAGAGATATGATTGATGGCAAATACATACGGGATCAAGAGATAAAATTGTTTTACCAGTGTTTTATATTGAAGATGAGCGCGCTGTGAATTTCGCTACCATTACTGACTACTTAATTTTTACTTACTTTCTTAAAGCTGATCGGTTTGTCAGTCACTTGGTCGGTCAGTTCTCGAACTGGTTGCTTACAAGGTGTATATTCCAGCACTAATCCACGCTGCAGACTTTTTTTCAATAATATCTGGTTAGATGACACGACCCGTGCCAATCCCCATCTTGATTGCACAATTCTTAATAATCCCAAATTATTTTTGAAAATCATTTTGGCAATAGTAAAACTGCCACGAATCCTTCGGCTAAACTCAACTCGATTCGAAAAAAATCTCCGCACGTATATTAAAAGGCTGTTCGACTACAAAGAACGTCCTACCTGTATATTCACACAAATGAAGGTATTACGTTATAAAATGAACGTGACCTGATTCACAATATCAAACTTACATTGACTATGAAAGAGATTTTTCTTGGTCTTAAGACCGGATGATAAGATATAATTGTTTTATACAAAGAAACTAAATAACACCAGTGAAAAACAACATTTCGGTCCACCATCTATCTGAACCTTGTCTGGGACGAGGTTTGTATATTCGAGCAGGAATCCGACGCCCAGGACACAGGACGCTATCGTACCTAGGTGGTGGCCATAGCTCCCTTCTAAATTCCTAAAACCCCTTCCTAAGTATAAGGACAAAAGATTTGATATAAACAACAATTTATACAGTTGTATATTTCATAAATTCAGAAACACATTTAACGATTGTGTGTTGCTATGATTTTTTATGAAATGAAGATTAAATAGATTCTGTATCTATCAGGTCTACCCAACTACCAAGCGCGTACTGACGCACACCTTGAAAACGGGTATTGTGTTCCGATCTACCGGTGAATTCAGGATCATTCGGTGCCGAGTCTGGTAGTTTGCTAGGCCTGCCTATAATTGTGAGAGCCATGGTTTTCTATGTAACCAAAGTGGAATCGTATCAGCAGTGTTGTGCTTGTTGGTCACTGATAAATATTTTGACCTCGCAGTCAAAACTGAATGCAGGCTCTCGTGGTTCCGGGCAAATTACATTTTGCATAAAACCCGGTATAGTTTAGAATTAGTGATCGATTTGACAACAGCTTATTGCTCGTCATTATTATAAAGTCTGCGTCGTCAATTATACTTCGTTTCTACTAACTATCAACTCTTTAAAATCATACTTAGGCGGGGATGGTCACTAATCTCTATCCTTTACCAACTACGCAACAGATCAAACTTGAGTCAACTGATAGCCTTACCTTGTTACCCCATGGCAGCCCGTATGTGTCTCCTATACCGGTGTGGCGTGTACCGCTTGGACCGTGAACCATCCGTTCTGCTCACGCGCACAAAGCCCAGGCAAATCTGAGAGACTTCCGGCGTGTACGGTCCGTCTCTATTGACTTTAATAAACGTACACTATTAAGAAAATACATGTACTGCATACTCAAACGTAATCTTTAGAAATATTCATATTTTACAGTTGATCGCCTCTACTGCGATTTCTCTTAGGTGCCCATATCAACACACTAGCCAAGTAAAATCAATACAATAATACATGTAGGCCTTGAAGGCCAACAGCTGAATAACGACGGCCCGTCCACGGTAGGTTCATCCAAGCGTTAAACTGTAATTTGACGCTGATTCTCTATCAAAATTATTAATAAAGAATTCTGTATCAACACATAAATGTTACCTAGAAATATCCCCACTATAGTAAATATGTAATATAATGAGGTGGGAAACAAACAAGCCACATCAATGCACAGGTGAATAACAACGAATCATTAACGGAACGGTTCATACACGCGTCTGCTGCGTGTACAATCGGTCAGAACGGATGGTTCACGCAGAACGGACCGTACATGTGACACCGGTGTCCCGTTGAAATGTGGACCGACATACTTAAGTAACTAGCTAGAACTAATTATACTCTCTTTTGTTTCTTTTCATTTTTTGGTACATAATCTGTAGAAATATCACAAGTGAAATAAAAAAAGGATAGTAAAGAAAAATGCATTGAATTCATATTAGTATCTAACACGAATTATCTTAGTAGAGAACACGAGGAAACATACATAAAATGTTATGTAAAAGGCGGGTCAAGATATTCCCACCATCTTTTCGAAATTTTGTGCATCTAACTGGGTGTATTCCCAAGCACACAACGCTCAGATATAATCACGCATTGTGAGCGTAGAGTAACTGTCACGTACATGTATATCCACATTATTACCACAAAGCAGGGCATTTACGAAACTGTCAAAATATAACACTTGTATGATATCCAAAAAGTTTAGTTTGCTGGAAATGCAAAGATCATGCATATTTAACTTGTTTCTTTGTTAAACTGTAACCTTGGGTCGCGAAATCACTGAGTAAGCTTGATGAATAATAGAGCGCTGTCAGCCGCCTCATGTTCACTTTGTATTATGCAGGTTGTCGACGTTCTTTGTCCTCCGGTAGACCGTTGAGCAAAAAACATTCCACTTATATTTTATCTAACTGAAGCTTGAATGTTTTTGGAAAGATCCCAAGTGAATGAATGAAAGACAATAAAAGAAAAAGGTTTTGAATTCTGATCAGTTTACAGACGTTATACCAATTATTTAACATATATCTCAAACGTTCAGGCCACTCAGTGAGCACATGATAACATTTACTGCATGCAATTTAAAAAGAATTAACAAAACACATTTAAACCGACCGAATGACTTCCTGGGCAGAGTATCGGCCACTGGAGGACATGGCAGCCCTTTATAAACGATACATTGTGTCTCCTTACTGGACGCTCATCATTAAGGGGTTGAAGCAGGGGCGTACCAATAGTACTTGCCTCATGTATTGGCATATCTTTGCCCTGTATAATCTTTTGTCGCTCCACACAGCTGAGCTGTATCCTCCCTAGCACGCTAGGTGATAACGACTGCACGTATGCATATTAAGTAATAATCACGTTCAAAACCGATTTTAAGCACCTTTTAAGGTTAAAACAGCTTCTACATTTAAACGTGTGAAAACATCAAAACAATACAAAATGCTGATATTTGATCTAATTTTAGTTTCGTAATTGATTACAAGAAACCAAACCAACCGTACGTATAATAAAAGTTAAATCTCTTTATCGATACCTTCATATACGAATGTATACATAACTGTTCATATTTACATAGCCAAGTGTAAGTATTAAGGTATAATGCGATGGCCACATATATCAAGCTGCTATCTTGTATTAAACCTCATGTATTTAACCCCAACTTATCTACAAGCATTAGTTTATAGTGTTCTATGATGGCGACAGTTTCTTCAAAAGCTCACTCTTTGTACGCAAACATGAAAAAAATGCCATACAAACATTGGTTCGGGAAGAAACTATAGTTACATTTGGACAAGGGGGCCAAAAAACATATTGTATTTATTGTTTGGGTCTTCCGTTAGCCAAAACTCCACAAACCCTTCTGCAAATTCATCCATGGATATAAACCCATCCTTATTGCTATCCATCACGTTGAAGACTCTCTTCGAATCATCATCTGGGGCGCGTATAGTGTAGAAAAAAGCAGCATGCTCTTCCTGAGATATACGACCATCGCCATCAATATCCATGGTATTGAATTCCACGGCTATGATGCTGGGAAGTAGCTCACGTCGATAGCTTATTTCGTTCACGTTCGACAAAGTTTCTTTCAAGTATTCGTCCCACGTCATCTTGACAGAAGTGTCATTCCTTACACTTTGCACATAACGTTCCCAGATGGCCAGGCGTTGCTTAAGTATGAGGTCAGCTTGCTTTTCTAAAACAGTTAAAGATACACGTTAAGCTAAATTTTTGTCTAATTTTTACAAATTCGAATCGAACTTTAAGAATTAATTACAATGTTTATACACTTCCTCATTTCTAGCCGTATTCTTACATCATTCTAATCGAGTAAGTTTAACTTATGATTAAGCTCATACATGAACACGTACACACACACACACACACACACACACACACACACACGTTTGAAGATATAGGTCAAGTTAAATCGATGTTTTATCTTTACAAATATGAATCAAAGTTTAAGAGTTTCAATGAATATACCCTTCCTCATTTTTAACAGTATTCTTTTAGCATTTTAAATCAATAAAGTAAAATTTATGATGGTCATATATGTATATTCCATGTCATATTAGCCAATTACCATCAAGGCTCAAATACTGGACAGTCCGGTCAACGGTTGCCACCCAGTCTTCTCTTGTAATACAGCCGTCAGAATTTGAATCTAAGCCGTTGAAACATGTGCGCACTTTCCGTCTCCAGTGGCTGGAACCAGTGACCGGTGGGTAATCAATGGGCATCTGAAATGTTTACTAAAACCTGTAAATTGGCCTTTCGACCCCCCCCCCCCTCCTTCTTAGTTAGATTGGTTTAAACCTTCCAAAATAGTGTGGGATTTTGCAATAATAAAGTCAACGGTGTTCAGGGCTATCTTTGCATTTTGGTTTTTTTATTATTTTGAATTTTGATAAACTAACTTCCATCTTGAATGAAGGAACACACATTCCTCGTGACCTCCATCTGTAATCGGTCGGCATCTAGATTGTTGGCAACAAAGAACATGTGCATTATTGTCCGTAAAATACACAAGAAGCAAAAAGTTTTTTTTATTCCATCTTGTTCAAAACGAGTAGGTCTACTATGTCTTTTCACCATCTGCGTCATAAAAATTAATTGTCTAGGTTATTTTACATTCGAGGGCTCAGGAGCCATTGCGTGGTTCACAAAGATTGCGGGCCCAAACGAACGTATGTGGTAAACGTACAGTATTTTACACCCCCAACCTACACCATTCGACGCTCTGCATAAAAATATACCTTAATATTCAATAATCTTCTCTCAAATAGGCAAATGTTTGGACAACCAACCCTGACTCTACAATATGCCCTAAGCGATCACCCTACTGGGTAGCTACAATACTGCGTGTACAAGGTACGTGTAGAAGTTAGGTAGATAGGATAGATGGCAAATGCATACGGGATCAAGGAATTAAATTGTTTTACCAGTGTTTTATATTGGAGATGAACTCGCTGTGAATTTCGCCATCATTACTGACTACTTAATTTCTACTTACTTTCTTAAAGCGGATCGGTTGGTCGGTGGCTTGGCCGGTCAGTTCTCGAACTGGTTGCTTACAGGGTGTGCATTCCAGCACTAACCCACGCTGCAAACCTTTCTTCAATAATATCTGGTTAGATGACACGATCCGTGCCAATCCCCATCTTGACTGCACAATTCTTAATAATCCCCAACTATTTTGGAAAAGCTTAGACATTTTGGCAAAAGTAAAACTGGATAAATAACGAATCCTTCGGCTAAACTCAACTCGATTCGAGCAAAATCTCCGCATGTATGTCAATAGACTACAAAGAACGTCCTACCTGTATATTCACACAAATGATGGCATTACATCATAAAATGAACGTGACCTGACTCACAATATCAAACTTACATTGGCTATGAAAGAGATTTTTCGTGGTCTCTAGATAGGATGATAAAATATAATTGTTCTTTACAAAGAAACTAAATACATGTAACACCAGTGAAACACAACATTTCGGTCCACCATCTATCTGGACCTTGTCTGGGACGAAGGTTGAATATTCGCGCAGGAATCCGACACCCAGGACACAGGACGCTATCGTAACTAGGTGGTGGCCATGGCTCCCTTCTAAATTCCCAAAACCCCTTTCTATGTATAAGGACAAAAGATTTTACATAAACAACCATTTATACAGTTGTATATTTCATTAACGATTGTGTGTTTCTATAATTTTTATGAAATGAATGATTAAATAGATTCTGTATCCATAAGGCCTACCCACATACTTTGAAAGCGGGTAGTGTGGGCCCATCAAGCGGTGAATTCAGGATCATTGGGTGCCGAGTCTGGTAGCTGGGTAGGCCTGCCTATAATTGTGAGAGAGATGGTTTCCTATGTAACCAAAATGGAATCGTATCAGCTATGTAATTCTTGTTGGTCATTAATAAAATTTTTGGCCTTAATCACCTCAGTAATGTTCGTCAAATAATGCATTATCTTTTTTGATCACGAATTGGTAGGTTGATGTTGCCATAACCACGCAAAACTAGCTTCTCTAGTTACAGGAACCTTTTGGACGTTAATTGTCGAGACACGAGCGTGCGTCGTGAGCATGCACGCTTTTTATACTCCTGGCGTGGGGTGACGCACGTGCAACACACTCCTGTGCCGTATTTTCGACTTTGTTCGTTAGCTGTGAAGACGTGCGCCGTACTCAACATGCAAAGGACACTTGCTCCTTCAGTGCTTACGGCGGGTGTCTTGGACCACGCACGTCTCACTTTGGAACTTTAGCGAACTATTGCGAGGGGCGCTAGTTAAGCCTCGGTCACAACCGGACGTCGTCCCCTGCGATTTTTGGGTGTTGCAGAGGCCGTGGAGGTCGTAGAGGTAGAGGAAAGTCTGCCTTGCGAGTCGCAAGGGCCACATGAGTTGTTATTTGAAGCAGGGACATTAATTGCAAAGAGCGATGGCCGTGAAAAATTGTACTCATTTCTTGAGTTTGTCTTGCTTCCTGTGTACGTGGCACACACTCACCACTTACGAAGGGAATGCAACGCATGGCGAAAGTAGTGCCCTTTTACGTCAGTTTTGCTTCACACTTGCCTCACACGTTTGTGGTGACGTACTGACGGCGTACGTCAGTTTTGCTTCCTGTTCTCCTCTTCCTTCTTCTTCCTCCTCCCTTTTTTCTACTATGTAAGCTTCTGTCTCTTGCCTTTTTGAGGCATATTAGAAACTAAATTGAGCAAAAATTTGAAAATTGTTGTACACGTTACACAGTCGATGTTCATTGTAAAGACACGAGCGTGCGTCGTGAGCACGCCTTTTATACACCAGGCGTGGGGGTGACGCACGTGCGACGCATTCCCGGTGTGCTTTCGACTTTTTTCGTTAGTTGTGAGGGCGTGCGCCTTACTCAACACGCAAAGTGCACTAACCTTACGTGGTCCCTGCCACTCGCAAGGAAGACTTGCACTTTTCTTTTGAAACCTTTCGTTTACCTCTAAATACTCTACGACCTCCGCTGCACCCACAATTCTTAGGGGACGTACGATCCTAAAATTCGTGCGTCCGGTTGTGACTGAGGCTTTATACACATTTGGAGTGTTTTTATATGGGACCCCAGACTTCAATTCCTAGGACTGTTATTCCTGACACAACAGCAAATGAAGAAAGGGATGTGCCCTCCAATTAAGAGGTAAAAGAAGTTCCAGTTCGATGGACGATTAAGGGTGCTTTCAAAGAGATTTAGATCGATCTAATGATTAAGTTTTAGATCGACCTAACTCCCTGGGGGTTCACGCTAAATTGCAGTCAGCCGAGCGGGCACTATAGTTAATTACCCCCTTACAGCTTTTAGTAGGCGGGACAGACTCTTAAGCCGACCAAGCTGACAGTAATCTAGCGAGACTCCCCACAGGGATAGATCGATCTAAAAATCTATGAAAATGGGGTGTGAGATAGGACCTGTTAAGGTTACAGGCATTGTTTACCTCAGTTTGCAAGACGAGGAGGGGGGGTAAGAACAAGTGCCTATACAATTGATACAGAGGGTTTGTACATACAGGTGACTTTAATAAGCAGAGGATTTTCTTTTATATTCATTGAAAAATACACTAAATCTATATAAAATATCATGGTTGGCCAAAATATTGTACGCACAGTGCATCCGTGCGTATGCCTAGTTACGCCCATGTGCACTGTTTTAAAGAACAGGGCTCGGAATCTCGAAAGGTTCGCTATGTTGCGCACGCGCTATAGCATAGCTAGCGTGCGCTATTTGCTAGTGCGATTGCACCCACCTGCTATCTCGAAGCCTTAGCAGACGCAACGCAATTATAACCTCAAACTCTACTAATATTCGATTGCCGCATAAAGTGAAGACGTCATAACACAATTACACAAAATGCAATTTTTTTCACCATGACGCAAATCAAGAGGTTGTTTTTATTTATAGGAATATCATAATTACAAATACTGATATTTGAAGTATTTGACACCAATAAAATGTCAAAAAACAATTCAATAAGCGAAGCTTGGACTGACACAATTACTGACACAATGGTGAGTAGTGTTCAGTCTCACAATAATAGACATTGAGGAAGGTCACGGTGCGGCCGAATGCTTTGTTTCTGCTTTTTCATTTTGTGTGGAAAATGACACTTTTAAATTTATTATTATTATCAATAGATTACACAGATAAATGAAATTCACCAGAAAATATAAAATGATGTATGAAATGTTTAATTTTGAATTTTTTCTGCATAATAAAATATGACTTTGGCATTCTTCACGTGAATAGGGCCTATTTACCGCAAGTTTTTCTATCAGAGGTACCAGTGATTCAATCAATTAAAAGCTTCCATGTTTTTGTTATATGTTTTATTATATGCTATTATGACTAGCAACCCAAACTTGCCACTATGTTTAATTACATGAAAGACACATCAAAATGACGAATTTTGCATACGCAGAGGCCTTTGCGACTAGTTTGTATCGCCGCAAATAATAGCCTCGAAACTAATGGCGATTTGGACATTAGCGCACGGCCGGGATTTGCGAAGCTTTCGAGATATGGGATAGCGCACGCTAGCCATGATAGCGCAGGCGCTCAAAATAGCGATTCTTTCGAGATACGGGATAGCGCACGCTAGCCATGCTAGAGCGTGTGCGCAACATAGCGAACCTTTCGAGATTCCGAGCCCAGGGCTGACTATGTCAAGAAGTGTAAGCTATCCCGTGGGAAGAGAAAAAAAAGCGTTCAAACCAACGGAAATCGTCCAGGTTAGCATAAAAGGATCCAGGCACTGTGTTGCGTCGTTTAAAATAGGTAACACACGTGCATCGGCGCAAGGCGAGGTAAACGTTTCAATAACAAGGGCAGGCTTTCATCTCCGTCATTATCGTTTTAGAAAGCAATATAATGGTAGCACATAAAGCGTGCTGTACTGGTACTGTTGCGCAACATTAGATTGTAATGGATCTACTTTAGTGTAGAACACAACCGAATATACAAGAAGGAGTATAAAAAGCACATGGATGACATTTTTTGCCGCACCACGCTGATTTACTAGTATTTCTGTCCAACTCTCCCCTCAAATCCTGGGAACTCCCGGTTGATATAGTTGTTATCAAGCTGCGAGACTTTGGGTTATCTCTGAAGATTCACAGTCCTTGAAAATGGGTGCCAAAAACGGGTGGCAGAATTTAAACGGATGTTAAATGTCATAAAACTAAAGCTGAATGGGAATCTGGACCCAAGCAAACAGGATCTCACGGTACCACCTACGCGTTACTGTCGCCAAAATTTATAAATCACATTCGAACCCATTTTAATCATGCTTTATTATGTCCTTATGCTACAAGTGCATATATTATATTACACTATAGCTAATAAGTCCCCGGTCACTTTAATAGCACACGCTGTCTACATCAGACGCGCTAATGCGCACGTCCCCGACAGTGTTATGATAGGGGGATTACGATGGACAGCGCATGTTGCTCACAGCAGTAGGCACTGCCGCCGAAGTTAAACCGGTAATTAAGTCTTTAACTTGACTAAACATGTTTTGCTTTGTAACTTGCGTCCTTCAGTCTTGCTGTTGCGGAAGCGCCGGCGGGACATATCTCCACCTTGCCGATATTTATCCCGACTCTCGACTTTAAAAGTATTGGTTTTGATTTTATCAAAGTCTTATTATATCAGAAAACCTGCATATTTTCATACGTTAAGAGAATTATAGAAACTGTAGAAAAAGCTACTCGTACATCAGGGATAAAAAACAACACCTTGCAGCACTATTACCTATTATTCATCACCAGAAGTTACTGTTTCACTTTTTTCTCCCAAATTACAAAGTCTGATGACAACTGAAAGCCTTTAGCCATACCTCAGGGCAGTGGGAGATAGTCTGGATTTGATTAAATGTAATAAAAGTATATTTTGAAGAATTTTCCCAGCCTTCGGCAATTTCCGCAAAGCTTCGGCATGCGCGGCAATACAGAGCTGTCGATATCTATGTGCGTGAATAATAGAATTGGTGGAACAACGGTTAACGTTGTTGTATCGTCCGCAACCTACCCGACGGGAGTTCGTGTCCTTGTCGGTACTTTTGAAGATTTTGAAATTGTCATTATTATAAATATCTATTAATAAATAAAACAGTCGTGGCTAATTGTTTTTGCAACGGAAAGCACAGTAGGAAGGTTTGTTGTAATTGTTAAAGATATTATTACTGGGGACATAAATTAGTATGCTAATCTCTTATCATGGTATAATGATTGATACGATGGGTATCAAATAGTTTTCCTTTGATATAAACAACAAAAGAGCGGCCTTCCAAATATCTTTGCTGAATGTTTATAACGTAGGTACTATTATGCGCAAAAATATTGATACATGACGCAAACGACATTTACTAATTTTGGTAATAAGGTGTCGTCATTCACACTGTAAAAGGTGTTAATTTCATGCTTCTATTGTTTGCCCATGAATCATTATGACAAATTTGTAGGGTTGCCAAATCACTGGCGCTTCATTCAATTCTCTATATCTGCCCTGCAGCCTGGGATGAGTGATACTTGACTGACCTTTGTTTACATCTGGAGATTTTCTTTATAATTCGATCAGTGTGCATAAATTATGATATTTTCCATCAGGAAAAATACGTGATAATGTTACGATTCTTATTTTACGGATACATAATTACAAAAATTAATTCCTGATTTAATACCCCCTATTTCAGCGCCTATTCCTGGCTGCGTTAATTATGGGGGGTTGGAAAGTAATCCGTTAGAACGCAGGAGTGATGATTGCTACTCTTACCAACGGTGCATCACCGATCAACTAATCTCAGCCACCTGAAGCAGATCAAGAATCACCAACAAAAGACAAATTGGACTACATCTGCCTTCTTGTTGAGACATCTTATGTAAAAAAGGCGATAACGGTCAAAACATATGTGCTTCGTGGTTTATTAAATGTTCATCGTATTTTTTCGTTCGTTATTCTTATGAGTTAAGCAGCTTCACCTCCGTGACACCCTTTTTATTTATTTAAACCATTGTTAGATAAACCATGGGTTTCACTCCAGATTTCACGATCGAGCAGCTGATCATGAGGAGAGTGTAGCATGCTATAGTAAACTACCCCAAATATATATACAACACCTCCAGGGTTTCACGATCGAGCAAGTGATCATGAGGAGAGAGTGTAGCAGAGAACTTCATTAATGGTCGTCATAATTGGGGGTTGCCTTGGGAAAATGAGTTACATGATTACAAAATACAGATACATAATAACATAAGATTAATACTAAAATTTTCCCTGATACAAAAACCCCTATTTGAGCGCTTATTCCTGACTGCGTTAATTACGGGTGATTAGAAAGTAATCTATGAGGACGCAGGAGCGATGATCGCTACTCTTACCAACGGTAAATCACCGATTTACTTGACTCCGCTACTTCGAGCAAAATCACACACCACCAAAAGACAAATTAGACCACGTTCGTCCTCTTATTAAAACAAAGAATGTAAAAATGTGATGTCGGTCAAAGAAGAGGCCTAGACTACGTGCTTCATGGTTTATTAGATAGGCCTATTCATTGGATTTTTTTATTTCATTATTATAGCTTCACCTCGCGAGACCCTTTTTTATATATTTAAAACACAGCACCCCACTGGTTTCGCGATCATGAAGAAAGGGAGTGTAGCAAAGAACCTCATTAATGGTCGTAATAATAGGTGGTTGCATTGTAGGCCTAACTTTGTTCATTTTAGTCGACAGACTAAGCTAGAAGAAAGAAAAGATCATTATCGCCTCTCTTTACTTAGGAACAATAAGGATGGCTAGTGGCAGCATTTATAAGTTCTTTTATTTAGAAACTTTCCGATCCTTTGTCTGGGACTGCGTCCGAGAAACGGCGATGACGACAGAGACGTCCTCGAACATTTTGGACTTAGTGCAAATAAAAAAAAATCCGTTAAGAAGTAGCCTTTAAATGTCCTGGCAAATAATTTTGCGATGGCTCAGAGAGTTCTAGAATGAATGACAAGCAACGACATTAGGGTTAATAATAGACTAAAAACTATCAGAGTGTAGGCCTGTCTTATTTCATTTCTAAGGCCATCTTGTGATACGAGTCATGCTACACTACAAAAGAGGGGGTAGCAGTGGATGATTTAATACAGGGATACCATCGATAGTATATCAATAGAAAATCGCAATCCTCGAATGTTTTTTAATTCATTAAATATAAACGGTCTTTTCTCGTACAATGGGTCTGGTATAGTTGTATTGGCCTATCAGTTGGAAACACGTGGTTCGTCTACAATTGCAAATGGCGGAGGTGCCGTGGTAGTTATTGTCGTAAAATTAGCTGGATACGGTGCACGTGAGAAAATTATTCATTAAATTTAGTTTTCGAGCGTCAGCTTAATCTGGTAAAATGCGAGACGAAAAAAATGATAGATAGAGCCTTATGACCCACTGTAGAATGATGCCGAATAATACATCAACGACGTAGTTTATCGGCAGATAAACGTGTTTCCATTCTCGGCTGACTGAGGAAAGGTTTGAGAGAGCATTTAAAGAAGAGGCGGTCGAACCAATAGTGAATAGGAAGTGTGCTGCAATCAAGACGAACAATACCGATCATAAGTGGACAGCTAATAACCCCTAATTAACCCCGGGTTACGCGCTGCTGTGTTGACTCCTTGCTGGGAAGGGGTAGCGGCCTCCTACTGCTGTGCGTAATCAAACATTGTCTTCTAACATGCGGCTACACGACGGTTGCATTGTATTTATAAAGTAATACCTATTCATAAGGAAGGGGGCGGATGGTAATCTTACGAGAATTAAATCAGTTATCGATCATACGCGTACCAATAGTCGTGTTTTTTTTTTTTAGCTATACGGTATATTATATCATATTATATTATATTATATTATATTATATTATCAATGCATACACTAGTATTTCCATAATCTGGGTTTGGAGTCTGCAAGCATCATACTTCAGAAAAAAAATCACGTATGGTATAGAATTAAATCCATTACAGATTTTACAGTATTTTAGTGTCACTATATGTTTCAAAGAATAGGACTAAATTACCATCAAAAAGTTACGGTGCGTCTTCCAAAAAACGGCGGAGGTTTTTGCGCTGCATTGTATATCTTATATGTTACACATGGACCGATATAAAGTCACTTTCAGCGGATTTAAAATGAGTCCTTCAATCAACTAAAGGACCGAAAAACCCATTGTATTCGTTATTTGGATCCTCGGTGAAAAGAAACTCCGCATACGCATGCGCGTACTCATCAATGGATATGAAACCGTCCTTGTTGGTGTCCATCACGTCAAATATCTTCTTCGATTCTTCAACAGGGACGTTCATGCTGTAGAAATAAGCGGCGTGTTCTTCCTTTGTTACAAGACCATCACCATCAATGTCCATGACCTTGAAACCCATGGATACCACCATTGGGAAGAACTCTTTCCGGTAGGTACTTTGATTGACGACCGAAGGATCAAAGCCCACAAATTCCTCCTCTGTTACCTGAGAAGCATCTTTGAAAACTCTGGACAGAAACTCCCATATTTCAAGGCGTAGTTTAAGTATATTTGCTGCTTGTTCAGCTAAAAAAGGGGGAAAAGTTTTCTCAAAATAATTTTATTAAAAACGTGTGTTATTGCAAAAATGTTTCAAAATAAAGCTTTAATGAAAAGGATATCTATGCGGTACTTGAGAGAAAAACAGTGAGACGGAGGCAAATCGGAGTCATGGGAGATTATGATCATAATTACTGCACGAAATTATTTTGAGAACCCAGATTAATCAAATTCAGATGCAATTCTAAATATACCATTGGATTTCAGATGCTCTATGGTGCTTCTGGCGCTGGCCTCGAAGTCTTCCTTTGTAATGATGCCGTCGTTGTTTGAATCGAAGCGATTAAACATTGTTCGTCTCTTTCGTCTCAAGTGATCAGATGCAGTAAGCGGGGGATAATCGGTCGGCATCTAGATTGATGGCAACAAAGAACATGTGCATCTTTGTCCGTAAAATACACTAGAGACAAAAAGTTGTTTTTTATCCATTTTGTTAAAAACGAGTACTGTGTCCTTTCACTATCTGCGTCATAAAAATTAATTGTCTGGGTATTTTACATTCGAGGGCTCAGAAGCCATTGCGTAGTTCACAAAGATTGCGGGCCCAAACGCACGTATGTGGTAAACGTACAGTAATTTACACCCCCAACCTACACCATTTGACGCTCTGCATAAAAATATACCTTAATATTCAGTAATCTTCTCTCAAATAGGCAAATGTTTGGACAACCAACCCTGACTCTACAATATGCCCTAAGCGATCACCCTACTGGGTAGCTACAATACTGCGTGTACAAGGTACGTGTAGAAGTTAGGTAGATAGGATAAATGGCAAATGCATACGGGATCAAGGGATTAAATTGTTTTACCAGTGTTTTATATTGGAGATGAACTCGCTGTGAATTTCGCCATCATTACTGACTACTTAATTTCTACTTACTTTCTTAAAGCGGATCGGTTGGTCGGTGGCTTGGCCGGTCAGTTCTCGAACTGGTTGCTTACAGGGTGTATATTCCAGCACTAACCCACGCTGCAAACCTTTCTTAAATAATATCTGGTTAGATGACACGATCCGTGCCAATCCCCATCTTGACTGCACAATTCTTAATAATCCCCAACTATTTTGGAAAAGCTTAGACATTTTGGCAAAAGTAAAACTGGGTAAATAACGGATCCTTCGGCTAAACTCAACTCGATTCGAGCAAAATCTCCGCACGTATGTCAATAGACTACAAAGAACGTCCTACCTGTATATTCACACAAATGAATGCATTACATCATAAAATGAACGTGACCTGACTCACAATATTAAACTTACATTGGCAATGAAAGAGACTTTTCGTGGTCTCCAGATAGGATGATAAAATATATATATATTTTTTTTACAAAGAAACTAAATATATAACACCAGTGAAACACAACATTTCGGTCCACCATCTATCTGGACCTTGTCTGGGACGAGGATTGTACATTTGCGCAGAATCCCCACGCCCAGGACACAGGATGCTATCGTACCTAGGTGGTGGCCATAGCTCCCTTCTAAATTCCTAAAACCCCTGCTTATGTATAAGGACTAAAGATTTAATATAAAAAACATTTATACAGTTGTATATTTCATAAATTCAGAAATATATTTAACGATTGTGTGTTGCTATGAATTTTTTTTTTGAAATGAATGAATAAATACTATAGATTCTGTCTATAATTGTTAGAGACATGGGTTCCTATGCAACCAAAATTGAATCGTATCATCTGTGTTGTGCTTGTTGGTCATTGATAATTTTTTTGCCTTGATCACCTCAATAATATTCGTCAAACAATGTATATCGCGTACTAGGCAAGAGGGGTGTCGCGTCTGATACTGTAATGGCTACTGACTCACACCTTGAAAACGGGTAGTGTGGTCTGATCTACCGGTGAATTCAGGATCATTCGGTGCCGAGTCTGGTAGGTGGGTAGGCCTGTCCTTGGCCTTGCTTATCAAGACTGTTCATACATTCATACAGTACCCGGGGCAACTCCACAGTCGACATGTGAAATGACAAATCATACTCACAACTAAAACCGCCAATTTGTGAACAGCTTAGGTTCTCGTCGTGCTCTATAACGTCACAGGTGAAGTCAAATGTAAACTCGGTGTGAAACAATATTAAAATAACAGCATCTGAAATAATCTAACTAGGATTGTTCCGGGCAGGCTTATCAAAAAAAGTGACGTGATTTGAATTAATTCAGTAGCTTTCCCATTATAGCATCACGACATACCACCTGTAGACTGCGGTCAGCAGAAAATAAAGGTATCTTCGCGGCGGAATTAATTGCCAAATATATTTCTCTCAAAATTAGCACCATTGTAATTTGAGTTTTTGTTATGGTTCACTCTTCTAATGGGGTTGCTAAAACGAAAACCTTCCTATTGTGCCCTTTACCGTCATAGGTGAAGCCAAAGTAAACTTCAGCATAAAACAAAGTCATAGGTAAACAAGGCAGCAAAGCCGTCAAATGTACAGACAAAAATCATAAAATTAAGATACAGAACATAGGTCATTTTGTCAGTTTTGATACAATAATAAATAATGCTTATAAGAGCACAGTAAATCAACACTGAAATTTAACCATGCACAATTGTGCTGATTTATGACGAGGTGGCTCAATACTAATACATCACCGAGTCGTTTTTCCAGGCCCCGGTTTCACAAAAAAAAGAAACATGGCTAAGAACATAATTACCAACGTTGTATGGGTACATTCCCCTATCAGGAACAGTGTTGCTGCACTCTCGTAGAAATCCCATTCAAATAATTGGCTATTTTTTTTTTCCTTGTGAGACTGGGGCCAAGTCCACTGATGAGCGCTTGTAAAGGTGGACGGCATTCAATAGATGGGCACTACCCGCACGAAAATGCAGTAGTATCGAAGTAGCAAAGAAGCATTAACGCAGTAGTGGTATGGAGCATATTTGCAGTAAAAATGCAGTATAGCCTACTGCAATTCTACTTCAAAAATTACATAGGGTTGTACAGAGGAGGAGCATTAATGCAGTAGATTAGCAGCATGATAGAAGCAAGTTTCAAATATGCGAATTAGCTCCCACTTCGAAGCAGATTTGAAGCATATTTGCAGTATGATTGCAGTAGTCTACTGCGCTGGAGTATCTACTTCGTTTTCGTGCGGGTATATTTTTAAATTGTCTGTGCACTTAACTGTGCACTGTAAAGCTGCCCACAACATGTCACTTTACCACTATGACAGGTTGGTTATTTTCTGACCCGGGTACTAGTCATACATAAAGATAACACATAATCAATCCAATTTTAATGTACCAAATTAAAGAACGAACGTTTCCGATTTTTTCTTTAACCAACTTTTAGAGGTCTGTGTTTTATTACGAACTCAATTTCATCTTAATATAAACCCTTCATGTGTATATCTTATTGTATAATTTTATTCAGACACATATATCTCAAGGTTACAATGTCACTAATACACTAATTATTTAAAAACCTAATTATTTAAAAGATTTTGACCCACTCAGGTCAGGCTAACCCTTACCATTATAACTAAATAGAGCTCGGACTTTCTGTTACACGGACCCTTAATTTCGTTACACCGGTGAAGTAGTTTTGGTAATAGAATTTTAATACACTAGTTCGTTCCCCATTACCTTGTACAGGCAGCATTGTCCCATAAATTATATCAACCCCAATACTCCGTCTATAGCCCCAACCTGACTGACTATGTCAAAAAGTATCAGCTCTCCTGCGGGAGGAGGAAAAGGCGTTCAAACCAAAGAAAATCGCCCAGGTTAGCATAAAAGGATCGAGGCACTGTGTTGCGTCGTTTGAAATAGGTAACACATGTGCATCGGTGCAAGGCGAGGTTAACGTTTCAATAACAAGGGAAGGCTTTTATTCCCCGTCATTTTCGTTTCAGAAAGCAATAAAAAGTAGCACATAAAGCGTGGTGTACTGGTACTGTTGCGCAACATAAAATTGAAATGGTTCTACTAGCGTAGAACACAACCGAAAATACTAGCACATGGATGACATTTTTTGCCGCACCATACTGTTTTACCAGTATTTCTGTCCGACTCTCCCCTAATATCCTGGGAACTCACGGTTGATTTGGCTCTTATCAAGCTGCGAGACTTTGATTTATCTCTGAAGATTCACAGTTTTTGAAAATGGTTGGCAAAAATGGGTGGCAGAATTAAAATGCATGTCAAATGTCATAATACTAAAGCTGAATGGTAATCTGGACCTAAGCCCAAACACGAATCCCAGGGTACCATCTGCGCGTTAATGACTCCTAAAAATCTCAATCAATCCCATTTTAATCATGCTTTATCATGCCTTTATACTACAAGTGCATATATTATATTATATTATATTATATTATATTATATTATATTATATTATATTATATGATGAATGCATACACTAGTATTTCCATAATCTGGATTTGGAGTCTATTAGCTTAATATTTATGAAAAAATCACGTATGCTATTGAAAATAAATTCATTACAGGTGTTATTTTAGGTCACATTCATATATGTCAAAGAATAGAACTAAATTACCATCAAAACGTTTTGTTGCTTCTTCCAACAAACGGCGGAAGATTTTGCGCTAGATTGTAAATCTTTCATATTACACATGTACCGATATTAATTCACCTTCATCGAATTTAAAATGAGTCCTTCAATCAACTAAAGGACCGAAAAACCCATTATATTTGTTATTTGGATCCTCGGTGAAAAGAAACTCCGCATACGCATGCGCGTACTCATCAATGGATATGAAACCGTCCTTGTTGGTGTCCATTTCGTCAAATATCTTCTTCGATTCTTCAACAGGGACGTTCATGCTGTAGTAATAAGCGGCGTGTTCTTCCTTTGTTACAAGACCACCACCATCAATGTCCATGACCTTGAAACCCACGGACACAAACATTGGGAAGAACTCTTTCCGGTAGGTACTTTGATTGGCGACCGAAGGATCAAATCCCACACATTCCTCCTCTGTTACTTGAGAAGCATCTTTGGAACCTGACAGAAACTCCCATAGTTCAAGGCGCTGTTTCAGTATATTTGCTGCTTGTTCGTCTAAAAAGGAGGGAAAGTTTTCTCAAAATAATTCAAATAAAATGTTTGTTTTTGCAAAAATGTTTCAAAATAAAGCTTTTATGAAAAAGACATCTATACGGTCTTTGAGAGAAAAACAATGAGACGGAGGTAGAATGGAGCCATGGAAGATTATGAACATAATTACTGCACGGAATTCTTTTGAGAACCTAGATTAATCAAATTCAGATAATATTAAAATGTACCATTGAGTTTCAGATGCTTTATGGTACGCCTGGCGCTGGTCTCGAAGTCCTCCTTTGTAATGATGCCGTCGTTGTTCGAATCGAGGCGATAAAATATTGTTCGTATCTTTCTTCTCCAGTGATCAGATGCAGTAACCGGGGGGGTAATCGGTCGCCATCTAGATTGTTAACGACAAAGAACGTGCATTATTGTCCGTAAAACACACAAGAGGCGAAAAGTTGTTTTTTTTTTTTTTTATTCCATCTTGATCAAAGGAGTAGGTGTACTATGTCTTTTCACCATCTGCGTAATAAAAATTAATTGTCTGGGTTATTTTGCATTCGAGGGCTCAGAAGCCATTGCGTGGTTCACAAAGATTGCGGGCCCAAACGCACGTATAGTAAACGTACAGTAATTTACACCCCCAACCTACACCACTTCACGCTCTGCATAAAAAATATACCTTAATTCAATTATCTTCTCTCAAATGGGCAAATGTTTGGACAACCAACCCTGACTTTAAAATATGATATAAGTGATCACCCTACTGGGTAGCTACATGTACAATGCTGCGTGTACAGGGTACGTGTAGAAGTTAGGTAGATAAGATAGACGGCAAATACATACGGGATCAAGGGATTAAATTGTTTTACCAGTGTTTTATACTGGAGATGACTGCGCTGTGAATTACGCCATCATTACTGACTACTTAATTTTTACTTACTTTCTTAAAGCGTACTGGTTAGTCGGTTCGTGCTAATCCCCATCTTGATTGCACAAATAATAATATTATTATAATAATAATTCTTAATAATCCCGAACAATATTTGAAAAACTTAGACATTTTGGCAATAGTAAAACTGGATAAATAGCGAATCCTTCGGCTAAACTCAACTCGATTCAAGCTAAATCTCCGCACGTATGATAAAAGGGTGTTCGACTACAAAGGACGTCCTACCTGTATATTCACACAAATAAAGGTATTGCATTATAAAATGAACGCGACTTGACTCACAATATCAAACTTGCATTGGCTATGAAAGAGATTTGTCTTGGTCTTAAGACAGGATGATAAAAATATAATTGTTGTTTACAAAGAGACTAAATAACACTAGTGAAAAACAACATTTCGGTCCACCATCTATCTGGACCTTGTCTGGGACGAGGATTGTATATTCGCGCAGGAATCCGACACCCAGGAAACAGGACGCTATCGTAGCTATGTGGTTGCCATAGCTCCCTTCTAAATTTCTAAAACCCCTTCCTAAGTATAAGGACAAAAGATTTTAAATAAACAACAATTTATACAGTTGTATATTTCATAAATTCTAAAACACATTTAACGATTGTGTGTTGCTATAATTTTTATGAAATGAATGATTAAATAGATTCTGTATCTATCAGACCTACCCACATACTTTAAAAACGGCTAGTGTGGTCCCATCTAGCGGTGAATTCAGGATCATTCGGTGCCGAGTCTGGTAGCTGGGTAGGCCTGCCTATAATTGTGAGAGAGATGGTTTCCTATGTAACCAAAATGGAATCGTAACAGCTGTGTAATTCTTGTTGGTCATTAATAAAATTTTTGGCCTTAATCACCTCAGTAATGTTCGTCAAAAAATGCATCATCTATTTTGATCACGAATTGGTAGGTTGATGTTGCCATAACCACGCAAAACTAGCTTCTCTAGTTACAGGAACCTTTTGGACGTTAATTGTAGAGACACGAGCGTGTGTCGTGAGCACGCTTTTTATATTCCTGGCGTGGGGTGACGCACGTGCAACACACTCCTGTGCCGTATTTTCGACTTTGTTCGTTAGCTGTGAAGACGTGCACCGTACTCAACATGCAAAGGACACTTGCTCCTTCAGTGCTTACGACGGGTTTCTTGGACCACGCACCTCTCACTTGGGAACTCCTAGCGAACTATTGCGAGGGGCGCTAGTTAAGCCACGGTCACAACCGGACGCACGAATTTCAAGATCGTACCCTGTACGTCCCCTGCGATTTTTGGGTGTTGCAGAGGCCGTGGAGGTCGTAGAGGTAGAGGAAATTCTGCCTTGCGAGTCGCAAGGGCCACATGAGATGTTATTTCAAGCAGGGACATTAATTGCAAGGAGCGATGGCCGTGAAAAATTGTACTCATTTCTTGAGTTTGTCTTGCTTCCTGTGTACGTGGCACACACTCACCACTTACGAAGGGAATGCAACGCATGGCGAAAGTAGTGCCCTTTTACGTCAGTTTTGCTTCACACTTGCCTCACACGTTTGTGGTGACGTACTGACGGCGCAAGTCAGTTTTGCTTCCTGTTCTCCTCTTCCTTCTTCTTCCTCCTCCCTTTTTTCTACTATGTAAGCTTCTTTCTCTTGCCTTTTGGAGGCATATTAGAAACTAAATTGAGCAAAAATTTGAAAATTGTTGTACACGTTACACAGTCGACGTTCATTGTAAAGACACGAGCGTGTGTCGTGAGCACGCCTTTTATACACCAGGCGTGGGGGTGACGCACGTGCGACGCATTCCAGGTGTGCTCTCGACTTTGTTCGTTAGTTGTGAGGGCGTGCGCCTTACTCAACACGCAAAGTGCACTTGCTCCTTCAATGCTTGCGACGTGCGTCTTGCACAACGTGTGTCTCTCTTGCTAACTCCGTGCGAGGGGAGCAAATTACGCTTACGGCCTAGCTGTTCGCAGGCTATTCGTAGAATCTTTTGGACATGTCCAACATCCTCCGTACGGGCTGTCTGCGAACTCGAAATTGCTTAAGAAGGACTTGCGTGGGACGTGAGATTCTGCGCAAAATGTGGACGCAAACAGCCCGTAAGAGCCCGTACGACCCGGTTGTGACCGAGGCTGAACTTTTGCGGCCTTGCCGTTCGCAGAGTATTCGTATAATCTTTTGGACATGTCCAGTATCCTCCGTACGTGCTTACGGTCTGTCTGTTAACTCCTAATTTCGCAAGAAACAGTTGCTTGAATGGAAAGCGCACCAGCTAAAGCCTCGGTCACAGCCTGCTGTACGGGCTCTGTACGGGCTGCTGTACGGGCTATTTGCGTCCAAATTTGCCGCAGCATCCCAGGTCCCACGCAAGTCCTTACGGAATTTCGAGTTCGCAGACACGAACGTACGGAGATTGGACATGTCCAAACGATTCTACGAATAATCTGCGAGTAGCGAGGCCGCAAGCGTGACCTGCCCATCTCGAAAGGAGTTCGCAAGTAAGACGTGCTTTGTCCAAGACGCAAGTCACAAACAATGAAAGAGCAAGTGCCTTTTGCGTGTTGAGTACAGCGCACGCCCTCACAGCTAACGAACAAAGTCGAAAGCACACCGGGAATGCGTCGCACGTGCATTACCTCCACGCGTGGAATATAAAGGGCTTGCTCATGGCGCACGCTCGTGTTTCGACAATGAACGTCGGTTGTGTACAATGATTTTCAGGAATCTCAAAGTTTACTCAATTTAGCTTTTAAAATGCTTACAAAAGGCAAGGGAAAAAAATCACACAACAGAAAAGTAAGGATATGGAAGAAGAAAGAAGGGGAGAACAGGAGGCAAAATTGACGTACGCCGCCACTACGTCAACACAAACGTGTGATGCGAATGTGAAGCAAAAGTGACCCAAAAGTAAACTATTTTCGTAGTGTGTTGCATTCTCTTCGTAGGTGGTGAGTGCGTGCCACGTATGCAGGCCGCAAAACAAACTTACTGAATGAGTACAATTTCCAAGGCCATCGTGCCCAGCAAATAGAATCCCTTTTAAACGGAACCTTACGTTGTCCCTGCCACTCGCAAGGAAGACTTGCACTTTTCTTTTGAAACCTTTCGTTTACCTCTACATACTCTACGACCTCCGCTGCACCCACAATTCTTAGGGGACGTATGATCCTAAAATTCGTGCGTCCGGTTGTGACTGAGGCTTTATACACATTTGAAGTGTTTTAATATGGGACCCCAGACTTCAATTCCTAGGACTGTTATTCCTGACACAACAGCAAATGAATAAAGGGATGTGCAGTGCACAAAGGTGCAAGAAAGAGGGTACAGAAGAGTTGAGGGCCACTGAGCCCTCCAATTAAGAGGTAAAGAAGTTCCAGTTAGATGGACGATTAAGGGTGCTTTCCCAGAGATTTAGATCGATCTAAAGATTAAGTTTTATATCGACCTTACTCCCTGGGGGTTCACGCTAAATTGCAGTCAGCCGAGCGGGCACTATAGTTAATTCCCCCCTTACAGATTTTAGTAGGCGGGACAGACTCTTAAGCCGGCCAAGCTGACAGTAATCTAGCGAGACTCCCCACAGGGATAGATCGATCTAAAAATCTATGAAAATGGGGTGTGAGATAGGACTTGTTAAGGTTACAGGCATTGTTTACCTCAGTTTGCAAGACGAGGAGGGGGGGTAAGAACAAGTGCCTATACAATTGATACAGAGGGTTTGTACATACAGGTGACTTTAATAAGCAGAGGATTTTATTTTATATTCATTGAAAAATACACTAAATCTATATAAAATATCATGGTTGGCCAAAAAATTATATGCACAGTGCATCCGTGCGTATGCCTAGTTACGCCCATGTGCACTGTTTTAAAGAACAGGGCTGACTATGTCAAGAAGTGTAAGCTATCCCGTGGGAAGAGAAAAAAAAAAGCGTTCAAACCAACGGAAATCGTCCAGGTTAGCATAAAAGGATCCAGGCACTGTGTTGCGTCGTTTAAAATAGGTAACACACGTGCATCGGCGCAAGGCGAGGTAAACGTTTCAATAACAAGGGCAGGCTTTCATCTCCGTCATTATCGTTTTAGAAAGCAATATAATAGTAGCACATAAAGCGTGCTGTACTGGTACTGTTGCGCAACATTAGATTGTAATGGATCTACTTTAGTGTAGAACACAACCGAATATACAAGAACATGGATGACATTTTTGCCGCACCACGCTGATTTACCAGTATTTTTGTCCGACTCTCCCCTCAAATCCTGGAAACTCCCGCTTGATATAGTTCTTATCAAGCTGCGAGACTTTGGGTTATCTCTGAAGATTCACAGTTATTGAAAATGGGTGCCAAAAACGGGTGGCAGAATTTAAACGGATGTCAAATGTCATAACACTAAAGCTGAATGGGAATCTGGACCCAAGCAAACACGGATCTCACGGTACCACCTGCGCGTTACTGACTCCTAAAAATTATAAATCACATTCGAACCCATTTTAATCATGTTTGATTAGGTCTTTATACTACAAGTTCATATATTATATTATATTATATTATATTATATTATATTATATTATATTATATTATATTATATTATATTATATTATATTATACCTGTACTCCTATAATCTGGGTTTGGAGTCCATAGTTTCATACTTGTGGAAAAAACACGTATACAATGAAAAGTAAATCCATTACAGGTGGTGTTTTAGTTCACATTCATACTTGAAAAAGAATTGGACTAAAATTGTCAACAGATTATGTTGTAGTTTCCAATAAATGGCAAAAGATTATGCGCTAGATTGTATATCTTTTATATTACACATGTATTATGTCACCTTCATTAAATTTAAATTGTGTTCTTCAATCAACTAACGAACCGTAAAAGCAATTGTATTTGTTATTTGGATCCTCGGTGAAAACAAACTCCGCGTACGCATGCGCGTACGCATCAATGGATATGAAACCGTCCTTGTTAGTGTCCATTACGTCAAATATCTTCTTCGATTCTTCAACAGGGACGTTCATGCTGTAGAAATAAGCAGCGTGTTCATCCTTTGTTACAAGACCATCACCATCAATGTCCATGACCTTGAAACCCATGGATACCACCATTGGGAAGAACTCCTTCCGGTAGGAACTTTGATTGACGACCGAAGAATTAACCCCCACAAATTCCTTTTCTGTTATTTTTGTTATTTGAGAAACATCCTTGGAACCTCTGGCCAGAGACTCCCATACTTCGAGGCGTAGTTTAAGTACATTTGCTGCTTGTTCAGCTAAAAAAAAGGGGGGGGGGGGGTTCTCAAAATAAAACTAATAAAAATGTTTGATATTGCTTAAATGTTTCAATATAAAGCTTTAATGAAAAGGACATCTATGCGGTCTTTGAAAGAAAAACAGTGAGAGGGAGGCAGAACGGAGTCATGGGAGATTATGAAAATAATTACTGCACGAAATTCTTTTGAGAACCTAGATTAATCAAATTCAGAAGCAATTCAAAATATACCATTGAGTTTCAGAAGCTCTATGGTGCGCCTGGCGCTGGCCTCGAAGTCCTCCTTTGTAATGATGCCGTCGTTGTTTGAATCGAAGCGATTAAATACTGTTCGTACCTTTCGTCTCCAGTGATCAGATGCAGTAACCGGGGGGTAATCGGTCGGCATCTAAATTGTTGGCAACAAAGAACATGTGAATTATTGTCCGTAAAATACACAAGAGAAAAAAGTTTTTTTTTATTCATTTTGTTAAAAGCGAGTACTATGTCCTTTCACTATCTGCGTCATAAAAATTAATTGTCTGTGTTATTTTGCATCCGATGACTCAGAAGCCATTGCACAAAGATGGCGGACCCAAATGCACGTACTGTAAACGTACAGTAATTTACACCCCCAACCTACACCACTCGTCACCCTGCATAAAAATATACCTATATATCAAATAATCATCTCTCAAATAGGCAAATGTTTGGATAACCAACCCTGACTTTGCAATATGCCCTAAGCGATCACCCTGCTGGGTAGTTGCAATACTGCGTGTGAAGGGTACGGGTAGAAGTTAAGAGATATGATAGATGGCAAATACATACGGGATCAAGGGATTAAATTGTTTTACCAGTGTTTTATATTGGAGATGACCGTGCTGTGAATTTCGCTATCATTACTGACTACTTAATTTTTACTTACTTTCTTAAAGCTGATCGGTTGGTCAGTCACTTGGTCGGTCAGTTTTCGAATTGGTTGCTTACATGGTGTATATTCCAGCACTAACCCACGCTGCAAACCTTTTTTAAATAATATCTGGTTAGATGACGCGATCCGTGCCAATCCCCATCTTGACTGCACAATTCTTAATAATCCCCAACTATTTTGGAAAAGCTTAGACATTTTGGCAAAAGTAAAACTGGATAAATAACGAATCCTTCGGCTAAACTCAACTCGATTCGAGCAAAATCTCCGCACGTATGTCAATAGACTACAAAGAACGTCCTACCTGTATATTCACACAAATGATGACATTACATCATAAAATGAACGTGACCTGACTCAGAATATCAAACTTACATTGGCAATGAAAGAGACTTTTCGTGGTCTCCAGATAGGATGATAAAATATAATTTTATTTATTTATTTATTTATTTTTATTTATTATTATTATTATTTTTTTTTTTTACAAAGAAACTAAATAACACCAGTGAAACACAACATTTCGGTCCACCATCTATCTGTACCTTGTCTGGGACGAGGATTGTACATTCGCGCAGAATTCCCACGCCCAGGACACAGGATGCTATCGTACCTAGGTGGTGGCCTTATAGGGGTAGCTCCCTTCTAAATTCCTAAAACCCCTGCTTATGTATAAAAGGATCGAGGCACTGTGTTGCGTCGTTTAAAATAGGTAACACACGTGCATCGGAGCAAGGCGAGGTAAACGTTTCAATAACAACGGGAGCCTTTTATTCCCCGTCATTATCGTTTCAGAAAGCAATACAATAGTAGCACATAAAGCGTGGTGTACTGGTACTGTTGCGCAACATAAAATTGTAATGGATCTACTAGCGTAGAACACAACCGAAAATACTAGCACATGGATGACATTTTTTGCCGCACCATGCTGTTTTACCAGTATTTCTGTCCCACTCTCCCCTCAAATCCTGGGAACTCACGGTTGATTTGGCTCTTATCAAGCAGCGAGACTTTGGGTTATCTCTGAAGATTCACAGTCTTTGAAAATGGTTGGCAAAATGGGTGGCAGAATTAAGATGGATCTCAAATGTCATAACACTAAAACTGAATGGGAATCTGGACCTAAGCCCAAACACGAATCCCAGGGTACCATCTGCTCGTTAATGACTCCTAAAAAATTCAATCAATCCCATTTTAATCATGCTTTATCATGTCTTTATACTACAATTGCATATATTATATTATATTATATTATATTATATTATATTATATTATATTATATTATATTTTGAATGCATACAATTGTATTTCCATAATCTGGGTTTGGAGTCTGTTAGCATCATACTTGTGAAAAATCACGTGTGCTATTGAAAATAAATCCATTACAGATGTTATTTTAGGTCACATTCATATATGTCAAAGAATAGGACTATAAATTACCATCAAAAAGTTTTGTTGCGTTTTCCAACAAACGGCGGAAGATTTTGTGCTAGATTGTAAATCTTTCATATTACACATGTACCGATATTAAGTCACCTTCATCGAATTTAAAATGAGTCCTTCAATCAACTAAAGAACCAAAAAACCCATTATATTTGTTATTTGGATCCTCGGTGAAAAGAAACTCAGCATACGCATGCGCGTACTCATCAATGGATATGAAACCGTCCTTGTTAGTGTCCATTACGTCAAATATCTTCTTTGATTCTTCAACAGGGACGTTCATGCTGTAGTAATAAGCAGCGTGTTCTTCCTTTGTTACAAGACCATCACCATCAATGTCCATGACCTTGAAACCCACGGACACAAACAATGGGAAGAATTCTTTCCGGTAGGTACTTTGATTGGTGACCGAAGGATCAAATCCCACACATTACTCCTCTGTTACTTGAGAAGCATCTTTGGAACCTGACAGAAACTCCCATAGTTCCAGGCGCTGTTTCAGTATATTTGCTGCTTGTTCGTCTAAAAAGGAGGACAAGTTTACTCAAAATAATTCAAATAAAATGTTTGTTATTGCAAAAATGTTTCAAAATAAAGCTTTTATGAAAAAGACATCTATGCGGTCTTAGAGAGAAAAAACAGGGAGACGGAGGCAGAATGGATCTATGGAAGATTATGAACATAATTACTGCACGAAATTCTTTTGAGAACCTAGATAATTCAAATTCAGATGGAATTCAAAATATACCATTGAGTTTCAGATGCTTTATGGTACGCCTGGCGCTGGTCTCGAAGTCCTCCTTTGTAATGATGCCGTCGTTGTTCGAATCGAGGCGATAAAATATTGTTCGTATTGTTATACGACAAGTCTCCAGTGATCAGATGCAGTAACCGGGGGGTAATCGGTCGCCATCTAGATTGTAAGCGACAAAGAACTTGTGCATTATTGTCAGTAAAACACACAAGAGGCAAAAAGTTTTTTTTATTCCATCTTGATCAAAGGAGTAGGTGTACTATGTCTTTTCACCATCTGCGTCATAAAAATTAATTGTCTGGGTTATTTTGCATTTGAGGACTCAGAAGCCATTGCGTAGTTCACAAAGATTGCGGGCCCAAACGCATGTATGTAGTAAACGTTCAGTAATTTACACCCCCAACCTACACCACTTGACGCTCTGCATAAAAAATATACCTTAATATTCAATAATCTTCTCTCAAATAGGCAAATGTTTGGATAACCAACCCTGACTTTACAATATGCCCTAAGCGATCACCCTACTGGGTAGTTACAATACTGCGTGTACAGGGTACGTGTAGAAGTTAGGTAGATAGGATAGATGGCAAATGCATACGGGATCAAGGGATTAAATTGTTTTACCAGTGTTTTATATTGGAGATGAACGCGCTGTGAATTTCGCCATCATTACTGACTACTTAATTTCTACTTACTTTCTTAAAGCGGATTGGTTGGTCGGTCACTTGGCCGGTCAGTTCTCGAACTGGTTGCTTACAGGGGGTATATTCCAGCACTAACCCACGCTGCAAACCTTTCTTCAATAATATCTGTTTAGATGACACGGTTCGTGCCAATCCCCATTTTGACTGCACAATTCTTAATAATCCCCAACTATTTTGGAAAAGCTTAGACATTTTGGCAAAAGTAAAACTGGATAAATAACGAATCCTTCGGCTAAACTCAACTCGATTCGAGCAAAATCTCCGCACGTATGTCAATAGACTACAAAGAACGTCCTACCTGTATATTCACACAAATGATGGCATTACATCATAAAATGAACGTGACCTGACTCACAATATCAAACTTACATTGGCAATGAAAGAGACTTTTCGTGGTCACCAGATAGGATGATAAAATATATATATATATATATATATATATATATATATATATATATATATATATATATATATATATATATATTTTTTTTTTTTTTTTTTTTTTTTTTTTTTTTTTTTTACAAAGAAACTAAATAACACCAGTGAAACAACATTTCGGTCCACGATCTATCTGGACCTTGTCTGGGACGAGGATTGTACATTCGCTCAGAATTCCCACGCCCATGACACAGGATGATCGTACCTAGGTGGTGGCCATAGCTCCCTTCTAAATTCCTAAAACCCCTTCCTAAGTATAAGGACAAAAGATTTGATATAAACAACAATTTATACAGTTGTATATTTCATAAATTCAGAAACACATTTAACGATTGTGTGTTGCTATGATTTTTTATGAAATGAAGATTAAATATATTCTGTATCTATCAGGTCTACCCAACTACCAGACTCGGCACCGAATGATCCCCAATTCACCTGTAGATCGGACCACACCCGTTTTCAAGGTGTGCGTCAGTACACATTTCACAGTAGCATACCCCGGAACAAATTTTGAGATGAGATGCACTACTTTCCAATCCCACTGAGAATCATCACCACCACATCGCGTACTAGGCAAGAGCAGTGTCGCGTCTGATACCTCGAAGCGCGTACTGACGCACACCTTGAAAACGGGTATTGTGGTCCGATCTACCGGTGAATTCAGGATCATTCGGTGCCGAGTCTGGTAGTTGGCTAGGCCTGCCTATAATTGTGAGAGCCATGGTTTCCTATGTAACCAAAGTGGAATCGTATCAGCAGTGTTGTGCTTGTTGGTCACTGATAAATATTTTGACCTCGCAGTCAAAACTGAATGCAGGCTCTCGTGGTTCCGGGCAAATTACATTTTGCATAAAACCCGGTATAGTTTAGAATTAGTGATCGATTTGACAACAGCTTATTGCTCGTCATTATTATAAAGTCTGCGTCGTCAATTATTACTTAAGTAACTGGGAGGCACTATTTCAAGATTGAATATTAGTTTTAGATTTCGAAGACCAGGCTCTTACTAGCAAATAGCAAATATCGGAATTAGATAAAACGTTGGTTGACTGAAAAAAATATAAGCTAAGAATGTTCAAAACTCATAACAATGTCAACCCTTACCTTTTAAGTAATTAGCTAGAACTAATTACTCTCTTTTGTTTCTTTTCATTTTTTGGTACATAATCTGTAGAAATATTACAAGTGAAATAAAAAAAGGATAGTAAAGAAAAATGCATTGAATTCATATTAGTATCTAACACGAATTATCTTAGTAGAGAACACGAGGAAACATACATAAAATGTTATGTAAAAGGCGGGTCTAGATATTCCCACCATCTTTTCTAAATTTTGTGCATCTATCTGGGTGTATTCCCCAGCACACAACGCTCAGATATAATCACGCATTGTGAGCGTAGAGTAACTGTCACGTACATGTATATCCACATTATTACCACAAAGCAGGGCATTTATACCCTAGGTTCTAGATTCCGGTATTGCCAGCTCGATCTTGATTTCATATATAACTTATAGTAGCAATACCAGACTCTAGCGAACAGTGGCAACTCGGGGGCGTTCTTCTTCAAAATTCTGCCAGGGGCGCTTCCATATTTGGAAGTCACACGTCACAGCTGTGTCCGCCTGGATCCATATTTGGAAGTCATAAGTCTCGTACGTCACAGGTTTGGCCGCCTGGAGCTGCCTTTCCCGCCTTGCGCTGAAGTCTCGTGCAGGCGAGACAAGAAGCAATTAAAGTGCCTGACGCGGAGTTAGAAGTTTGAAATGAAAATATCTTGCAGTCGAAGGTCAGTGCCACAATACAAGCAACATTCTGCTGTAAAAACTTATTTTCGTGTAGCCATTGCGCAGCCCTTATAGTGGTATCGGGCATACAGTGTAGCTGTCAAATTTGGCACACGGCAAGTACATGTATTGTGCACGTGTATATCTCGGGACTAAATGTTCTTTGATAAACAAAATATACAAAAACATTGGATATATCTTTTCTTTCTGAAGAATATTATTTATTTTTTCACTTTACATCTTAAATACAGCAAATAAAATTAAATAAAACAGAATTAAATTTGTTTTACGTTTTATTTTGGTCTGATGACATTCAACTGCATTTTCACTGCGGAGCAGTTCTATTTGATTGATGGGAAACTTTCATGGCCGCTGGTCTTCAGAGTTAGTAAAAGCGACTCCACCACAAGGTATATTTAGCAAGCTAGCTTTTACGTTGCTCTGACACTCAGGGTAGGCATTTACGAAACTGTCAAAATATAACACTTGTATGATATCCAAAAAGTTTAGGTGTATACTTGTTGGAAATGCAAAGATCATGCATATTTAACTTGTTTCTTTGTTAAACCTTTGGTCGCGGGATCACTGAGTAAGCTTGATAAATAAAAGAGCGCTGTCAGCCGCCTCACTTCACTTTGTATTATGCAGGTAGTCGACGTTCTTTGTCCTTCGGTAGACCGTTGAGCAAAAACATTCCACTTGTATTTTATCTAACTGAAGCTTGAATGTTTTTTGGAAAGATCCAAAGTGAATGAATAAAAGACAATAAAAGAAAAAGGTTTTGAATTCTGATCAGATTACAGACGTTATACCAATCATTTAATATATATCTCAAACGTTCAGGCCACTCAGTGAGCACATGATAATTAACATTTACTGCAAGCAATTTAAAAAGAATTAACAAAACACATTTAAACCGACCGAATGACTTCCTGGTCAGAGTATCGGCCACTGGAGGACATGGCAGCCCTTTATAAATGATACATTGTGTCTCCCTGCTGGACGCTCATCATTAAGGCGTTGAAGCAGGGGCGTACCAATAGTACTTGCCTCAGGTATTGGCATATCTTGGCTGAGCTGTATCCTCCCTAGCACGCTAGGTGATAACGACTACACGTATGCATATTCAGTAATAATCACGTTCAAAACAGATTTTAAGCACCTTTTAAGGTTAAAACAGCTTCTACATATAAACGTGTGAAAACATCAAAACAATACAAAATGCTGATATTTGATCTAATTTTATTTTCGTAATTGATTACAAGAAACCAAACCAACCGCACTTATGATAAAAGTAAAATCTCTTTATCGATACCTTCATATACGAATGTATACATAACTGTTCATATTTACATAGCCAAGTGTAAGTATTAAGGTATAATGCGATGGCCACATATATCAAGCTGCTATCTTGTATTAAACCTCATGTATTTAACCCCAACTTATCTACAAGCATTAGTTTATAGTGTTCTATGATGGCGACAGTTTCTTCAAAAGCTCACTCTTTGTACGCAAACATGAAAAAAATGCCATACAAACATTGCAATTGGTTACGGAAGAAGCTAGTTACATTTTGACAAGGGGGCCAAAAAACATATTGTATTTATTGTTTGGGTCTTCCGTTAGCCAAAACTCCATATACCCTTCTGCAAATTCATCCATGGATATAAACCCATCCTTATTGCTATCCATCACGTTGAAGACTCTCTTCGAATCATCATCTGGGGCGCGTAAAGTGTAGAAAAAAGCAGCATGCTCTTCCTTAGATATACGACCATCGCCATCAATATCCATGGTATTGAATTCCACGGCTATGATGCTGGGAAGTAACTCACGTCGATAGCTTATTTCGTTCACGATCGACAAAGTTTCTTTCAAGTATTCGTCCCACGTCATCTTGACAGAAGTGTCATTCCTAACACTTTGCACATAACGTTCCCAGATGGCCAGGCGTTGCTTAAGTATGAGGTCAGCTTGCTTTTCTAAAACAGTTAAAGATACATGTTAAGCTAAATTTGTGTCTAATTTTTACAAATTCGAATCGAACTTTAAGAATTAATTACAATGTTTATACACTTCCTCATTTCTAGCCGTATTCTTACACCATTCTAATCGAGTAAGTTTAACTTATGATTAAGCTGATGCATGAACACGTATACACATGCACACACACACACACACACACACACACACACGTTTGAAGATATATGTCAAGTTAAATCGATGTTTTATTTTTACAAAAAGGAATCAAAGTTTAAGAGTTTCAATGAATATACCCTTCCTCATTTTTAACAGTATTCTTTTAGCATTATAAATCGATAAAGTAAAATTTATGATGATGGTCATATATGTATATTCCATGTCATATTAGCCAATTACCATCAAGGCTCAAATACTGGACAGTCCGGTTAGCGGTTGCCACCCAGTCTTCTCTTGTAATACAGCCGTCAGAATTTGAATCTAAGCAGTTGAAACATGTGCGCACTTTCCGTCTCCAGTGGCTGGAACCAGTGACCGGTGGGTAATCAATGGGCATCTGAAATGTTTACTAAAACCTGTAAATTGGCCTTTCGACCCCCCCCCCTCCTTCTTAGTAAGATTAGTTTAAACCTTCCAAAATAGTGTGGGATTTTGCAATAATAAAGCCAACGGTGTTCAGGGCTATCTTTGCATTTTGGTTTTTTTTTATTATTTTGAATTTTGATAAACTAACTTCCATCTTGAATGAAGGAACCCACATTCCTCGTGACCTCCATCTGTAATCGGTCGGCATCTAGATTGTTGGCAACAAAGAACATGTGCATTATTGTCCGTAAAATACACAAGAAGCAAAAAGTTTTTTTTTATTCCATCTTGTTCAAAACGAGTATTATGTCCTTTCACTATCTGCGTCATAAAATTAATTATCTGGGTTATTTTGCATTTGAGGACTCAGAAGCCATTGCGTGGTTCACAAAGATTGCGGGCCCAAACGCACGTATGTAGTAAACGTACAGTAATTTACACCCCAAACCTACACCACTTGACGTTCTGCATAAAAATATACCTTAATATTCAATAATCTTCTCTCAAATAGGCAAATGTTTGGACAACCAACCCTGACTTTACAATATGCCCTAAGCGATCACCCTACTGGGTAGTTACAATACTGCGTCTACAGGGTACGTGTAGAAGTTAGGTAGATAGGATAGATGGCAAATGCATACGGGATCAAGGGATTAAATTGTTTTACCAGTGTTTTATATTGGAGATGAACGCGCTGTGAATTTCGCCATCATTACTGACTACTTAATTTCTACTTACTTTCTTAAAGCGGATTGGTTGGTCGGTCACTTGGCCGGTCAGTTCTCGAACTGGTTGCTTACAGGGTGTATATTCCAGCATTAACCCACGCTGCAAACCTTTCTTCAATAATATCTGTTTAGATGACACGGTTCGTGACAATCCCCATTTTGACTGCACAATTCTTAATAATCCCCAACTATTTTGGAAAAGCTTAGACATTTTGGCAAAAGTAAAACTGGATAAATAACGAATCCTTCGGCTAAACTCAACTCGATTCGAGCAAAATCTCCGCACGTATGTCAATAGACTACAAAGAACGTCCTACCTGTATATTCATACAAATGATGGCATTACATCATAAAATGAACGTGACCTGACTCACAATATCAAACTTACATTGGCAATGAAAGAGACTTTTCGTGGTCACCAGATAGGATGATAAAATATATATATATATATATATATATTTTTTTTTTACAAAGAAACTAAATAACACCAGTGAAACACAACATTTCGGTCCACGATCTATCTGGACCTTGTCTGGGATGAGGATTGTACATTCGCTCAGAATTTCCACGCCCAGGACACAGGATGCTATCGTACCTAGGTGGAGGCCATAGCTCCCTTCTAAATTCCTAAAACCCCTTCTTATGTATAAGGACAAAAGATTTAGTATAAAAAAAACATTTATACAGTTGAATATTTCATAAATTCAGAAATACATTTAACGATTGTGTGTTGCTATGATTTTTTTTATGAAACGAATGAATAAACACTATAGATTCTGGCTATAATTGTTAGAGACATGGGTTCCTATGCAACCAAAATTGAATCGTATCATCTGTGTTGTGCTTGTTGGTCATTGATAATTTTTTGCCTTGATCACCTCAATAATATTCGTCAAATAATGCATATCGCGTACTAGGCAAGAGCGGTGTCGAGTCTGATACTGTGTAATGCGTACTGACTCACACCTTGAAAACGGGTAGTGTGGTCTGATCTACCGGTGAATTCAGGATCATTCGGTGCCGAGTCTGGTAGTTGGGTAGGCCTTTCCTTAGCCTTGCTTATCAAGACTGTTCGTACATTCATACAGTTCCGGGGCAACTCCACAGTCAACATGTGAAATGACAAATACTACTCACACCTAAAACTGCCAATTTGTAAACAGCTTAGGTTCTCGTCGTGCTCTATATAACGTCACAGGTGAAGTCAAATGTAAACTCGGTGTGAAACAATATTAAAATAACAGCATCTGAAATAATCTAACTAGGATTGTTCCGGGCAGGCTTATCAAAAAAAGTGACGTGATTTGAATTAATTCAGTAGCTTTCCCATTATAGCATCACGACATACCACCTGTAGACTGCGGTCAGCAAAAAATAAAGGTATCTTCACGGCGGAATTAATTGCCAAATAAATTTCTCTCAAAATTAGCATCAAATTGTAAATGTAGTGTTTGTTATGGTTCACTCTGCTAATGGGGTTGCTAAAACAAAAACCTTCCTATTGTGCCCTTTACCGTCATAGGTGAAGCCAAACCAAACTTCAGCATAAAACAAAGTCATAGGTAAACAATGCAGCAAAGCCGTCAATGTACAGACAAAAATCATAAAATTAAGATGCAGAAAGTAGATCATTTTGTCAATTTTGATACAATAAATAATGCTTATAAGAGCACAGTCAATCAACACTAAAATTTAATCATGCACAATTGTACTGATTTATGACGAGGTGACTCAAGTACTAATACATCACTGAGTCGTTTTTCCAGGCCCCGGTTTCACAAAAAAAAAAAAAAAAAGAAACATGGCTAAGAATATAATTACCAACGTTGTATGGGTACATTCCCCTATCAGGAACAGTGTTGCAGCACTCTCGTAGAAATCCCATTCAACTAATTGGCTATTTTTTTTTCCTTGTGAGACTGGGGCCAAGTCCACTGATGAGCGCTTGTAAAGGTGGACGGCATTCAATAGATGGGCACTATATTTTTAAATTGTCTGTGCACTTAACTGTGCACTGTAAAGCTGCCCACAACATGTCACTTTACCACTATGACAGGTTGGTTATTTTCTGACCCGGGTACTAGTCATACATAAAGATAACACATAATCAATCCAATTTTAATGTACCAAATGAAAGACCGAACATTTCCGATCGCGAAAACTGTTATTATTTTTTTTCTTTAACCAACTTTTAAATTGTCTGTGCACTTAACTCTGCACTGTAAAGATAAAGATAACACTTAATCAATCCAATTTTAATGTACTAAATTAAAGAACGAACGTTTCCGATTTTTTCTTTAACCAACTTTTAGAGGTCTGTGTTTTATTACGAACTCAATTTCATCTGAATATAAACCCTTTATGTGTATATCTTATTGTATAATTTTATTCAGACACATTTATCTCAAGGTTACAATGTTACTAATACCCTAATTATCTAAAAACCTATTTATTTAAAAGATTTTGGCCCACTTAGGTCAGGCTAACCCTTACCATTATAACTAAATAGAGCTCGGGACTTTCTGTTACACGGATCCTTAATTTCGTTACACCGGTGAAGTAGTTTTGGTAATGGAATTGTAATACACAAGTTCGTTCCCCATTACCTTGTACAGGCAGCATTGTCCCATAAAATATATCAACCCCAATACTCCGTCTAACCCTAACCTTGCTGACTATGTCAAGAAGTGTAAGCTCTCCTGTGGGAGAAGGGGAAGCATTCAAACCAAAGAAAATCGTCCAGGTAAGCATAAAAGGATCCAGGCACTGTGTTGCGTCGTTTAAAATAAGTAACACACGTGCATCGGCGCAAGGCGAGGTAAACGTTTCAATAACAATAGAAGCCTTTTATTCCCCGTCATTATCGTTTCAGAAAGCAAATACAATAGTAGCACACAAAGCGTGGTATACTGGTACTGTTGTGCAACATAAAATTGCAATGGCTCTACTAGCGTGGAAAACAACCGGAAACACTAGCACATGGATGACATTTTTGCCAAACCATGCTGTTTTACCAGTATTTCTGTCTGACTCTCCACCCAAGTCCTGGGAACTTCCGGTTGATTTGAGCTGCAAGACTTTGGGTTATCTCTGAAGATTCCCAATCTTTGAAAATGGGTAGCAAAAATAGGTTGCAGAATTAAAATGGATGTCAAATATCATAACACTAAAATTGAATGGGAATCCGGACCCAAGCAATCACGGATCTCTGGGTACCACCTGCGCATTTCTGACACCTTAAATTATAAATCACATCAGAACCCATTTTAATCCTGCTTTATCATGTCTTTATACTAAGTGCATATATTATATTATATTATATTATATTATATTATATTATATTATATTATATTATAACAAACTTGTATTTCTATAATCTGGGTTTGGAGTCCATTAGTTTCATATGTGGAAAAATCACGTATACAATGAAAATAAATCCATTACAGGTGGTGCTTTAGTTCAAATTTATGTTTGTAAAAGAATTGAACTAAAATTATCACCAAAAAGTTATGTTGCGTCTTTCAACAAACGGCGGGAAATAATGCGCTAGATTGTATATCTTTTATATTACACATGTATTACAACTGTATGTCACCTTCATCAACTTTAAAGTGCGCTCTTCAATCAACTAACGGACCGTAAAACCCATTGTATTTGTTATTTGGATCCTCGGTGAAAACAAACTCCGCATACGCATGCGCGTACTCATCAATGGATATGAAACCATATTTGTTGGCGTCCATCACGTCAAATATCTTCTTCGATTCTTCAACAGAGACGTTCATGCTGTAGAAGTAAGCAGCGTGTTCTTCCTTTGTTACAAGACCATCACCATCAATGTCCATGACCTTGAAACCCACGGATACCACCATTGGGAAGAACTCTTTCCGGTAGGTACTATGATTGACGACTGAAAGAACAAATCCCACACATTCCTCCTCTGTTATTTGAGAAGCATCTTTGGAACCTCTGGACATAAACTCCCATCCGTCAAGGCGCTGTTTAAGTATATTTGCTGCTTGTTCGTCTAAAAAAGGGGTAATGTTTTCTCAAAATAATTAAAAAAATGTTTGATATTGCAAAAAATGTTTCAAAATAAAGCTTTAACGAAAAGGACATCTATGCTGTCTTTGAGAGAAAAACAATGAGACGGAGGCAGAATGGAAGGTTGTGATCATAATTACTGAAAAAAATTTGAGAGCCTAGATTAATCAAATTCAGATGCAATTCAAAATATACCATTGAGTTTCAGATGCTCTATGGTGCGCCTGGCGCTTGTCTCGAAGTCTTCCTTTGTAATGATGCCGTCGTCGTTCGAATCGAAGCAATTAAATATTGTTCGTATCTTTCGTCTCCAGTGATCAGATGCAGTAACCGGGGGGTAATCGGTCGGCATCTAGATTGTTGGTGACAAAGAACATGTGCATTATTGTCTGTGAAATACACAAGAGGCAAAAAGTTGTTTTTTATTCCATCTTGTTCAAAACGAGTACTATGTCCTTTCACTATCTGCGTCATAAAAATTACATGTCTGGGTTATTTTGCATTTGAGGACTCAGAAGCCATTGCGCAGTTCACAAAGATTGCGGGCCCAAACGCACGTATGTAGTTAATGTTCAGTAATTTACACCCCCAACCTACACCACTCGACGCTCTGCATAAAAAATATACCTTAATATCCAATAATCTTCTCTCAAATAGGCAAATGTTGGGACAACCAAATCTGACTTTACAATATGCCCTAAGCAGTCACCCTACCGGGTAGCTACAATACTGCGTGTACAGGGAACGTGTAGAAGTTACAGACCCGAAGCCAGACATTCCAAAAGGACGGTTCTTTTTCTGAAAAAGTGGACCTTTTTTCAATAAAAACTTCATGAACCTAGATCAAATTTTACCCAGAGGGGACCTTTTCCCACCAAAAGGGGCGGTTCTTTTAAACCCCCCCAATCCCCCCCTCCCCCGGCTACGGGCCTCAGTTAGGTAGATAGGATAGATGGCAAATACATACCCCTGTACGGGATAAAGGGATTAAATTGTTTTACCAGTATTTTATACTGGAGATGACCGTGCTGTAAATCTCGCCATCATTACTGACTGCTTAATTTTTACTTACTTTCTTAAACCGTACTGGTTGGACGGTCACTTGGCCGGTCAGTTCTCGAACTGATTGCTTACATGGTGTATATTCCAGCACTAACCCACTCTGTAAACCTTTCGTCAATAATATCTGGTTAGATGACACGGTTCGTGCCAATCCCCATCTTGATTGCACAATTCTTAATAATCCCCAACTATTTTGGAAAAACTTAGACATTTTGGCAATAGTAAAACTGGATAAATAACGAATCCTTCGGCTAAACTCAACTCGATTCAAGCAATATCTCAGCACGTATGTTAAAAGGCTGTTCGACTACAAAGGACGTCCTGCCTGTATATTCACACAAATGAAGGTATTGCATTATAAAATGAACGTGACTTGACTCACAATATCAAACTTACATTGGCTATGAATGAGATTTTTGACGTCTCCAGATAGGATGATAAAATATATTTGTTTTTTTGCAAAGAGACTAAATAACACCAGTGAAACACAACATTTCGGTCCACCATCTATCTGGACCTTGTCTGGGGCGAGGGTTGTATATTCGCGCAGGAATCCGACGCCCAGGAAACATAGCACTATCGTAGCTACATGTAGGTGGTGGTCATAGCTCCATTCGAAATTTCTAAAACCCCTCCCTACGTATAAGGACAAGGATTTGATATAAACAACAATTTATACAGTTGTATATTTCATAAATTCAAAAACACATTTAACGATTGTGTGTTGCTATATTTTTTTATGAAATGGATGATTAAATAGATTCTGTATCTATCATGTCTACCCAACTACCAGACTCGGCACCGATTGATCCCGAATTCACCGGTAGATCGGATCACAATTAATGCCCGTTTTCAAGGTGTGCGTCAGTATGCACTTCAAGGTATCATACCGCGGAACAAGTTTTGAGATGAGATGCACTAATTACTAACCCCGCTGATAATCACCACCATCACATCGCGTACTAAACAAGAGCGGTGTCACGTCTGATACTTCGAAGCGCGTACTGATACTCGTCGCCAACTGTATGCAACACACACATCTTGTAACGGTATTATGCATGCAGTGGATGAATCATGTTTTAACCGTTGCTTTTCCCACGGCGGTGTGACGTGACAGAAATCCCCCCATAACAATGAGCCCGCTTCCTATTCATTTGTACAGGTGGTCCTCGCCCTAGATTTTGACCCACTAAGGTCAGACCAGCGAATTATATCGTATTCCAAGATGTTCATTAAAATAGGCATCAGGTCAACTTTTATAAAGGCTTCCTTTGATGAGGTGTTTCTTGGTAAAGGAAGTCCTAACGAAATGGTATTCAAAGACCACACTTTAGCCTCTCCTTTGATGAAGAATTACTTTGACAAAAGTCATTCTTTATGTAAGGGACACTGACATAAAGGAGCTCCTCATTGGCTAGAATAGGCCTTTGTGACACCTTCCTCTTATAAACGCCTCAGTAAGGTTGTATAATTGGGGTCAACTGCTTAACTTCAGTCATGCAACAGCTCAAGTGGACATTATCACTGCATGTGGATGTTTTGATCTAAGCCAAATTTAGTTAATAAAGCAAGTATGCCAAGAGGAGAAAAGAATGGTTTGGAGGATGAGAAAACCAAAGTCGTAGACCCTTTTCTGATATCGAAAAGCAGCTACTGATGCAACTAGTTAACAGAGAAAAGCCTATCCTCGATCAAATGTATTACTTCCGCCAAGGCGGTTGTTTTCACCCCTGTTTGCTTGTCTGTCTGTCTGTCTGTCCGTCTGTCTTAATTGTCTGTCTGTCTGTTTGTTTGTTTGTCATCAACATAACTCAAAAAGTTACGGGCCGATTTTTATAAAATTATCAGGGTAGGTCAGAAATGGGTTGTATTAGACGTGATTAGTTTTTGGTGGTGATCAAGATCAATAATCAATCAATCATCAATAATCAAAATAACTCAAAAAGTTATGGGACGATTGTGATGAAATTTTCCGGAACTGTCACAAGTGGACCAAGGAACAGATGATTGGTTTTTGGTGGTGATCCGGATCAATAATCAATCAATAATCAAAAATCAAAAAACCAAATCATTATAGAAAGAAAATTGGGTGGAGACTTTGCTGTCTTGGCGGAGTGCTTTTCGGAGTGCTTTTCTAGCTGAATTTAATGATTTTGAATTTAGGTAGGCATGTTGGTTTACATAGTCCTCCATAGAGCTGATTTTCACAATATAACTGTACACGATGGCTGCTTAAGGAAGACTAAAAGTTACTCCAGACCAACCTTACATTTTAAGACCAACCTTACATTTTACATTTTAAGGAATCCTCAGCCTTTGCTAAGGATGATTGTTAAGTGATCCCTTTCAAGTGAGATAAAGAAAGGTCTTGGAATACAAATTTCGTATAAGGTCGACTTTAAGTCTCCCTTAACGCTAAAGGGATATTCTGAAATACGGGCCCTGGTCAGACTAACCATGGAGGGCGGACCCTCAGTTTCGTTTCACCGGTGAATTAGTAATGGTACTGGTATGGCAGTACACTAGTCTGTTCCCCATTACTTTGTACAGGGTACAGGCAACATTTGTCCCATAAATTATATCAACCCCAATACTCCGTCTAACCCTTACTTGTGCTAATTTTGTAGAACACAGACTTCAGTTCCTAGGACTGCCATTCCTGACACAACAGCAAATGAATTAAGGGATGTGCGCTGTTTCATGGAAGAAGGCTGACCATGGGACCATTTCCACGGATATTTGGATCGATCTATCTCCCTGGGGACTCTCACTTAACTGCTATTAACTAATGGGCTTAAACGTCTGTCACGCCTAGTAAATCTGTTAGGGGGTAATTATCTTTACCCCTAGCTGATTCGGTGGGCGAGACAGACATTTAATCCTCTTGAGCTGATAGCAATTTAGCGTGAACCCTCAGGGAGTTACGTCGATCTAGATGGACCGATCTGAGTATGGGAACCCAGTCTATGTCAAGAAGTGTAAGCTCTCCCGTGGGAGGAGGAAAAGGCGTTCAAACCAAAGGAAATCGTCCAGGTTAGCATAAAAGGATCCAGGCACTGTGTTGCGTCGTTTAAAATAAGTAACACACGTGCATCGGCGCAAGGCGAGGTTAACGTTTCAATAACAAGCTGAGGCTTTTATCTCCGTCATTATCGTTTCTGAAAGCAATACAATACAAGCACACAAAGCGAGGTATACTGGTACTGTTAGATTGTAATGGATCTACTAGTGCAGAACACAACCTAAATTACAAGCACATGGATGACATTTTTTGCCGCACCACGCTGTTTTACCAGTATTTCTGTCCGAATCTCCCCTCTTTAGGTCATCTCTGGAGATTCACAGTCTTTGAAAATAGTTGGCGAAAATGGGTGGCAGAATTTAAATGGATGTCAAATGTCATAAAACTAAAACTGAATGGGAATCTGGACCCAAGCAAACACGAAAGTCTGGGCACCACCTGCTCGTTTCTGAATCCTAAAAATTATAAATCACATTCGAACCCTTTTTAATCATGCTTATCATGTCTTTATACTACAAGTGCATATATTATATTATATTATATTATATTATATTATATTATATTATATTATATTATATTATATTATATTATATTATATTATGAATGCATACACTAGTATTTCCATAATCTGGGTTTGGAGTCTGTAAGCATCATACTTGTGAAAAATCACGTATGGTATACAAATAAATCCATTACAGATGGTATTTTAGGTCACGTTAATTCATATGTGTCAAAGAATAAGACTATATTACCATCAAAAAGTAACGGTGCGTCTTCCAACAAACGGCGGAAGTTTTTGCGCTAGATTGTATATCTTTCACATTACACATGTACCGATATTAAGTCACCTTCATCGAATTTAAAATGAGTCCTTCAATCAACTAAAGGACCGAAAAACCCATTATATTTGTTATTTGGATCATCAGTGAAAAGAAACTCCGCATACGCATGCGCGTACTCATCAATGGATATGAAACCGTCCTTGTTGGCGTCCATCACGTCAAAAATCTTCTTCGATTCTTCAACAGGGACGTTCATGCTGTAGAAATAAGCAGCGTGTTCATCCTTTGTTACAAGACCATCACCATCAATGTCCATGACCTTGAAACCCATGGACACATACATTGGGAAGAACTCTTTCCGGTAGGTACTTTGATTGAGGACCGAAGGATCAAAGCCCACAAATTCCTCCTCTGTTACTTGAGAAGCATCTTTGGAATCTCTGGACACAAACTCCCACATTTCAAGGCGCTGTTTAAGTATATTTGCTGCTTGTTCAGCTAAAAAAGGGGGACAAGTTTTCTCAAACTAATTTAAATAAAAATGTTTGATATTGCAAAAATGTTTCAAAATAAAGCTTTAATGAAAAGGACATCTATGCGGTCTTAAGGAGAAAAACAGTGAGACGGATCCGGGGCAGAAAGGAGTCATGGAATATTATGATCGTATTTACTACACGAAATTCTTTTGAGAGCCCAGATTAATCAAATTCAGATGGAATTCAAAATATACCATTGAGTTTCAGATGTTCTATGGTACGCCTGGCGCTGGCCTCGAAGTCTTCCTTTGTAATGATGCCGTCGTTGTTCGAATCGAAGCAATTAAATACTGTTCGTGTCTTTCGTCTCAAGTGATCAGATGCAGTAACCGGCGGGTAATCGGTCGGCATCTAGCTTGTTGACAACAAAGAACATGTGCATTAATGGCCGTAAAATACACAAGAGACAAAAAGTTGTTTTTTATTCCATCTTGTTCAAAACGAGTACTGTTTTTTCATTATCTGCGTCATAAATATTAATTGTCTGGGTTATTTTGCATCCGAGGACTCAGAAGCCGCCATTGCGTAGTTCACAAAGATTGCAGGCCCAAACGCACAGTAAACGTACAGTAATTTGCACCTCCAACCCACACCGCTAGACGTTCCGCATAAAAATACCTTAATATTCAATAATCTTCTCTCAAATAGGCAAATGTTGGGACAACCAACCTGACTTTACAATTTGGCCTAAGCGATAGCTCAGCTACAGGCTAGTTACAATACTGCGTGTACAGGGTACGTCTAGAAGTTAGGTAGATAGGATAATTTGCAAATACTTGAACATACGGGATAAAGAGATCAGATTGTTTTACCAGTGTTATATTCTGGAGATGACCCCGTTGTGAATTTTGCCATCCTTACTGACTACCTAATTTCTACTTACATTCTTAAAGCGGATCGGTTGGTTGGTCACTTGGCCGGTCAGTTCTCGAGCTGATTGCATACAGGGTGTACATCCTAGCACTAATCCACTCTGCGGACCTTTTTTCAATAATATCTGGTTAGATGGCGTGGTTCGTACCAATCCCCATCTTGACTGCACAATTCTCAATAATCCCCAACTATTTTGGAAAAGCTTAGACATTTTGGCAATAGTAAAACTGGATAAATAACGAATCCTTCAGCTAAACTCAACTCAATTCGAGCAAAATCTCCGCACGAATGTTAAAAGACTACAAAGAACGTCCTACCTGTATATTCACACAAATGAAGGTATTACGCCATAAAATGAACGTGACCTGACTCACAATTTCAAACTTACATTGGCTATGAAAGAGATTTTTCGTGGTCTCCAGATAGGATGATAAAATATAATTGTTCGTCACAAAGAGACTGAATAACACCAGTGAAACACAACATTTCGGTCCACAATCTTTTCTCGCATTTTTTGTCACTGAGCGCCTCTAGATGAATGTGTTAGTTTGAATATAGAAAGGTTTATCATCGAATCTACGGTTATGAGAACAGGACATCCCCTGTCTTGGATATATACATCTTATGGTGGTGAATTTTCAGGGCTAACAAAGGGTAGCTAGGAATCGTGCTGTCTTAAGCCTCGGTCACAACCGGACGCTTGAATTTTAGGATCGTATGTCCCCTGTGAATTTACCAAATATTCAACAGATCAACCTTGAATTGAGTCAATACCGTACTTGGCATGGCGTCATGCATGTCATACTGCCCTTTCATCAAAAAAGCTATCTTCGCGATGGAATTATCATCAAAATTTTTTTTTCAGAAGTAACCTTTACATAATTATACATTTTGTTGTTAGTGCCCCCCCCCCCTTCCTTGGCCTTGCTTATCAAGACTGTACCTACATTCATGTCAGCCGCCTCATGTTCACTTGGTATAATGGTGTTTATTTCGTAAATTTAGGCCACCAGCCTATATTACATTACATTTGTATAATGCGGGATGTCGACGTTCTTTGTTCTTCAGTAGACCGTTGAACAATTTTTTTTTACTTGTGGAAAGAACTCGAGTGAATAGAAATAAAAGAAGAAGAGTACAGGGGTATTGAATCCTGATCAGGATAAAGACGGTATACCACTTATTTCAACATATATGTACATGTATTGCGACAACTCTAACGTTCATGCCCCTCAGTGAAAAACATGGTACATGTAACGTGAACATGGTAACGTAAAGCATGCAGTTCAAATAGAATTAACAAAACGCATTAAAACCTACCGAATGGCTTTGTGGTCAGAGTATCGGTCACTGAAGAACATAGCAGCCCTTTATAAACGATACATTGTGTCTCCCTACTTCAGGTATTGGAATATATTTGCCCTATGCAACGTACCTTTCATTGCTCCACACAACAGCTGAGCTGTATCATCCCTAGCACGCTAGATGATAACGACTACACGTATGTATATTCAATAAGAATCAGGTTCAAAAATGTGCTAGGTATATTGCCATCTTAAGTACTATAAAATTAAATTATTTTCAAACATAAGACACAATTATAATTTCGCTCCCCCAACAACTTTTTTTTCTAGAATTGTGTAATAAGGCAATAACAGTGTTTTATTTTTCAATATGTTCAAAAGGAAAAAGTTCCTCTTGTTTTGGTGTTGGAAGTGCCTGTTAGATTATCTTGTTCTACAGTGTTTGTAATTTTTGAAACTACCTGCATAATATTGCAGAGGAGTATAGCTTAATTTTTACTTTATGTCAAGAAACCGAGTTATAGCACCTTTACAGCTTTCCGGTGTTAACATTGTTTTTCTACATATTAACATGTATGAAAACATCAAAACAATACAAAATGCTGATATTTGATCTGATTTTATTTTCGTAATTACGTACAAGAAACCAAATCAACCGTACTTATAATAAAAGAATACCTTCATATAGGAATGTATGCATAACATTTCATATTTACGTAGCCAAGTGTAAGTATTATGCAGTGGTAACGAATATCAGGCTGTTATCTTGTATTTGACCTCATGTATTAAACCCCAACATACATGTATCTACACGAATTAGTTTAAAGTATTTAGTGATGGCGACTGTGTCTTCAAAAGCTCACTTTATGTACGCAAAAAATGCAAATATATATATATATATATATATATATATATATATATATATATATATATATATATATATATATATATATATATCATGCAAACATTGGTTACGGAAGAAGCTAGTTACATTTTGACAAGGGGGCCAAAGAACATATTGTATTTATTATTTGGATCTTCCGTTAGCCAATACTCCATATACCCTTCTGCAAATTCTTCCATGGATATAAACCCAGCCTTATTGCTATCCATCACATTGAAGACTCTCTTCGAAGCATCAACTGGGGCACGTATGCTGTAGAAAAAAGCAGCATGCTCTTCCTTAGATATACGACCATCGCCATCAACATCCATGGCATTGAATTCCACGGTGATGATGCTGGGAAGTAGTTCACGTCGATAGCTAAGTTGGTTAACCATCGACAAACTTTCCTTTACGTATTCGTCCTCTATCATCTTGGCAGAAATGTCATCCCTTAAACTTTGCACATAACGTTCCCAGATGCCCAGGCGTTGCTTAAGTATGACGTCAGCTTGCTTTTCTGAAACAGTTAAAGATATATGTTAAGCTAAATTTGTGTCTAATTTTCACAAAATCGAATCGAACTTTAAGAATTACAGTGTTTATACACCTCCTCATTTCTAGCCGTATTATTACAGCATTCTAATCGAGTATGTTTAACTTATGATGATGCTCATACATGAACACGTACACACACACACACGTTTGAAGATATATGTCAAGTTAAATCGATGTTTTATTTTTACAAAAAGGAATCAAAGTTTAAGAGATTCAATGAATATACCCTTCCTCAATTCTAACAGTATTTTTTAGCATTTAAAATCGATTAAGTAAAATTAATGATGATGATAATATAAGTGTATTCCATGTCATATTAGTCAATTACCATCAAGGCTTAAAAACTGGACAGTCCTGTTAGCGGTTGCCACCCAGTCTTCTCTTGTAATACAGCCGTCAGAATTTGAATCTAAGCAGTTGAAACATGTGCGCACTTTCCGTCTCCAGTGGCTGGATCCAGTGACCGGTGGGTAATCAATGGGCATCTGAAATGTTTACTAAAACCTGTAAATTGGCCTTTCGACTCCCCCCTTGGTTAGATTGGTTTAAACCTTCCAAAATAGTGTGGGGTTTTGCAATAATAAAGTCAGTGGCTTGCAGGGCTATCATTGCATTTTTTTCACTTTTGGAATTTTGATAAATCAACTTCCATCTTGAATGCAAGAATACACACCCCTTGTGTTCTTCAGCTGTTTCCATGCTGTTAGTGTTCCAGAAAACGGAACATCGAGTTTGAATAGAATAACGTAGCTTTGGAGACTCGAGAAACATAGCACTATGTTACATTGTATGTGTTCAGATAGTACATTCTCTATATCAACTTACTTTCTTAAAATGCTGGGGCTGGTTCGCCAGGCCACGGACAAGTTTAAAATCCGCTGCAAATCTTCTGAAGAATCCAGTATTACACCAAACTGAACTTGTGAGTCGCATGGTTATTTGGTAAAGTCTTACTTGCCCCTTAATGGGATAAATAAGACGATGAAATATTGAAAACCGTGTATATCAGCTATTTGACTCAGTACTCGTGTTGCCTCGTAGCCTAGGAGTGACCAATTTACAATGTTTACTCCATATGGTAATTCTACTGTGACTTTTCACTGACACGGGTCAACGACCGGTCAGCTCAATATAATGGAATAAAGGTTTGGGAGGGCAGGACAAACATACAGCGAGGGGAGGCTGAAGGGGTGTTCAAAGGTAAAAAATTAAGAAGAAACAGGGAGGAGAAGGCACAATGTGTTTCCTGACTTCGTTTTTCTTTAGCCATCCTGACGAGGATCTGTAATTAGTATATGCGTTTACTTCACCACTTAAGCTTAAGCCTCTTGATATAAAGCAGAAATAAAAAAGGGGGAGAAGATCCAGCTGAATTCTAATTTGCGTAATTTGCAAAACGCACGAGGTAACTTCTCGGCGACTCGAAAATACAGTGTAAAATATACAAAAATATCCTGTAGTAGCCAATCGAAAAATTCCAAAAATATTCATGTCCCAGTCTTACAAACCTTGGCCGTTGTACAGCAAGCAGACCTCACATTAATACTGGACACATTCCGCTTTTGACATATGTACCGATTTTTTTACCCCTCTAATGTCTCCCTGCATGTCATTACTCCATTTAGTGCGTCAAAAGTGACCAAATAGTTTAACATTTGTGTGCAGCAAAGTAAATGATATTTTATCTGCGGGAAAGGACAGCGCTAGCGGACGTGGCATTGAAGGTAGGTACAAATGTATCGACACATTCAGAATACTTTGGCATAAAATTCAAATAAATTATTTCGTAAAATTGGGAATGTTCGCACCTCCCTTCCATTTCATCTAACTGGTGCAGTCATCTAACACGTGTCTTCATATATATATATGAATGATCTAGTGGGTGCAAGCCACACTTTATTAATTTATTCCATTTCAGAGTCAAATAAAAATGGCTACAGAAGTGACACAACCTATTGTCTCAAATAAGGCCATTCGCCCATTGCAAGGGTTAGAAAACACTTTTGCTATCATGCACGAGTCAAATATCTCCACTATTGCCTTCACCTCGTGGATAGTTTCAAAGAGTTTGTTAACTGATGAAATTTGGAGAGTTTGCCTTCAACGTCTTCAGAGAAACATTGCTCATCTTCGACTGGCTTTATGTTGGCAAGATGGTAAGCGACATTTCAAGTTCATGGACGACCCCCGTTTAGATTTTGAGATCTTACATGTGGCTACAGCTGATGAATGGAAGAACGTGCACGAAAACATGATGCGCGTTACATTCGATACAACGAATGGGCCGCTTTGGAAGGTAAAAATCCTGCGCAAACCTCTCGTTTGCACAGAAGGAGATGGTTTTACTTCGTGTGACAGCGCTCTCTTCAGCTACACAATCGTATTTGGTATCCATCACTCCATCATCGATGGTATCTCTAATTTAGCCATGTTAGACAGGCTGATTGGTATCCTGAACTCAGTGATAACGGGTGGAACCTGCGATGATGGTGATGTGATAGAGGTTCGGCCAGCTTTAGAAGACCTCCTGCCTCGGGATGAGATGACAATAAGATGGTCTGACTATTGTCAAATGGCAAGAATACTGTATAAAGAATGTCTTCCAAAGGAAAGCCTGTTCATGACATACTTCCCACAATCGTCATCACAAGGAGGCTGCACAAAGTCGCTAGCGTTGGTATTCTCAATTCTGGAAACGGAAAGAGTTATAGCGAAGTGCAAGGATCACAAAGTCACTGTTCACGGTGCTTTTGTTGCTGCTGCATCGATAGCTTTAGTGAACATCATGAGTAAAGGAGAAACACCGCGCACTTTCAACATTGGTTCAACTCATCCTGTTAACATGCGGCGTTTTCTACCACCAGAATCACGAGATATTTTTGGGCTGTTCGCATGTATAGTTGACATTAATTTGACCACCCCAGTTGCCGCCACCTACAGTTCATTTTGGAATGTTGCAAGAAAGGCCACCGAAGCTATTCATACAAAGCTTAACAATGGCGATATCATGCAAGGTTACAGAATATTCAAAGCCCAATCCTTTTTCGACCGCATCACTAAGCGCATAGTAACGAAACCTTCATGTCAGTTTGAATTTGGTTTCTCAAACATCGGCGACTGCGATAAATATTGTCCTCCGAGTGCTGGACGCGACGAGGTTGATGCCACGAGGATAGTGACGTCAGCTGCATGTCACGAGTATTCTGTTCCGTTTATGCACACTCTGCACAAGTTCCGTGGCCGCTTCTGCTATAATCTTGACTACGGCACCAATAGGGTAACTGATGCTCAAGCCAGGGACTACGCTGACACAACCGTGAAGCTGGTAACGATGGCAACAGGAGAAGAGAAAGGAAATCCCCACGCCCAATGAAAATCAAGTTTGAAACTTGATTGTTTGGACTGTTGAATTAGGACCTAAACAGTGTTCACGTCATGCGGAAAAAGAATTTCGGTATTTTGTTTCAAATTTGTTTCCCTTACATATAAATATGTTCTATTATTTTGGTATCCGGCAACTCTAAAACGTTTTTCTATAGTAACAGTATGTTGCCTTCTCGTGAACTCACAAACAATGAAGCAATGAACATGAATGAATTGCCCACTTAGTAATCTCGCCGCCCTTACTTATGCCAAAAACATGAATGAGATAAAATTACTACCCATATATTTAACCATCTTTAAGCAAGTACCTGTATCATTACAAATGATCTGTGGATTCTTTTCAACTATCTTTTACCGGAATGTCAGAATATCAGGCTATACGATGTAGAAATGTTTAATTGGGAGGAGTATCTGAGGTAATTTTGCTGTAAAAATGTTTTTTTTTTTCTTAAATACAACAGAATCATATAGTTGTTAGTTTAAATGTGATTTTAGTGACATTTGTACTTTGATTAATACACACAAAATGTTGCAAACATTTAACTATAAGTGATACTAAACATGGCACATGGTAAAGAGTAACAATATTTATGTATAAATCTGTGTAACATTGTTATTTACTTATCTACAGTATTTCTTTAAGTGTTGTTTTCCATCCCCATCTTGTAAATTTGAACCACTCTATATTGTGTAACATGTTATTGTATCCATATGTTTCACGAATTGTGTTTATGGTAAATATAAAATCTCACAAGAAGTTATACATGTACATGCATCTCACCGCCTAGCTTGAATATTTTATTATTTACTTAACTAGTACATTTGTTCATTATATAAAGATATATATTTGTTCAATCACGAACTGACAACACAATTACCAATTAGGTAACGGTAATGCACCAGTTGCATCGTTGTTATAATTTTATATTGTATAAGCTCGTGATCATTTATGTACCAGTACAGAAATAAATTGAATCGAATTGAAAATAAGTCTGTGATTGATAATCATGAATGGTAAATAACTTACATATAACTTACTTTAGATATAATTAAAGTTTTAGCAAAGATGGAGGGGAAAAGGACCACAAATGAGATGGATTTTTTTAAGAAAATTCATGTTCACAAGAAGGCCTAGGCTGAGAGCGAGCCGCGCAACCCTTACCGTTTTAGGATGGGGGCTTAGGTTTCCTGACTGCTCTGATAGTCCAATTATGGAGACGTCTCTCTTGGTCTGAGTATCGCAATATGTGCCAAGTGATTAGGGTATGTCTCGCAAATAACGTTAACATAGCAACTGCTTTAAGGTAATATATCAAATTAAGCAGAGTGATAACAAGCTAAGCCACAAATACTAACAAGTGTTAATAGTAACTCTATCATCAATGGAATCTGTTATTAGGCTATATTTGGCAGACTGATTGTTATCCTTAGCTCACTCATAACGGGTACATCTTGAGAGGATGGTGAGGTGGTGTGTCTTTGGCCAGTTTTGGTACTAGTAGTTTGCCCTCTTACCACGGAATGAGGTGAAATCAACATTCTAGTACTATTGGCAACAGCCATGAATAAGGAATATTACCAAAGGGAATAACTGAACCAAAGTATATGTTTTAATTCATCCAGTCGTATTTTCCTCAGTTATACCAACTAGCACATCTGTGGGACCAGTCTCTGGGAGACATCCCTTGCAGACTGTCACCACGTGACACGCATGACAATTAAGTCCATATAAAAAACGCCTTGTGATAATCTCGTAATGTACTGATGCTCGTTTCGAGTAAGATTAGTCAGTATTAAATTAAACTTCTTTTTATCCGAGCAATTACTAAACAGTGCACTATACATGTGCTACAATAAAAACGACAATATATGGTAACAGATTAATTGCATTTAGCGTATAGCAGATTTATGTTCATAAATCTCGGTCAATAGAATTGGTCCATTTCGTTGTCTTACATGTTCGAAAACCAAATTATGGTACAAGTGGACCCAGAAATTCATTGTACTTGCTGTTGGGATCTTCACTGAACCAAAACTCCACGTGCGCTTGGGCGTACTCCTCCAATGAAATGAAGCCATCTTTGTTTTCGTCTAGAACATCAAAGACATCCTTCGAATATTCCACTGGAGCATTCAAACTGTAGAAAAAGGCGGCGAATTCCCTCTGTGATATTCGACCGTCTCCATCGATATCCATGTTGTCGAATCCCGCAAGTATAATCTGGGGATAGGTTTCCAATCTGAATTTCCTTTGGTTGAGATACGCCATGCTGTTCTCTCTGTGTTCCTCCTGTGATATCTTGGTTACTTTACCGTTTCTAACACCTTGCGCCAAACCTTTCCAGATTTCATGGCGTAATTTTATGTAAGGTTCGGCTTGCTCGTCTGAAAATATGTATGATGTGTAGATAAGATTAACGTAAGTAACGGTCAGTTATAATCACATACCAATTACTTGAACAGTATCAATTGCACATGCGTGCACATCTCTCAATATATGTATACAGGTAATTCGCTTCATACACATCACCAACGTCGGTTGATGTGGTCTTTAACTTCTACGCATCACTTTAAAACGATATATTTTATACTCTTCCCAACAGATCTGCCCCCCCCCCCCAAAAAAAAAAAAAAAAAAAACGAATATTCAAACGTGCTACATATGTATATAGTACTCAGTATGTGTATAGGTACTCACCACTAAGACCTAAGTACTGCGCAGCACGGAGAGCACCTGTTACCAAGTCTTCTTCCGTAATGTATCCGTCGTCGTTGGCATCTAAACGCTGGAATACAGTGCGGGTTTTTCGTCTCCAGTGGTCTGACCCAGTCACCAGTGGGTAATCTACCGGCATCTGAAATATGCAAGTGGGTTGTTTTCAAAAATTGGAAGTGATGAAGTCATGAAACCACGGTCATTTTTACTGAAATACGAGAAAGAAAATGCATTCACAAGCTTAAAGTACTTTTACTGCTTCTTTACTTAATATCTTTCAACCTTAAATCTGTCTTTTGTCTCATTCTTTTCTTCTATTTTGTCGCATTTTCCTTCTCTCTCCTCTGCTATTTATGCAACTAAACATTGATTCGTTAATCAATGTATACATTTATGTAAATATTGAAAACATACCAAATACTGATGACATTCAAGGTGTTATTCCTCTGCCAATGAAAACTGAAGTGGTATGCGGTTTTAAATCGTGTACGATTATTACGGCATCTCCATTTATCTACTTCAAAATAACTTTGAAGCCTTATGAAGGGGGAATGTGAACGGGGAGTACTCACTTTTTTCAAACACAAAGTTCGGTTCTTCAGCCCCCGGACAGGAAGGATACATGGTGCTCTACCTCTGACAAAAGTGGGTTGAAAAGGGTTAATAAATATCCGAGTAGGCTTACTGATACTTGCTGATCTACCACTTGGTCGCATATGTCTTGCAAACCCACGGCAAGGTTGAAAACGCTTCGCCAAGTTCAACATCTTGAAATGATACTCAAGACTTACAAAGTCCCTGCTTGTCTTTTAAATTGTCACCGATAATAGATATATCATGGCCACTTTTCCTCTTTTTTATTCATTACTTTGCAAATAGTGACAGGTAAATGAACAGGACGCATGTGACACAACTATGAAATTAAAAGGAATATTGCTGGGCCACGGTGAACGTGTTACCTACAAAGTATTCAAATTTTCGATGTAGGGACGTATGCAGTTGCCGTTGACAGCAAATAATCTACATGTAGCTATGTTCTCTTAAGCAGATACTGTAGTAGGGATGTTTGATCTGGTACAAATATCTCCAGGACCCTGCCACGTTTACAAAATCGTCTAAGTTAATGATGCAGTCCAAACATTACACGATACGGGTAGAAGTATCAGTCAGTGACATAATGAATATAAAATGTAAGTAGAACGACATACACATTACGCAATATGACTTAATGGGTAGCTGAAAAGAATACCAAGGACAAAAATAAAACAAAAATTATCTTTTCATTTAGTGGCCTTCTTGAAGTACTAGTACAATATATCGCTATCATAATTAAAGGGAATATAAGCAGTCCAGCCATAACATTTTTCAATATGCAAGATATACTACAGAAAAAAAGATAAGGAAAGGATTTTATCGAAGATGCATTTATCTAATTAGTGTAATTCGCTAGGAGCAAGAAATCGTCTGTGATGCGACTCGAAGATCTTCAGTGTTAGGAATACTAAACACTCGTGAGTGTGATTTTTATTCAAGTCAAATCATATCTGAGTCTTTCAAAGTACTTCATGGTATTTGCATACACTTTTTTAAGTATTAAAATATTCCTAGGGGAAGTGCCTTAGACTGGGTTCCATCTCTAGATCGATCTAATAGGATCGGTCCATCTCCACGGGGGGGGGTTGCCAAATTGCTTTCAGCTTAAGTGGTTTTGATGTCTGGGATGCCTACTAGAGCTGCTAAACGATAGTTACTTACCCCCTATCAGCTTCAGTAGGCGTGACAGACATCTGAGCCCCTTAAGTTAAGTGCAATTAAGTGAGATTCCCCTTGGAAATAGTTCGATCCAAATTTAGTACGATAGGCTCTGGGAATGGTCTCTTAAACATAACTTGACTTTTTTTTCAATTTATAAACGCACATCATTATACATAATACGTCTGCCGATGAGTTTCACTGAAGGTTATTTAAGTCGCATAATGCACTGAGTAGACCATGTATTTCATATATTAAGATTGAGGTAATTTGCGGCGAAAATTAAACGTCGTATTTATTTAATTTTCTGGCTGTAAATAGTAATTGTGATACAAACATATAAAAGACCAATAGAAGTAGCGTCTGTAAACTGTTGCGGCTGAGGCGTCGAGTTTATTTCTTCGTGAAAACTTCGAAACAAACCCAAAGAACAAGTAAGCAATCCACGTGAGTAATTCTAAACAATGGGCTCGAGCTGGTATACCAGCATTTAGATTTACTATGGTGCTTCAATAACAGTTTGCCTCTGTCATGTTCCATTATACAGTGTAGATTTATGTATAAACTAATATTGTTCTTGGATTTTATTCAGTTTTAGTATTTTGCCCAAAATGTAACATTTCGTCCAAAATCTCTTACTATTCTTTGAAACTGACAAAGTCCCTGAATTTCTTTTGTGAAGTACGACTCTGTGTATTAGTGCATTCAGAACAGCGGACTTAGGCTCTATTCCCAGAGCTTTTAGATCGATCTATCCCCGCGGGTAGTCTCACTAGATTACTGTCAGATAATCCGGCTTAAATGTCCGTCCCGCCTAATACAAGCTGTAAGGGGGTAATTAACTTTCGTGTCCGCCCGGCTGACAGCTATTTAGCGTGAACCCCCAGGGAGTTAGGTCAACCTAAAGTAGATCGATCTAATCTCTGGAAATGGGGTCTAACAGATCCGCGCATCAAATGTGGCTCACCACTAAAAACCTCTCGCCTTAATTCCCGATCAGACACTGAATAGTTTCCCCGCGGGGATTACGCAACAAGTATTCAAGAGAGTCAGCCATATTGGGGGGGGGGCACAACCCGTCTCACATCTGGTTTTCACTAAACTGTTCACTATATGCATTGTCACGTAACTTCAGAGAATCTGATGAGTCCCAAGTGTAGGGACGAAAGTTCTCGGGTCCGCTTTCAGGTTATTGTGTAGAAATCGAATAGTGTAAAAATGGAAAATGATCTAGGGCGAGGCATGATTTTGACAAGTAGCTGAGAATGACAGGTGTTAGGCTAACAGGTGAACGTATTGAAAGGTGAAAGAAGGGTACACCATGATTGAGAAAAAGAAAATGCCCGACTCCATCTCTGCTGAACTCAGTACGTGTTGGTGGGGATGGTATTGATTCCATCTGCTTCGATAACCAGGCAATAACTAATCTGTACTATATACAGATTTTTTATTTATGGAATGAAACCTTGAAGTGGTATTTTGTATTCACTGTAAAATTGTACCTTTTTAGAATGCGGGCCTTGTTGGTAATTTTGCTAATTGCGGGTATTGCAGCAAACCCGAGACGGCTTCATTACCCTCCACCAGATGAAAAAGGAGGTACATGTATGCAAACAAGTTTAGATATTCAATATCCAAATATGCCAGTGTGACAGGAATGGTAGTCCTAGGAATGGCAGTCCGGGGTCCTATATGATTAGTACAGGTTAGGGTTAGTTGGAGTATTGGGGTTAGTAAATGGGACGAATGTCACCTGTGCAAAGTAATGAAAAACGTACCACGGTGCCTAGCGTGCTTCATTCCTGTTACACCTGGGCCCCGTAAGTCTTCAGCATCGCGTATTGCGACCGAGCGCAACCGTCTCGATTCCATAGCCCCTATGTGGAGCATTATGGGCGAGTCATGGAACCGAGACGCTTGCGCTCGGTCGCAATGCGCGATACTTTCGAGTTACGGGGCCTGGTTTCATCCACTTTTTTTCAATAAGTGACTTAAGCAGGCTGATGAAAGTATCAAGACCGCACCTACTCTCATTCAGACTTGTTTATAATCACAGCAGCTGTATACATGTAACCGGGCATGATAAATCTTCCCGACTATTTAATATCGGTTTGCACAAAAATTTCATTTGCATACAATTCAGTATCCGCATTTATATTATTGAATTTCCTTTATATCTCGAGAAAGCATTTCGTAATTGTAAGTCTATTATAAAAAACCTACAGATGACTTCACAAAAGGATTTTGCTCTAAAACTGGTTTATATTTTTAGACCAAAATTCAAAAAAGTTTGAGCTAAGATAAATCTGTAGTCCAATTTATAGGAATATAGCGCCTACGCAGAAAAGGCATGGCTACAGCTTCAGAACTAAACTCACTTCATTTACATGCACTTGAAATGGTATGGATTCGTCGTCAAGTAAAGAAGTCCTCGTATTTGGCTTAGGTACTTTTTTAACGGGTATTACTGTAACTGTGTTTATTTATCTTACTCCGTTTTTCTCAGAATGCCCCGGTGATCTGGATATGCCGGAATACCCATCAAAGTGTGGCTGGATTTGCCCGACCACGTGCACATCATATGACCCTCCAATGTGCGTCACGTTGTGCTGGAAAGGCTGCATGTGTCCCAAGGATAAACCGATCCTACTGTCACCTGATTCCTGGAGATGTGGAACCAGGGAGGATTGCAATGTTGCCTAAACAACTGTTCTAGGTGCATAATTTTGCGTTAGAAGATTTTGAAAAAAGAAAATAAAAAGAAATAAAATCTAAATTCATTGAAAATAATGAAATGTCTTCAGAATTTTTTTTCGAAACTGCTGTACGTAAATTCATTGAAAACCTTTGTTTTTTATTTTTATACATTCAACGGCTATCACTATGAACATCATATTTGCGATATATGCTAAATCGCCCTTCGTTAACGAAAATAGTACATAACTTTTCGTTTTTCCTGTTATCATATCGAGAAGGAATTATTTAACCCTTAAAATTTCCAATGTCAACAAATGTCAACAAAACAAAGAAATTAAATGAGATAATACTTCGTCAAAATATGGTCACCGTGTTTATTCGTTAGATTATTAAGGACATTGTCACCCATCTCCCAAAACTCTTATTTACTGCCTTACATATATTATTTTGGGTAATAAATAAATCTTTACACATATGTCATATTACGGTTGACGTCATAATCGTGATTTTGGGGTAAAAACTGAAAAAAAAGGTTTCTCAGATATCTCTTTTACCTGAGCACCCACGATCACCGTGCCAAAGCCGATTTAATGATACCATTTGGTACTCCAAAACCCTGCCAGCGATTTTTCTTAAAGTCTCAGTTCAGACTGTATCGCTGATAAAGCAAAATGATGCCTTTGTTTAATGAAAATCTGTAATTAGAGGCTCGTAACTCCATAACAAAAACTTTCAAACCAAAATGACTGCAGGGATTATAGTCTTTACTCTCCTGGATAACTCAGGCATGCAGGCATGCAGTTACGCCCCAAACACATCGAAAAACAGTGTTTAGCTCCTAAACACATTTCTAAGCGCCTGTTTTGTCTCATTTTTTCGACGCGTTTAGCTCCTAAGTTCGTTTAGCTCCTTAACATGAAAAACAAAGTCGCTGAACCATGGTGAACATGTTACCCAAAAATGAGTGACTACAAAAAGTTGTCCTTTTTTCTTACAACAAGGTACCGGAATGTAATAAAATAGTACCATTTCCAGGCTCCCATGCTATGTAACGTCTAATGAAGTTATTTGGCTAAGCTTAGCCTGCTGAAATCGGATTCAAATGACTACACATGGTTGAGTGAGCTGTATCAAACAAATGTTTTTTTAAGAAGAATAATAGCTGGGTTCACAAACCGTATGTGCGATGCCCAAAAAACTTCTGCCATAAAAATAAATGCTCTCGGTCACGATGTGCTCAAAGAACTCAATCATTTGGCAAGTAGACCAAAAAAACTACTCTAGTGATATTTCAGCCTATTAAGGGTCCTAAATCTACTCATCAAAATATTTCAGTGGTCTACTTAGTCTACTTGCCAAAAATAGACTGTATTTGTCAAACGACACATTTTGTGGCAGTTCACCACATTTAGTACAAATGGCAAAGGAAAAATCCCGAAAACAAAGTTATTGTTCTTTCAGAGTTATTTAAAAGTCAGTATTGTTGTCCAGTCCCGCCCCACCCTCTGACAAAACCCTCAATCCTCTGTGATACATGGTCATACATTCGCCATAGAAATCTTGGAAGTGTATTTGCTTTTTCACATTTCACTTTTACTCATAGTTCAATTACGGTCGTTATCAACATCAACAAATATATATCACGTTATCACAGCTACCGCAATGTCGCTGTAATAGGGTCATGAATATTTGAGTTCATTTTGTCAACGCTCACTATAAAAGCGGGTGCACACCACTTCTGGGTGCGGTCAGGTTGTTCCCCTCAGAATATAATTAGGTAAGACACGAAGAACATTTTGGATATGTGCATATTTAGTTGTTTATTTATTTCGATATGAAAGATTTTGTAAACCGTCGTCACCTATTCGTCGTTCATTAATGTCAGGTGATATTAGTATAAAGTCATCTTATATATATATATATATATATATATATATATATATATATAGTCGACAGGTACGTTCTCCTTTTAGACAATTGCTTTCCTGACCGCCACGTTACTGTGTACGTAATCTTTAAGTTGCCGAATGTTGTGTAACTATTATAGCTATATATTTAATTTCATAGAAACTTTGCATCAAGTACCACGCGATGAGATGACACTGAAATGACCGCACTATTGGCAAATGACAACAAAGATGCAAATGTGGTTACAAAACAACGTGCTGCATGTGTTATGTAGTGCCTCTGGTGGCCGATTTGAAAGTTCACGTCATCTTCTAAATAGGTGTTTTAAGTAATACCTCAATTACATTTGTATTTTCCATGATCTATTGTATTATACATACGTACAGAACATATTAGCATATAACGCATGTTTTCTTTCTATATCTGACAGGAACACGCAAAATAGCGCTAGCTTCGTGAAACGGCACTCATAACTAACGAGAGGCTAAAAACCGATAGCTAACTAATGACAGCTGGGCCCCGTATCTCGAAAGCATTGCGTATTGCAAAAAGCCATATCAAATAACGGCTACCATATATTATATGGGACGAGTATGGGCGAGTTATGGAATTGAGACGCTTGCCCACGGTGGCAATGCGCGATGCTTTGGTCTTTTTTATGGTCGCACCGGTACATGTACTGTACGGTAACGAAATTATGGCACTAGTGGACCACAAAGGTCATTGTACTTGCTATTGGGATCCTCACTGAAGAAGAAATCCGCGTGCGCTTGGGCATATTCCTCCAATGAAATGAAGCCATCCTTGTTTTCGTCTAGAACATCAAAGACATCCTTCGAATATTCGGCTGGGACGTTTATACCGTAGTAAAAGGCGGCAAATTCCCTCTTTGATATTCGGCCATCTCCATCGCTGTCCATGTTGTCGAATCCCGTCAGTACAATTTGCGGATAGAGTTCCAATCGAAACTTATTTTGATTACATTGTGACATGATTTTCTCTCTGTGCTCTTCCTCTGATATCATGCCGGTTTTACTGTTAGTAGCCCAGGCTTTCCAGACTTCTCGGCGTACTTCCAAAACTGGTTCTGTTTCCTCATCTAAAATGATAAGAGATGTCTGTTAGATTAATGATGTAAGATCACCCATAACGTCACCAAAATCGGTTTCACATATACTAATACACTGTATGTGCTTCACAAATTAAGTCAATGATCCTTTTCTGATCATTTTTTTTATTTTTTTTTTTTTTATTTTTGTTTTATTTTTTATTTCTATTATTATTTTTTTTTTTATTTATTATTTTTTCTTTTTTGCCATACCACGGTACCACCCATGCAAATCAAACATACATCGGTATGTTCTTAGATAGGACGTTAATTTCTGGAGCATGGAAATGAAAACGATAATATTTAATTAACTGCAGTTAATTTGCGTCGTCTTTGGGTTAACGGGAGGTGGGGGAACATTACTTTGGTATTGTAGCCACAGGTACAACTGCTGAGCTCCACCAACGGTAGATCGTGCTGAACACCTTTGACTTTTCTGCTGCAATACAATGCACGATGAGCGGAGAGCTACACTACGCCGTACCATTGACATCAATACCAGGTTGTACCCCCCCCCCCCCCCCCCAATTCAGTCGTCAGCCCCTAAAGTGAACAAAATGAGCAGAATATAAGCGAGAGGCATTAAAAAGAGGGGGCAATGAAATCCAAGGTGGAACTTTAGTTGAACCTAGTTTTTGATCTCCTTCTTAGGAAATATGCCTCGAAATACATGTAAATTAAAACACAGTGTTACCATTGAGACCCAAGTACTGAGCAGCTCGTCTAGCAGCCATCAGAGAGTCTTCTTCTGTAATGTATCCGTCGCCATTGACGTCTAAGCGCTTAAATACAGTGCGCATCTTTCGCTTCCAATGGTCTGATCCAGTTACCAGTGGGTAATCCATCGGCATCTGGAAGGTTTTCATAGTGAAACCTGGACCAGTTATAGGTGGTGGAAATAAATGTATACCCAGACTTCTTTAACACAAACATTTACGGCAGTTGAAAGTATTGTGCTTAGGGAGCGTAACAAACCGTGCTTGTACTTGGTAAGTACGGTCAGTACAAAAATCCATGTGTATTTGGGTTCATGTGTGGCGTTTGTGCGTGGGTGCATGTACTTGCACTCATGTTTGTGTGTGTACTCATGTGCGTGTAATTGTGTATGTGTGTGTGTGTGTGTTTGTATGTTTGTATTTGTGTGTGTGTGTACATTTGTTGATGGAAAACAAATGCGTCAGGTGACACCACTCATTGATAAGGCAAAAATCACAATCATGTACTTCAGGTATAAAATCATTGCCAGCTAAAGTAGAGGATCCCAGAGTTCTGAGGTAAAAGTTCCGGCACATTTGGTTTACAACAACCTCACTCTACCTTATTCCTTTGCCAGGGCTAGAACTCACTGCCGTGGTTGTTTTTTATGCCTCGCTAGATTCAACAACATACACGCACATGTCCGCCTAATTTATTGTAACAATTATTAATCAACAACTCGTTGCTCATGCAGCTTAAAGAAAAGGAATTGCTTTGGTGGAGTACTCACTTTTTTCAAACGCAAAGTTCGGTTCGTCAGTCCCCGGACAGGAAGGATACATGTTTCGTTACTTGCAGCCAAACTAGATTGGAAAGGGGTCATAAATATCCGAGTGGTTGTGATACTTGTCAATCCCTGGCTTGATTGAATAATTCTCGCTAGTCCACGACATGCTTGAACAACTTTCGCTATTTTCAACATCGTTATTTCCGATCAGACTTGAGATTTAAAATGTACCAGCTTTTCTTTTAATGATCGCTTAGAATGCTGTACATAACATGTACATTTTACTTCTTTTCATCCTTATTTGCAAACTGCAGCATGGTGCACGTGACCCGACTAGCAAAGTAAAAGGAACTCCTGAACCATGTTGAACTTCTAGCCCAAAGTGGATGACAGTAAAAAATGCACCCATTTTCTTACAACAAGGTACCAGTATGTAACACAATAGCAACATCTCCGCAAGAAAAAGACCTGAATTTTATTGCGATGTCAAATTTAAAATAAGACTTGCCATTTAAAAAATACCGGCGTTTCCTTTTAACGTTTACCAATACTAGATAACGCATGCACAGTTTCCTCTGAGACAGGGCGCACGTGACACGACTATCAAAGTAAAAACAAAAGTCGCTGAACCATGGTGAACATGTTACCCAAAAATGAGTGACTACAAAAAGTAGTCCCTTTTTCTTACAACAAGGTACCGGAATGTAATAAAATAGTACCATTTCCAGGCCCCCATGCTACGAAACGTCTAATGAAGTTATTTGGCTAAGCTTAGCCTGCCGAAATCGGATTCAACTGACTACACATGGTTGAGTGAGCTGTATCAAACAATTTTTAAGAAGAATAATAGCTGGGTTCACAAACCGTATGTGCGATGCGCAAAAAACTTTTGCCATAGAAATAAATGCTCTTGGTCACGATATGCTCAAAGAACTCAATCATTTGGCAAGTAGACCAAACAAAATCTACTCTAGTGATATTTCAGTCTATTAAGGGACCTAAATCTACTCATCAAAATATTTTAGTAGTCTACTTAGTCTACTTGCCAAAAATAGGTATTATTTGTCAAACGACACCTTTTGTGGCAGTTCACCATATTTAGTACAAAATGGCAAAAGGAAAAATCCCGAAAATAAAGCTATTGTTCTTTCAGAGTTATTTAAAAGTCAGTATTGTTTTCCAGTCCCGCCTACCCTAGGTTCTAGATTCCGGTATTGCCAGCTCGATCTTGATTTCATATATAACGCATATCGCAATACCAGGCTCTAGTGCACAGCGGCCAGGCGGCTAAACCTGTGACGTACGAGACTTATGACTTCCAAATATGTATCCAGGCGGACACAGCTGTGACGCATGACTTCCAAATATGGTTGCGCCCCAGGCAAAATTTTAAAGAAGAACGCCTTCAGATTGCACCCTGAGCTTCAGAGATAACTTGACACTAACCTCTTCACTGTAGTCTATCTTCATCGTGTCAAGTTACCTCTGACCATATTCGATTGCCTGCGCCGCCTGCCAATCAAAATTAAAGCCCGCACTCAATGACTCATTGAACGATTTAGCCAATGAACGCGAACGAGTCAAAGCGCGCTTTGTTCAAATCCGGACCAATCAAAGATAAGGCTGAATATCAGGGACTTGCCGTAACCTGTGGACAGCACGCCCAAAATACACCATCCCTCAGTAGATAATGATGCAGGGCCTCAAACTGCTCTGGTTTCAATTCCGTTATACTCATATTTTGTAAAGAATCAAGAGATAACTTAACCCATTCTTTTACGTAGGCACTCGTAGGAGACGCCATGCTTTCTTTGTGCACGGTTTTGCACTCGGAACTACTCGGATGTCTCCGCACTCGACAATTACTTTGTTGTTAGTATCGCTTGCGGAATCAGCCGAGGATTACCGATTGACGGTTATGCAGACGCAACAAAATACAATTTTCTCATTTGACATAATTCTGGACTTTCAACCAATCAGCGTTTTCACCAATCTTTGGTGAAAATTTTTGAAACATGGATTCGATTGGCTTATATAAACTAGGTCAAACTATTTTCGTCAGAGGTAACTTGACACGATGAAGATAGACTACAGTGAAGAGGTTAGTGTCAAGTTATCTTTGAAGCTCAGGGTGTCAGATTGTGGCTGTTCGTCAGAGCTAGTGAAAGTGACTCCAAGGTATATTAAATATTAAACAAACTAACTTTCACGTTGCTCTGGCACTCAGGGTAGTCCCGGCCCACCCTCTGACAAAACCATCGATCTTCTGTGATATGGTCAAACATTCGCCATAGAAATCTTGGAAGTGTATTTGCCTTTTTTACATTTCACTTTTACTCATAGTTCAATTACGGCCGTTATCGACATCAACAAATATATCACGTTATCACAGCTACCGCAATGTCGCTGTAATAGGGTCATGAATATTTGAGTACATTTTGTCAACGCTCACTATAAAAGCGGGTGCACACCACTTCTGGGTGCGGTCAGGTTGTTCTCTTCACGATGTAATAAGGAAAAACGCTTGCGGAATCGGCCGAGGATTACCGATTGACGGTTATGCAGACGCAACAAAATACAATTTTCTCATTTGACATAATTCTGGACTTTCAACCAATCAGCGTTTTCACCAATCTTTGGTGAAAATTTTTGAAACATGGATTCGATTGGCTTATATAAACTAGGTCAAACTATTTTCGTCAGAGGTAACTTGACACGATGAAGATAGACTACAGTGAAGAGGTTAGTGTCAAGTTATCTTTGAAGCTCAGGGTGTCAGATTGTGGCTGTTCGTCAGAGCTAGTGAAAGTGACTCCAAGGTATATTAAATATTAAACAAACTAACTTTCACGTTGCTCTGGCACTCAGGGTAGTCCCGGCCCACCCTCTGACAAAACCATCGATCTTCTGTGATATGGTCAAACATTCGCCATAGAAATCTTGGAAGTGTATTTGCCTTTTTTACATTTCACTTTTACTCATAGTTCAATTACGGCCGTTATCGACATCAACAAATATATCACGTTATCACAGCTACCGCAATGTCGCTGTAATAGGGTCATGAATATTTGAGTACATTTTGTCAACGCTCACTATAAAAGCGGGTGCACACCACTTCTGGGTGCGGTCAGGTTGTTCTCTTCACGATGTAATAAGGAAAAACGCGTAGAACACTTTGGATATGTACATATTTAGTTGTTTATTTATTTCGATATGAAAGATTTGGTAAACCGTCGTCACCTATTCGTAGTTCATTAGTAAGGTGATATTAGTATAAAGTCACACACACACACACACACATATATATATATATATATATATATATATATATATATATAGTCGACATGTACGTTTTCCTTTTAGACAATTGCTTTTCTGGCCGCCCCGTTACTGTGTACATAATCTTTAAGTTGCCGAATGTTGTGTAAGTATTATAGCTATATATTTAATTTCATAGAAACATTGCATCAAGTACCACACGATGAGATGACACTGAAATGACCGCACTATTGGCAAATGACAACAAAGATGCAAAGGTGATTACGAAACAACGTGCTACATATGTTACAGCGCCTCTGGTGGCCGATGTAAAAGTTCACGTCACCTACTTAATAGGTGCATTTTCCAAAATCTTTAACTAATGGCTCAATCACATTTGTATTTTTCATGATCTATTGTATTATACTATTGTATAATACATACAGGACATATTAGCATATAACGCATGTTATATATCTCACAGGAATACGCAAAATATCGCGAGCTTCGTGAAACAGCACTCATAACTAACGAGAGGCTAAAACCCGATCGCGATCTAATGACAGAAAGGCCCCGTATCTCGAAAGCATCGTGCATTTCGATCGTGCACAAGCGTCTCGATTCCATAACTCGCCCATACTCGTTCCATATAATACATTGTAGCCTCTATTTGATATAACGATTCGCAATACGCGATGCTTTCGATATACGAGGCCCTGGTCATTTTTTATGGTCGCACCGGTACATGTACTGTACGGCAACGAAATTATGGCACTAGAGGACCAAAAAAGTCAGTGTACTTGCTATTGGGATCCTCACTGAACAAAAAATCCGCATGCGCTTGTGCATATTCCTCCAATGAAATAAAGCCATCTTTGTTTTCGTCTAGAACATCAAAGACATCCTTCGAATATTCGGCTGGGACGTTCATACCGTAGTAAAAGGCGGCAAATTCCCTCTGTGATATTCGGCCATCTCCATCGCTATCCATGTTGTCGAATCCCGTCAGTAAAATTTGAGGATAAATTTCCAGTCGGAACTTATTTTGATTACATTGTAACATGGCTTTCTCTCTGTGCTCTTCCTCTGATATCATGCCGGTTTTACTGTTAGTAGCCCAAGCTTTCCAGACTTCACGGCGTATTTCCAAAACTGGTTCTGTTTCCTCGTCTAAAACGATAAGAGATGTATGTTAGGTTAATGATGTTAGAGCAGCAATAACGTCACCAAAATAGGTTTCACATATACTATTACAGTGTATGTACTTCACAAATTAAGTCAATGATCCTTTTCGGTTCCTTCATTTTTCTTCCATACCAAGGTACCACCCATACAAATCAAACATATATCGGTATGCTCTTATATAGGACGTTAGTTTCTGGAGCATGGAAATGAAAACGGTAATATTTAATTATCTGCAATTAATTTGCTTCGTCTTTGGATTAACGGGAGATGCGGGGGGTCATCAACTGGGTATTGGAGCCACAGGTACAACTGCTGAGCTCCAACAACGGTAAATCGTGCTGATCACCTTTGACTTCTCTGCTTCAATACAATGCACAATGAGCGGAGAACTACACTACACCATTGACGTCAAAACCAGGTTGATACCCGCCCCCACCCCCACCCCCAATTCTGTCGTCAGCCCCTAAGGTGAACAAAATGAGCAGAATTTAAGCGAGAGGTATTAAAAAGAGGGGATAATGAAATCCAAAGTAGACCTTTAGTTGAACCTTTTTTTTTTATCCCCTTCTTAGGAGATATGCCCCGAAATACATCTTAAAACACAGTGTTACCATTGAGACCTAAATACCGCGCAGCTCGTATAGCAGCCATCAGAAAGTCTTCCTCTGTAATGTATCCGTCGCCATTGACGTCTAAGCGCTTGAATACAGTGCGCATCTTTCGCTTCCAATGGTCTGATCCAGTTACCAGTGGGTAATCCATCGGCATCTGAAAGGTTTTCAAGGCAAGGTGAAACCAGGACCAGTTATAGGTGGTGGAAATAAATGTATACCCAGACTTCTTTAACACAAACATTTACGGCAGTTAAAAGTATTGTGCTTAGGGAGCGTAACAAACCGTGCTTGTACTTGGTAAGTACGGTCAGTACAAAAATCCATGTGTATTTGGGTTCATGTGTGGCGTTTGTGCGTGGGTGCATGTACTTGCACTCATGTTTGTGTGCATGTGTACTCATGTGCGTGTAATTGTGTATGTATGTGTGTGTGTTTGTATGTTTGTATGTGTGTGTGTGTGTGTACATTTGTTGATGGAAGACAAATTCGTCAGGTGCCATCACTCATTGTTAAAACAAAAATCACAATCATGTATTTCAGGTATAAAAACATTGCCAGCTAAAGTAGATGCTGAGGATCCCAAAGTTCTGAGGTAAGAGTTCTGGCACATTTGGTTTACAACAACCTAACTCTACCTTATTCGTTTGCCAGGGCTAGAACAAAGTACTTAGAGGGAAACAAGGCAACTCACTGCCGTGGTTGTTTTTAATGCTTCACTAGATTCAACAATATACACGCTCATGTCCGCCGAATTTATTTTAACAATTATTAATGAATAACTCGTTATCCATACAGCTTAAAGAAAAGGAATTGCTTTGGTGGAGTACTTACTTTTTTCAAACGCAAAGTTCGGTTCGTCAGTCCCCGTACAGAAAGGATACAGGCTTCGTTACTTGCAGCCAAAGCAGGTTGGTAAGGGGTCATAGATATCCGAGTGGTTTTGATACTTGTCAATGTCTGGCTTAATTGTATACATGTAGTTTTCGCTAGTCCACGACATGCTTGAACAACTTTGGCTATTTTCAACATCGTCTTTTCCAGTCAGACTTCAGATTTACTGTCAGCTTTTCTTTAGCCTAGAATGCTACATATACCGGGTAACATGGACAGTTTCCTCTTTTTTTCATTCTTCTTTGCAAACTGCAACATGGCGCACGTGACCCGACTATCAAAGTTAAAGGAACTCCTGAACCATGTTGAACCTTTAGCCCAAAAGTGGATGACAGTAAAAAATGCACCCATTTTTCTTACAACAAGGTACCAGTATGTAACACAATAGCAACATCTCCACAAGATGCATACCTGAACACATTTCATTGCGATGTCAAATTTAAAATGAGACTTGCCATTTAAAAAGTACCGAAATGTCATTTTAACGTTTAGATAACGCATGCACAGTTTCCGCTGAGACAGGGCGCACGTGACACGACTATCAAAGTAAAAACCAACCCCTGAACCATGGTGAACGTAACCCAAAATGAGTTTTAGAATGCACTTCGAATGTTTTGAGCATGAGCAAAACATTCGGGCCGGCCACAAGAATGGGTAAAAATATTTGGAATCAGGCCTACCCAACTACTAGACTCGGCACCGAATGATCCTGCATTCACTGGAAGATCACTACCCGTTTTCAAGGTGTGTGACTTGGCAGAAAAGGGCACCGTCACATGAGGTTAATTTGCATGTCAATGCAGCGATAAGCCGGTTCATAAACGTGTTTTTTTAATTATTTTTTTATGTAGAAAACATGTAGGCCCACCCCTATTTGCTTCCACATTACGTTTATTCTTATATTTTATTTTTAAAATAACGTTTTCAAATATTTTAGACTGTGTAAAAGGAACTTTACTTGAATATTGAATTCTATTTTTGCAATAGAGATATTTGAAAAGAAACGTCAGCGATTTAATGTTTCAAGGCAATTACAAGAAATAATTGTGACCACAGCGGTAAAACAATGCTTAATAAAACATACGTCTTTTGGTCTTACTTCATTTTATTTAATATGTAGCATTAAAACTGGTAATAGCGAATTGTGCTTACAGTGTCAACAAAATTAGTAAAAACTTGGGTACCTAAATGTAAATTTTTACGTATTGAATGTTTGTGTCTCGTGCAAGTATCCCATGTGTTAAAATGAAGAAAAGAATTTGAACATACGGGTAGTGAGATTTTATAACCCACTCGCATTATGTGGTATTTTAAGGCAAAGCAAAATAGTTTGTGTGAACAATGTTTTCTTATCTAACATTTGCATGGCGGGTGAATGCAAAAAATCACTTTTTTATCTTTTTTACAAAACATATTTACTGTTATCCCGAAAGTCCACCCTTTTTGTATGGGAAACAGATGTCGTTTGCAGAATTGGATCTATAACCAACGGTAAAACATGCAATAACCAGTCTTATAACATGCAGTGCCCACATTTTGTTGAAGACTAAAACAGATGTCATGAACAATGACGTTTCTATCCAACATTAAGATGAATGATGAATGTAAAAAATCACTTTTCCTTTTTATTAGACATACAGTTTTAAAGGGACAAAAAATATTAGTATGGGATCTATATTTCACAATAAAACATTGTGAACAACTCATAGAAATATAATATATTATGTTGTACTACGAAAACGGCAGTTATAGCTATTATTCTGATATCTGAGCTTGTTTTTAGACCACGTGACCTCCATTGATGGCTTTACTCTGTTATAATTTCTTAAGAAAATATAACAAAACAATTTTAGAAAAAAACAGGGACTAACTTTGAATATAAAAATTGATCCATTAACCATTGGTAAGTTTTGGAAAATTGTTGTTTACTTCAGGAAAATTCATTTTTGGTCAGAACGTTTTTATCCCTTTAAGTGTACGTGCTAGCCAGTGTGTATGGATTGAACAAAAAAGCGAATAGCGCACTTATACATTAAAGATTAAAGAAAATTAAACATTTCGATTTACTTTGCGGTTCGAAATGACTCCGTGCATTATTCAGACGTCGTTGATCGACGCACGAATAATGGAAAAATAGCGCAATACATGTTATGACGACGTCTGGTGTTGATCGGATATAGCGTGTTGTTCAACTTTGTAACATGCAAGTATATGCATTGAATTAACAACCATTATACAATGATTGTGTATCGATTATTGCTGATAATTGTCAAAATATGTGATGTGTTATATTAAATGAACAGTAATAATGGCTTATGAATATTGAACAGAACCCAGAAGTAAACCCCCTCTGCTGTTCAACCAGCGTTAAAAGGGTGGGTAGGGGTGGGGTAGTTTAATTACACCAGACAGACAAATCTGTTATTTTCCACGTGAATTCACTGCAATGCGTTGAGGTTCACGTTGACCACTGCCAGTTTGCCTACACCACAGTAGCCAAAACACACCTTTTACCATGGCTTATTTGGCGTGCGTCCTGTCAGCTAATTGGGAGGATAATTTTTATCAGCTGTTCCTCAATTACCTCTGACAACGCTACACCTGCTTTCATCTGAGAACAGAATCATTGCCCAGATTTTGGTTGGTGTGCATTTTCGGACTTAACGTAGACGGTTCCTGGAGGTGATCACTGACCTTCTAACACCAAAATGCATCATTCTTACTTAGGAGGCCCATATCAAAATATAATTGGTTTTAAGGTATTTCAGTGATGACGCGAGGTAGATCAATGTTCTACTACTCACATCCCTATAATTAACAAGTTCGGTTATCTTGCACTTCTGTTACAGTGTCATTAATATCGGTACCATTGTAGCAATGTGTATAATTGCGGTAGGGGTGACACTGTTTTTGCTTCCGTCGTCGATGATCAGCACAGGAATTAATGAAATAACCCTTCGTGAGATAGCGAGATATTTTGAAACAATTACACGTGTCATTAATGTGATAAAACGCCATAGCGAATCGTTAATTTTTATGACAAGTTTGAACTCACTTTTCAATGATTATAAAACCATTTACGAGACTTAACATTGGTGCCAAATAGAAATATCAATCATACAGATTCATTTTACAAAATGTTTGTTTCTGAAAAAGATATTTAAAATTGAAAAAATAATTTTAAAAGGCAGTAACCATCAATCTGTTCTTCTGTATGTTTGACTGTCTTTGTGTGTGTCTGTCATTATGGCGCACCGACTTTTCAGTTTACTGAAGCAGCAATTGCATTTTCGCTAACGATCAAAATTAATAAAACATGGTATTACATATTAAAATCTATTTCACTTTTGGAGTGAACAGACATCAAGTTTATTTTTCTCTGATTTGTAATACCTATGCTCAAATTCGCGCTTTATGTTGCCCGTGGCAACAAAGTGGTAGACGTGGAATTACCGTATTTTCCCATAAAAATCTGCCCCCTCCACACTGTTATCTATTACCCAGGCTAACTCCTTTATTATCATTTCACTTTTGCTTATAGCGCCGTCAGTGTTGGTATCTACCTCAGAGAAAAGAGTCGAGGGAAATGGGGCACGGAAAATCTTCAGAATATTGGCATACTCTGTCTTGTTCAGATAGTCATTCCCATCTGCATCCATCAGCTCGAACAACGTAAGAGGCCATATCATTTCCATAACCAAGTGTTGCATATCAACCATTTTCGCTCTGGTTTTATCTTCGATTGAAATAAAGTCACCTGCTGAAATGCTTTCTAAATGTTCGCCGTTCATAAAACTATTCCACCATTTGTCCCAATTTTCCTTCAAGAGCGCTTTCATTTTCTCTTCCTTCTCGGCGGACTTCGTTATTGCTCCAAATCTGCATGCCGTCATATTAACGTATTCGTATTCATCCATCTTTCCATCGCCGTTTACATCCATGCGGTCAATGAATGTTGCCCATTTGTTTGCCCACAAATCAAGTGACGGATTGTCTTCGTTAAGCTAAAATGACCAAACACAATGTGTCAGAACTCTCTGTAATAGTAACTTATTTAGTAAAATTAAATGTAGGTTTATGTACTGTGTAAAAAACAAAAAAAGCATACATTCTTTCAGATATCATAATCACCCTGCCAAATTCTATCAAATTTTAAGACGGAACGTCTTTCATGACACTGACATTACCATGTATCGGACAACATTAACATTATTAAATTGATATATGTACGGGTACCCAAACGAGACGTCTTTTCATATCACAGTCAAGTAAGTTATGTGATAATCTATACCTTTTCACCTCGTATAGCCAGAGTGGAAACTCTATCACTCATCAACGTGGCAGAAAAACATATTGTCAATAGACTGAAGACCATAATGAGTGGGTGTCTCTTACAAGTGTGATCTGAAGTCGCCTGGAATAGTAATAACATGTAAACTTACATATAAAGTCAAATATTTGCTACTTAACCCGGCCAAACACCATCATATAATTTTAAGTGCAGCTAAAATACTTCAGGAGTAACTACAGGCATCACCATGGCAACGGGCGCTCTCAAAGTTCCTGTCTTTTGTTACAACATTACCATAATGGTCTGAGATCGTAACAACCATTTTGGGTGCTCACAATAAGCTATGGAACCACCCAAGATGACAGAAGTGCTCATTGCAGAGTATAATCAAACTTCTAAGAATCTGGACCAACCCCGCGAAGCTTCTCTACAAAATATCCCTCTGAACAGATTTGTAATTCTTGTTGAATGTATAACGCGCGTTACCTCAACTAAAGGACATTTGCTGCCTCAATGGAAACCAATGCGGAACAACAGATTGAGGGGTGCTTGTGTAATGTTAGTAACTGACAGCCATGAGTGAATAAGGAACGGGGAATGTTTTGTAGAGTAACTTAGTTGAATGACATGCCTTTATGATAGTCATATAACTGCGTCTAATGTAAACATAGATAAGGTGGCTGGTGACTGCATGAGGTAGAGATAGAAACGGAAAGGGAGAGGCGCGGGAACCAACTGGAAATTAAGTAGTTAAATAAGAATATGAAAAAGTATTACAGAGTTTCATTTACTACTTCGTGTAACAGCAAAATATGAAGACAACAGCTTCGTCACACTTGTTCTAAATCTATTTGTTTTTATTATTGATTTATTTATTCATTGCATGGATATCTTCACCGGTATTTTGCTTCCTGGGCCACATGTCATGTTACATATGGTGTATGGAATAAAAAAAACAACAGTATAGACAACGTAAAACGGTTTCAAGTTGTCGTGTAATCCTTCTGCTTTTATATCGTACATGTACATGATGCAATCGACCAAGCAAATACAAATTGTTTCCAAATTTCGGAGCAGAACGTGGAAACCTAGGAATCGATGTTATTCAATAAGTCGTTTCGTACATCTCCTCCAGGCGTTTTGTTGACAAACAAAGAAATGAATAAATAAATAAATAAATGGTTTTTAAAGGCAGCGCTACCATAATCAAGCGTCTCACCTGTATGTAGTGGAGTTGAGCAGATACCATTTACAACGAATGCTTACCCGCACTGTACATGTTGAACAGGTGTGGTAAACAAAACGCCTCTTTTGTGGCATCTACATGGAAACTAATGGAAGGAAAAATTAGATTTCAGATAGCTTTGTGACTTTTAACCATCTTCCCATCATCTCAACTTGAATGAGGGCCTTATTTATGTGTCTGAGTTTATGGCCTTGTTTTCAATATACCCTGTACGTAGTTTAATTCACCTATACTATACATTCACTTTACCTGCACTTCACCTATGTCTTCCCCGGCCTATTGAGACATTTTTAAGAAACTGGTCTTTAAGATATCCATACCTTATCCTTTTATATGGATCAAGTGCACTATATGTATTCAGGCCCGTAGCCAGGGGGGATTCAGGGGGTTCGAAAGAACCGCCCCTTTTGCTGGGAAAAGGTCCACTTTGAGTAAAATTTGACCTAGGTACATAGAGTTTTTAAGGGAAAGGTCCACTTTTTCAGAAAAAGAACCCCCCTTTTGAAATTGCTGGCTACGGGCCTGGTATTAAACAAGAAAAAGAAATTACGTGGTCATTATTGCAGTTTGTTTTGCAATAAAATACGTCTTGCAATCATCAATGGTAATAATTGAGATTTTATTGGGTTGAAATACGTGATGCAATGAGTAGAATTGTTTGGCCGCCATCCCAAGCAGAGTCAGCTCCGAGAACAAAGAGAGGATCAAGATGCCATAATGAATATCACGCGTGTAATTACCCGCGTGAATAACCATGGGGATATAGCAATTTATGCACGAAATTTGACTGCCAAACCCCAAAACCACAGCATGTTACTGGAGGAAATGTGGGGGCAAGGCCCATTTTATGCAAGCTTTAATTCTCATTTGAGGCACTGTCAGGAGGGGAGAGATAAAATCTCAGTAATCCAAAGCCTGAATTAGTCGTAAATCTTATCAGGGGGTTAGCTGACCTTAGATCGGTTATTGTCCAGTCCTGAAACACACATCTACACACTACATTGAAAAATTAATTGGATTGCATTGAATCTTGTCATGAAAATTCCAAGAAAGGTCCAAGAGAATAGATTCACAAACTATCAGAATGATGTAAGAATTTAATAATTTACTCAAACACGCTGTTAGCACTATACATTCACAGAAAACATACGTTTACCTGTCTTTGCACCACTAACAATAAAATGTGAATTTTACACTAAGCAATTATTGATTTAACTTCGAGAAAAAGGAGAAAATGGAGTACATCAAGAATTAAATGACGTTGTGCGGCACACATATCCCGTATGGTGCGTTGTAAAAAATTGAATGTATAGCATTGTTAATTAGACCACTGCAGAAATAACAGACATGTGTCTGGAGTCAGCAATGCAACATTCACAAACACAAGGCTGGAGTAACTTAGCAGTGATATTACAACATGTTTCATAATGTTCAATATAGACTCTTCATTTAAATGATCGTGCTTGTTAATATGCATATGATATAGACATAATTTAGACTACGCCTGTCCATAATCTATAGCAACAGGGAAATTAAAAAATATATATATTTACCCTATGGTTGCGTCCTCAGGTTTTCTCCCTACTAGACACAGTCAATGAACACGAGAATATGTGAAATGTTGAGCAACATATGTATGGCCGAGGAAGTAGAATCGTCACATGAGGGTCATTAGCATAATAAAGGCATCAGGTGTCTGTATGTAATCGCGGTCTGAATTCACTCACAAAACATCATTGCATAAACCGTGTGTCCCTGGTTGTTAGATGCAGATATTACCCCCTGTATTTTATCAAGTTTTTTTTCTTTTGTTTTCCAAATTAACTTTATAAACACTATACACAATATAACATTGGTCTCAGTGAAATTGGTAGGAATGGAACTTTATTTGAACAAAAAAAAAAGAAAAAAAAACTACAATACAAAATTTGTCATATATTGTACGATAACCTTTTGATATAAAAATGACAAGTCTTCTCCATGATTCTGGATGTTAATTAGTTGGAAAATAAAATGTCGATATAAATTAAAATGTAAAAAAGTATAGATGATTATCTCTTTATTATCCTATATTTCGAATGTTTTATTATTATTATTATTATTATTATTATTATTACTTAAATATAAGCGAAATCTTATCCTACAGGAATTAGTATTAACTCAACCGCAGTGTTACTGGCACACCTAACACAGGCAGAGCTGGGTGGTTATAATCTGTTTGCTTGAAGACTTCAGACAAGTGGAGACATTATTTCTTGACAACAGAGGTACAAGTACGGCAAAACAAAACACGCATGTCTATTAAATGTGACCTTAAATTTCAGTTAACCCAAGGAGGCTTGGGTTGAATTTATTGATAACCCTGTCATTTTGTCTCTTTCACATAGAGTACACTTAAAATAATGTGTGAAACGAGTAAATATGACCATGCAATAAAGCACAGATGTCGACTTTCGGCCAATTTAGTGTGCAGCAAAACCAAATATATCTCAGTTGCGACGTGAGTTAAGATGTTGGTATTCATTTCGAAATTAAACCATTGCATGCTGGCTTACTAAAATTTGTGTCTGGAATAATGGTCTTAAGGACATCATAATTTACAGTGACCCGTCACTTGCTACGAATTCATTGACATTTCTTATCCTTGCCTTATACCAATGTTTAGCATTTAAAAATATTTTAAAGGGAAATTTACTGTACTTCCGCACCTTAACTATTTCAAAAGATTTTCCTATATCTATTTTTTTTAATCGTTAATTATTTAAGCTGATTTAATTAACTTTTCGACACATACATTTGATCATTGTACTCTGCTTATATCCATTTATTATCATTATTTAATTGCGTCAATGTTGTAATCCGCACCTCCATCACTTACCTGTCTGTTTCAGTGTTACTGAATACTTCAATAGCGTCATGCTGTAATCCACGTCTACATCATTTACTTGTCTGTATCATTGTTATTGAAAACTTCACTAGCGTCAATGCTGTAATCCACGCCTACACCAGCGGACCTCTTGGTTGTTCGGTAGCAAATACAGTGACCGCTTGATATTGATCAAATAGAGTCATTACAAATAAACAGAGCGTGGATTACAAGTAAACAACATCCACTATTTTTAAACGACTAATATCTGCCAATAATACATGTAGCTTTTAAACCGCGCCTTCTTCAATTGTTTGACTGTATATATGTATACATCTTTACAGTTTGTAAAAACTGTAAAAGTCCATTAATTACGTAATAATGTGCACTCATTACATAGTCATCACTTTCACACCTATGTATGGATGTATATATGGGAAAGCAATCGCATATTTATTCAAATGGGACTTCCCAGGGATGTTTATAGCACATAAAGAAAGCAGATATATCCGCTCAAATATTATTTTCTTATAAAATTATACGATGCCCTATGGCATTTCTCTAAACTATACTACTCAAACATTATAATTTTTTTTGGGGGGGGGGATGTGTAGCGAAAATAATTCAGATATTATAATTTGGTGACCATTTGGCTGTGCATTGTGCCAATCTTTTGACCTTTTTCTTTTGCTCATCAAATATATATGTCTCTCAATAATAACTTTCAACTTTTTAAGTCATCACTTTCAAAGAAGTTGTTTAATCAACACCATAACAGTTCAGATTCATTTCCAAAAATTAATTGTTAGTAGTGCTATTAAAAGCGTTATAAGTTGAAAATACTTATTTCTTACAAGAAAAATCCGGAAACTGTCACTTTTGAGCAACCGGATCTGCATCCTCCTTCACATTTGCACATCATTCTATCACAACTTTCTACTCCAGTTATACCATGTCTGAAGCAAAATGAGAACTTATTCTCCAAGGAAGAATATCGAAAGAAAACTACATGAAAATTCAATTTGAACAAATAATCTTTACTTCCAAATACTATAACGGTTTATTCCTAGTGTTAATGGAGTGAATGGCTATATTTAAAATATAGCTATTCACTCCAGAATATATATGGTTAATATTGTTACTTAAATCTAATTTCTATAGAGTCAAACGAGCATGTCTGCAGCCGTACGTGTATTATAACGTCCAAGGTGAAACCAAACGTTATCTCATTTCAAAACAAAATGCAAATAAAAGCATCTGAAGTCATCTAACTGGGAACGTTCTGAGCAGGCCTATCAATGAATGCGATCCAAGTTGTTTTGATTCAGTAGCTTTTCCGGTATGACAGCACGTCATACCACCTGTTAACCGTGTTTGGTCGAAAAACGATATCTCCTCGGCGGAATTATTTGCCAAATATGCTGCTTTAATCAAAATTGCCATCGCTGCAATCGTACCGGTAATTAAACACTTGAATGTTTTTACTCTCTCCTCTTAGGGTCTCGTTAAAAGTAAAACACGCCTGTTGTGAACCGCCTCTGATCCCACTGTACTCTTTAATGTCATGGGTAGAGACAAAATAAATCTTGGCATAAAACAAACTCCGTGCTCCGTGTCGGGTTCTCAAACACGACCTCCTCTACATCATGCACTGTTCATGCCGGGGACTGGGGATTGCGTGGGATGAAATGCGGCACCCGGATTATCGATTGGGATAGCAGATCTACACATGTACATCCAATCTGGCGCTCTCCGTGAGAAGGTTCAAAGTTTCCATCTGATCATTTCATGTCAACGAAGCTGTCGTGGCTCCGTGGTAACTCTGCTGTCTTGCAAAGACAAAGACACACTCCTACGCTGGTTCTTGTCCTGGCAGAGGTTCTGTAATACTTTTGCCGGAATGAATTTGGTTTTTTAAATTGAGATTGATTACTATAAGAGGAAACTCGCACCTAAGGAGGGTGGGAGGGTCTGGCACGGAGCAGTCGGTAGCGTGCACGGATGCAAATGAGGCACCCAAAGCGTCATTCATTGATGCAATATCCACGTTAATTATTGCTCATTTGTGTACTCAAGTCTTTATTAATTTTATTTATTTATTTATTTATTTATTATGGTGTGACCTAGGTACGTACCGGTATCTTTCACTTTGGGTCATTGCCAAATCATAGTTTTTAACTTACTTAAACCTGCTGCTCTTAATCCTCTCGTCATATTTGTTATGATTATAAATGTGCACTCTTTTAAAAGATAATCAGTGGTGATACACAGATTGGTCGATAACAACCACCTTTTAAAATATTTTTCTTATCCACTTCCACGTTTAACTGCAGTCAGATTTGTTAAACAAAGTCGACAAGGGTAATAACTGAGTTGAAGTAGCTGAAGTTACCAACCGTTCATTTTTTTTTTGTCTTATATATGGCTCACCAGAAGGATGTCCATATACATTTATAATTGTATCATTTAACTCTATCACTGCATAAAGATAGGACTATCAAAGGGCCGAACTTATATTACTATCATACACGCACATGTCCGCCGAATAGATACGAATTAATTATAACTATTAACAACTCGTTGTTTATGTAGCTTAAAGAAATGGAATTGCTTTAGTGGAGTACTTACTTTTTTCAAACGCAGAGATTGGTTCGTCAGTCCCCAGACAGGAAGGATACATACTTCGTTACTTGCAGCCAAACTAGATTGGAAAGGGGTCATAAATATCCGAGTGATTTTGATACTTGCCAATCTCTGGCTTGATTGTATAATTCTCGAGAGTCTACGACATGCTTGAGCAACCTTCCTTATTTTCAACATCGTGTAATCAGACTTGCGACTTACAAAGTACCAGTTTTTCTTTTAACGATCGCCAAGAATGCTACATATAACATGTAAAGTTTCCTCTTTTTTCCATCCTTCTTTGCAAACTGCAACAGGGCGCACGTGACACGACTATCAAAGTAAAAGAAACCTGCGTTACTAAGGTTCAGTGCACATTTTTATATTAAGACATTTCTATATCTATTTATTTTTGTCATTTCTTGGTGTAAACAATATAGGACATGCGTTACTAAAATACTAGAAATGCTTGGGATTCTTCGTCCTACGGACATTGAATCCTAGTAAGGTATGTCCTAGGACTTCCATTCCTAGCAGTGGATGCCCTAGGACTTGTATTCCCAGCACTTGGATACCCCCTTTACACTGGACGGCGTCCTTTCTGCGTCCTTTCTGCGACCATGAAATTTGGTATCGCTGTGATCTTAATAAGGAGGCACGAGCATTGATTTTGTATCAGAATGAATGCTCAATGATCGGCCAATTGTTGGCACGTAAACTATTATAATTTTTTAACTCTCAAATGGGGCCGTACTGCTGGACGCAGAAAGGACGCCGTCCAGTGTAAAGGGGCCTTTACTAGGATGTGCACTCCTGCCACACCGGTACCTTGTTGTAAGAAAAATGGCTACTTTTTGCTGTCATCCACTTTTGGGCTAAAGTTCAACATGGTTCAGGGATTCCATTAATTTTGATAGTCGTGTCACGTCCGCCCTGTTGCAGTTTCCAAAGAAAGATGAATGAAGAGGAAACTGTATATGGCATTTGTAACATTCTAGGTCATCGTTAAAAAAGCTGGTACTTTATAAGTCTCAAGTCTGTGATTACACGATGTTGAAAATAACGAAGACTGTTCAAGCATGTCGTGGACAAGCGAGAATTATACAATCAAGCCAGAGACTGACAAGTATCAAAACCTCTCGGATATTTATGACCCCTCTCCAATCTAGTTTGGCTGCAAGTAACGAAGCATGTATCCTACCTGTCCGGGGACTGACGAACCAATCTCTGCGTTTGAAAAAAGTAAGTACTCCACCAAAGCAATTCCTTTTCTTTAAGCTGCATAAACAGCGAGTTGTTCATTGTTACAATAAATTCGTGAGTGTTTGACCGTAATGTAAGACCAGCCTTTTGAAAGTCCTAATCTTTTGCAATAATACGATTAAATGATACATTTATAAATGTATACGGAAATCCTTCTGGTGAGCCATGTATAAGACAAAAAAAAATGGACGGTTTGCAACTTCAGCTACTTCAACAACAATAAATACCCTTGTCAACTTTAAATTTGTTTAACAAATCTGACTGCAGTTAAACGTGAAAGTGGATGTGAAAAATCTTTAAAATGTGGTTGTTAATATATCTATAACCTTAATCGACCAATCTGTGTATCACCGCTGATTATATTTTAAAAGAGTGCACATTTATAACCAGAACAAAAATCACCATTTTAGAGAAACAGATGTAAGCAAGTTCAGAAACTGTGGTTTGGCAATGACCTAAAGTGAAAGATACGTCCCTAGGTCAGGTCATAATAAATAAATAAATAAATTATTAAATGAATAAACTTCAGTACACAAGTGAGCAATAATTAACGCGGATATTGCAATCAATGGACACGGGGAATTACTGGAGCGGTATTTGGGGGAAGAACTGCCGGTAGATTTTCTGACTATATTTATCTCTTTCTGTTTAAGGGAGAGGACCAAAAGCAGATTCCAAGGGTGGGAGTGGAGGGGGATCGGAGCAGGCCACACCGTCTGATCCTTTCAATGAATCTGCGTCGAAATTTGAGAGACCGCCAGAAAAAAGTGTCTAGATCCGCCTATGAGTGGGAGGGACACCGTTCTCTCTCTGAGTTTTAAGAAAACTATAATTTTCCCTTACAAGTTGACCATATACGATGGCTTTACTCATATGAACATGATTAATGATATCGCACAGTCAATCATGTGGAATATTAAAGTATATTTAAACTTACCCCAAAATTTTTAGACCTCAGGTGAAACAGGGTCCTGGGTATTTTGTATTCAGGTTACACATTCCCGATTAAGAAAACAGGTTATTTTGGTCGCAATATGTGGTTGCAGGTCAGAGGTTCACCATGGTTCAGGGATTCATTTTACGCTGTACATTTAGATTTGTCGCACCCTTGTTAACCTAGGCGTGACACATTTTGCAGATACAGAAACATATAAAAGAAAAATTCATGCATAAGTTATCCAGCATTGGTGGCAGAAAAAAAAGGAAAAGCAGATTCTTGCAGTGCAGAGGGTTTCGTTTCTTAACACTTCTATTGGTCACTTCTTTGCGCTTGGCTTTAGTCTTGACTATAAGGGCTAATACAGGATGCGGTTTGGTAAACCGATCAACAGTTAGTACTATAGGGTCTAGAATGGTCCATTGGCGTCGACGCCCCCCCCCCCCCCCCCCACCCCACCCTACTGAAACTGCTAGGGGATAATTGATTATCGTTTAGCAGCCAGGCATCTTAACCGCTAGAACTGAAAGCAATTTATCGAGAATCCTTTAGGAAAAAGATCATATAGGATCTGGGAATGGTCCCTTAGTCTGGGTATGTGCAATTTTCCCTATGCGCCAACGCTTTACGCTGGGTGTGACAGGGCTCCAAGTACATGTAATGGAGTGTGGAGCGCTCCCTTTGAAAGGAATATTTTAAGTGACGAATGAAGGCAAATGTCGTTACTATTACGAATAAAAGAAAACCACTTCTCCAACTTTATAAACTGCGATTTTGCTGGGCTCTGTTCTTAATGTTTTATAATTACTGACATATCTATTGGCATATACTGGAAATAAGTAAATAAACAAATCGATTGGTATTAAATTATACAGATAAACAGGGTTATATGGAATGAATTATAAAGAAGAAGATAAAAAGAATAGATTAGATAAAGGAAAAAAGACCAAGATCACACCTGACGTTCAAGTTTTTTTGTAGATACATAAATAACCCCCCCCCCCCAAAAAAAAAAAAATAAAATAATAATAATAATAAATAAAAAGGAAATAAAAACGCCTTGGTCAGGTCTCATCTCTTCCTCGCGTATCTGAAACCGTTTCATGATAACCAGTTGGAAAACCTTTCAGATGCCGATAGATTACCCACTGATGACTGGGTCAGACCATTGGAGGCGAAAAATTCGCACTGCATTCAAGCGTTTAGATGCCAACGACGACGGATATATTACGGAAGAAGACTTTACAATAACTGCTCAACGTACAGGACAGTACTTGGGTCTTACTGGTAAGAAAATACTTTGCTTTATTGAAGGTGAAATTCGGGATATATCTGTAAGAAGAAATTAATAAAAAGGGCTCTACTTACTAGTTCTTTTCACACAGGATTTCAACTTCTCTCTGTCTCTCTCTCTAAATGTCTCTCGTTATATGTCTCTCTTTGGACGTTGGAAAGTGGGACTTCACTTTCTGGGGTGTAACAGTAATAATATTTTTATATATTCGTATCCTAAAAGATGACACTTACTAGACATGTAGCCTATAGTTATTTTCCGTACAATTTGAAAACCCCAAGAAATTACGACAGAAGTGAGGTACATGTACTTATGTCACTTATGCTAGTGTAGAGGGTCACTTAGGGTATTTTTGTTACCCTTGAAGCTAGAGATGAGTGTATCAATTATTGCCTATGCCCCAGGGAGTAACGCCTAAAATAACGTTTGAAGTTGGTTATGCATGCATGCTCTCGCCCTGGTAGCCTACATGTAGGACGTACATGTGCGTCTCGTGGAATTGGTCTGAAAAGGATTATTCCTTATCTTATGAAGTACATGTAACCTATGTTGGTGAAGATACGGTTGTGTTTTCTTAATGAGAAGTTCACTCAATCTGATAATCATTCATTATCGTTTTAGAAGAGGAAACCGAACCGGTGCGAAACATACGCCTTGAGGTCTGGAAAGGTATGGCTAGTAACAGTCAAACAACCAAGATTTCAGAGGAAGAACACATACAGTCTATAATGTCGCTCTTCAACAAAAGTAAATTTCGATTGGAAACCTATCCCCGAATTGTACTTACGGGATTCGATGTCATGGATATCGATGGAGATGGACGCATATCAAAGAGGGAATATGCCGCTTTTTTCTACAGTATGAACGTTCCAGCCGAATTCTCGAAGGATATCTTTGATGTTTTAGACGAAAACGAAGATGGCTTCATTTCATTAGAAGAGTATGCACAAGGTCACGTGGAGTTTTGGTTCAGTGAGGATCCTAATAGCAAGTACAATGAATTTCTGGGTCCACTAGTTCAATGATTTGCTTTTCCTACGACAAGAGGAACAGTCCATACATTTTATTGTTCAGTTTTTTAAAGATTGAAAGCTGATATAAACTAAATCTGTACTACATGCATTATACGAACAGGAACATATGCATTCTCTTGACATAAGATCCAGTACATATATTTACATGTACAATTAGTTTTTTAAAGACCATCAGTCGGTGCAATCCAACATCAGTGGAACGTGCATTCCTAGCATTTTAGTAACACATGTCCTATATAGTTTACACCAAGAAATGACATAAGTAAATAGATATAGGGATGTACTAGTTTTAAAGATATAATAACCGTTTGCTTATTTCATTAATATCACATTTTATTTTTATATTTTACGATGTTTTTATTTCCAGATAGGCAGTTTATAAAGTATATGTTAATAAAGTGCATGTAACAAGGACAATTAACACGGCTTCCATAGTTTTTATTCATTTATTATATTATGAGTATATTCGTCTAGTAAACGCAAATTTTTACATGTGTTGAAGCATCCTTTTGGCGTACTTCCCTCTCAGTGCACAACATGTATGAGCCTGTTTTGTCCGATATTTTAACAATATAAGGAACCATCCAAGGCAAATCTTGTTCAGGCCTTCAAATGAGAGGAAAATATCTATTTGCAAAACACGGGATCTCCGTTCTTAGATTAATTATTTGGTTTTCATTCGCGGAAATTAAAAAAAATAACCTCAAACTCAATGGGAATTTCCTCTTGGAAAGCACGGACCGAGGATTTAAGCCAAACCAAGACAGTTTAGAATTTGAAAAATGCAATTAACATTATTTTAGGGCTTTGACGCATAAAAATACAGAAAACACTAGTTGTACGTGTAATAATCACGGGGTTTGGAATACAAATTAGACAAAGAAAACACGAATACACATTTCGCTACAACATGCAATACGGGAGGGGGGGATTAAGGTGATGTCAACGGTAGGTCTCGAACCCAAGGATGCAACAGGCCAATTTGTAAATACTTACTTTACTGGCTTGCACGCTAACCAATACACAGACGAGCTGAAGTTGCAAACTTTCCATTTTTTGTCTGATATATGTCTCACCAGAAGGATTCCCATATACATTGATAATTGTGTCATTTTACCGTATTATTGCATAAGGATAGGACTTTCAAATGACCGGACTTTCATTACTGTAACAGGAATAAAAACCCGCCAGTAATACAAGTCCTACCTATTATAACTATGAGCCAAGAACCTACGTTCCATTAGGACTACTACATGTATTTCCAAGTTATGTTAGTCCTACGGACAGCCATTGCCAGGAACCGAGGGGGACTTGGATTACTGTTACACCGGTATGTAACACTATAGCAACATCTGCACAAGATGCAAATCTGAACACATTTCTTTGAAATGTCAGATTTAAATAAAAAAATTGGGTCGATTTAATTGTTTATTATTCTTATTATTTTTTTCATTTTACAATTGGAAGCGCGTTAAAACATCAGTGAAATTGCTTGCCTAACGGTGACTCAATTACATTTGGATATACATGTAGCTCTCGTGTGGATATACATGTAGCTCTCGTGTAAACGTCAAAGTAAATAAAGTATGGCTTCACTATTACTGACTGCAAAGCAAGACTCCACTCTTGACAATATTTTGTTGTATTTTACCGACCAATGGACTATGAAAAATAAATGTTCATATATGTCCTGGATCTTCACGATCAGTACAGAAAGAATGCATATGCATTCGCCCATCTGTTCCTCTTCACATTTATAGTAGAGCTTTACTTTATAGCAGGTTTCCATCTAAAAGTACTGAACAAAAAATGCATGTCCTTTTTATATTATCGTAGGGCAAGCAAATCGTTTAACTAGTGGACCGAGCAATTCATCGTACTTGCTACATGTATTAGGATCCTCACCGAACAAAAATCCAAGTGACCTTGGGCATACTCTTCCATTGAAATGAAGCCATCTTTATTTTCGTCTAAAACATCAAATATATTCTTCGAATACTCGGCTGGGACGTTCATACCGTAGTAAAAGGCAGCATATTCACTCTTTGATATTCGGCTATCTCCATCGATATCCATGACATCGAATCCCGCTAATACGATTCGGGGAAAAGTTTCCAATCGAAATTTACTTCCGTTGAAGAGAGACATTGTAATCTCTATGTGGTCCTCCTCTGAAATCTTGGTTGTTTGACTGTTACATATACTAGTCATATTTTTCCAGTCCTCACAGCGTATGTTCCGCACGGGTTCGGTTTTCTCGTCTAAAACGATAAGGAATGATTATCAGATTGAGTGAACTTCTCATTGTTAAATCACAACCATATCTTCAACAACATAGATTACTTCACAAGATAAGGGAAAATCGTTTTCAGACCAATTCCATTTGACACACATGTATGTACTACCAGTGCAGCAGCAAACATCAAACGTTATTCTAAGAAAAATCGTCAAGAAATCTACCTAACGCTCCAGTGTTTCCCCGTGTCCATTGATGCAATAGCCACGATGATTATTGCTCACTTGTGTACTCAAGTCTTTATTAATTTCATTTATTCATTTTATTTATTTTTTTATTTTATTTATTTATTTATTTATTTATTTATTTATTTATCATGGCGTGGCGTATCTTTCACTTTAGGTCATTGTCAAATTTTTGAGCTTGCTTGCATCTGCTTCCCTAAAAATGGTAATTTTTATTATGATTATAAATGCACTCTCTTTAAAAGACATTCAGTCGTGATACACAGAATTTGATTGATGAAGGTTATTAATACCCCCCCCCCTTGAAATTCAGCCGTGCTGCATTTTTAAAGTTTCCATATCCGCTTACATTTTCAACTAAGTCAGATTTCTTAAACATATACAAAGTCGACAAGGGTAATTCCGTTGAAAAATGAGACCAAGCGTCGTATCAATATTTGTTTGGTTTGTATCAAGACAAACTGACGTACTTCATCTAACAATTTAAGTCAGTTTCTAACTGGAATATTTTTTATATTTTTATGAAATATGCTGCTGTTAAAGCTATTTCACTTCTCGTTGATGACCATGCAACACAACATATCACAACATAAAGTGCGTGGTTTCGGATTTTTCGCCCAAAGTTTCAGGTACTAATACATCATTCAGACATATACTAAGACACCTTTGACACCTTCAAAATCGGAAACACAGGGTGTGACCGCGCAAAAACTGTTCAAGATCAATACTCACTGCTACATCCAATAGAGGTCACGTGACATGCTTCGAGCTTTGTGATTGGTGGAGCTTTTGATCAGTGAGGTTTTGTCAGTCGGTGGCGCGTATACATAACTCGTTCTCAGCGCAAGAGAAGAAAGAAGGGGAGAAATAGAGACGCAGACTTCGCGTTGGCGTAGTGTGCATACGTATTAGATAAGGATGGCACCTGTACTGAGCGTTGCAGCTCTTACTGTCCTGTTATCAAGCGTCAGGTAGGTAAAAGTCGGTCTTTTCAAATATCCTACTAAAAAACTACTGCAAAAGATTTAAATGCATGTCGTGCACTAAGTGAGGTAATGGATATTGTCAGCTACCAAAAGTTAACTACATTTGCATGGAAAATTCCTTCACAGTACATTGTATTCCTCGCAAAAACTCGTTATTATCCTCGTAAAGATGTACTGATAACGGGATGTAAACGCTGGTGAACTCGGAATATTTATTAAAATGGCCATGTTTTAGGAATGTGTAATATTTTGCAACAAATGGTATTTCCCCCCATCCTTTTGCTAAATAGTAATTCTGTAATTGCTAGGGAAGCGGGGCTAAGGAGTGGAAGTGAAAAAGAAAGTGGCGGGGTGAGGCAGGGAACACTGGGCGTGACGGGGAGTCTTCGACTGTCAAACGTACTGTTTACTTACCAAAGATATTGTATTTTCGTCACAATAAATGTAACTTTTAAGTGTGTTTCAATTTAGCCTCAACGTTCAAGGTTACGCTGTCTGGCCACTACAGGATCGTGTTCTCGTCTCGGGAGAAAGCAAAGTCGCTAATGCGCACCAAGCCGAAGTGCAAGATGGTGAAGACAGTATAAACCAAATGTCAGATAATGCCTTGAGTAAAACCCTAGAAAGGATACTAATGAAACCAGCCGAGACTAACTCTGTCGGTCAACGTGGCGCAAATCCAAATAATCTGCGAGGGTTTGACTCTGGTGGCCACAAGGGTCCAGGGCCGTCCGGCCGCAGGGGTCCAGGCTCATCCGGCAACCAGGGCCCAGGCTCGTCCGGCCACAGCGGTTCAGGCTCGTCCGGCCACAGCGGTTTAGGCTCGACAGGCCACAGCAGCTCAGGCTCGTCCGGCCACAGCGGCTCAGGCTCGTCCGGCCACAGCGGTTCAGGCTCGACAGGCCACAGCAGCTCAGGCTCGTCCGGCCACAGCGGCTCAGGCTCGTCCGGCTACAGCGGCTCAGGCTCGTCCGGCCACAGCGGCTCAGGCTCGTCCGGCTACAGCGGCTCAGGTTCTTCAGGATACAGCGGTTCAGGTTCCCCCGGCGCTACTGTGCCGTGTCCTACACAGGTCAACGTTCCTGAATCTGTCACGTATAATGCTGAACTTCATCCCACAGCTCTTGAAGGGTAAGCACATGTTGTTTATGCTTATATATATATATATATATATATATATATATATATATATATATATATATATATATATATATATTTCTTTGTTCAGAACTGAGCATTTTCTTTTATATTCATATTACATGCAGGTAATCTTTTAGGAACGGCAATGTAAATCCCTTTGTTTACGCTTGTAAATTGATCACATCATTCGGCGAGGTAAAAGGCAAAATAATGTATATGGCACCAAGAAAATTAATTGATCAACACACTTTCGCTCCAAAATATTTTAATTTGTAAATTTGTATATGTTATTCTCACTCCATTTTATGTATAACTTCAACCTTTTGGTTGCCAAGTCTTAATAAACTTACTTACTTTCTTACAAAATAATACGAACTACCTGAAGCAAGCTCTGTAATATTCTTACCTTTCAAATGAGTGAATGTTGTAAGCCATCCAGCAGAAAAAGAATGATAATCAAGTGGCCAGTACATTCGGGTCATTTTTTCTCGTGAAAAGTATCGGGGTGAGCCCGCAATGAGTTGCTAAATGTAATTTCCAGTATCACAGTTATTCATATTTATCATTCTTACCTTGCCTTTTTTGACAGTTACGAACAACGCCGGGCCAGATTTCTAGAAACAATCCAAAATGGCGACCTTCCGGGAGAAGTCGTCTGCTTGCAAGAGATTTGGTTAGAAGACGATATCAGAGAAATAGTTTCCGTGGCACAGGAAGAGTTTCCGTACTCCGCCAGCGTTCTGGGGCAGACATCAGGCGGAAACTCCTCTCTACCGGGTACTGATCAAACTAACACAGCACCAGCTTGTGGAGCTAACGAAGTATGTGCCATTACCAAATTACTTTTTTACTTTTTTGCTAGTTGTAATTATGTAATTTACATATATGTTGTATATATGTTCACTGATGAAAATGAATGCATCAGTTAATTGAGATACAAATAAATAAGACGGTTGATTACGTTGTGTAAACACGTTGAGCGGTTTTAGATCTCTAAACAGTGTGAGGCCAAAAAATAGACTGTAGATCGGGTTAACTAAATCCTGGCCTATGTTGAAATTAATATTTTTAGCCAGAATGTAAATTTCCACATAGGCCCTACTGAGAGTATATGTCTAACTATACTTCAGTATAGTATGATAAGGAATAAATTATGTAAAGCGTTCCTATAAATTTACAGGTGGGGGACGTGCTATCTTGCTGGAGACGCAATTGCAGAGGTAAGTCCCGTTACTGCCTCATAAAACGATGCGACGATGAGCTCCGGGCTCTTCCACAGGACTGTCTTGCCTGTATACTACAGCGCCACAGCGGCAGCGACGACGATGATGATCAGTTATTCCCATTCGAAGAGCTCTGCATGTCCTCGCCGTATACGACTACTTATGGTCTGCTATTACTCAGCAAACAGCCGATAGAGGGTGCTGAGGTAGTAAGTTACCACGAGGGATACTCTTTGTTTATCCCGCGGGCGTACATCCGCGCAAAGGTAGGTTCTTTGTGAAATTATCAAATTGACTTAATTTACTTTAATAAACCGTGATACAAATGGATGAAGATTGTAATATGTGTAAAGGTTTAAGGGAAGAACGACGAAAAGTGACATTATATAATCTATAGATAATTAATATCATTTGCCCTATATCCGATACGCACATGGTTGCAATCTAATTTAAATATTGGATTTTTTGTATACACAGTTTTTGTTTAAAAACAAACGACAAAAACAAGTTTACTCGTATCATTGTAAACAGTCGAGGTGTGTGTTTTATAAAGATGAGCCAGCAGCTACAATGATACAAATTCATTCCAATAAAATACTAATAGGCCTACTGTATACTTTTTCCTGTCACATATTTAAAAGATACATATATTTTTGTATCCTAGGTTAGTGGTGTCCATGTGTTTTGTACCCATTTGGCGGCAACAATGAATAAAGGCTATTACATGGATGGTAAGTGTAAAAAATTTAAATAAACTAGACACGTTTTTACCAGTTTTAACTTAAAACTGTCCGGTACCACGTAATGAGATTTTTCACTGGAGGAATCGGTACAGAAGAGTTTCCTTTTCTTTATACCGGGTTATTTTCAAAGCTTATGTCCTATTGTGCGCATTTTGATGTGTATTAGATCTAAAAAATGTTGAGATTTTGTCTCTATTCAAAGCAATCAGAGGCTTCGTACATATTCACGGCATTAACAGCATTTTTTCTTTCCTTTTTTTCCACAGAAGTCGCCCAAGAAAACCATGAACTCGTTATTCACATTACCATCATATCTCTATTACAGTGGGTCCATTTAAATCTTACCAAGAGCAGAATCTCTATGAACTGGCTGTACTACTAAATGAAGCTCTTCCCGTCTTGCACCGAGCCATATTGTTGGGCGACTTCAACAGCGGTCCTAAGGTGCCGTCGGAGGGGATAAAGGCCGTCAAACCATTGTGCTTTGACGTATTGACAAGAAATTACTTCTCGCCGTTCGTCGAATCTGTGGCGTCTTGCACGTGGTGTGTTGATAACCCTCTGTCGTCAGCACGCCGTGACAGTATTATTGATCATATACTTGTCCCTAACTGCATGCGAGATGTTATTACACAAGAGGTATCGTTCTCCTTATACTAAGAAATATGACATAAATATGTTTTTGTACGCTTTTACATCTGCCATAATCTAATTTGAATAGCCCGGAACCGGGGGGGGGGGGGGGGAGGGGTGAGAGCAATCCTGGTTTGTTTTGTATTATTCGTCCTAGTTTTATTCTAACAAATGTTTACCCTGGACCAGTGTGGCAGGACTGGTAGTCCAGGGAATGGAAGTCTGTGGTCCCATATAATAACTCAGACTAGGGTTAGTCGGGGTAGGCCTATAAGGGTTGATGTATAGGACAAATTTTAGTAATTGTGAACAGACTGCAGTTCCTCGTGGACTACCATTCCTGTCACTCCTGGGTCATAGACGAAAGTAAAATGATTCACGGTCCGTTTTTTATTGATTTCTATAGGTTACCCGAACATCAATATAATGGAGGGCGGACTCTGTGCTCGGTTTCTTATTAACACCCCTTTCATAAATCAGAAACAGTTAAAACGAACCTTGTACCTGATCCATAAGTTTTAACTGTTAAAACAATATGAGATTGCTTAAAAATTAGGATAACATAAATTTAACATCTTATGGCGTACAATTTCTTCCCCCGTCTGCGTTTTGTTATTTCAGATGTATCCTGTCAGAATATTTGATGGCGAAAACCCCATGTCCAGTCATTTCGGAGTGGCGCTGTTACGCCAAGAAGTTCAGGGAACTACAGGAACAGCGGGCACCAGTTTGACGACTGTCTCCAAGGGTTACTCAAATACAAACGGGGTCACTCAGGCGACCGGAGGGTCTACCAACTCTCCGACTTCTGGCGTCACCAGCCCTCCGACTTCTGGCGTCACCAGCCCCCAGACTTCTGGCGCTACCAATCCTCCGACTTCTGGCGCTACCAGTCCTCCGACTTCTGGCGCTACCAGTCCTCCGACTTCTGGCGCTACCAGCCTTCCGGCTTCTGGCGCTACCAGTCCTCCGGCTTCTGGCGCTACCAGCCTCCAGACTTCTAGCACCAACCCACCGACTTCTGGCGCTACCAACCCCCCGACTTCTGGCCCTACTACGCCTCCGACCACCTCCGGGTCTTCATCAAATTCTACATCACCGGCAATCACTCAGACAACAGAGGCATCCCACCTGACAACTGCGCAGTCAGACGATTCAGAGCCTATTCTTCTTCTGCGAGAACTCATAAGACTTATCAAGAAGCATCACTGACATTGTTACTCAAAGCGTGTAATGATTCCCTGCGACTTTATGAAAAGATGTTCATGTATATCTGTGCGTAGTCTGCCGCTGTGATGTAATTATTTATCGTAATATTGTAATTTGAACTGTGTATCGATAACAGTACTAATGTTGTTTAGATGAAAATATTCGCATGCAGGTATATTTTCCTGTCTCACCTGTAAGATATGTACGAGAGATAGAATTGAAATTTAAAACGTATTTGTTGTTTTTGGTTGTTTGTACATACATGTACATTAAAATGTTTTCTTATTAGTATAAACAATGACCCCCCAACAGTTTACAAATATGCAAAGGATGTTAAAACGAACACTTGACGGTCAACGATTTGGGAAGTAAAAATTCATTGCAAAAAAAAAAACAACTATATATTTTATTTTCGTTTTGCAAAACGACATAAAAAATGTCAATAACAATCTGAGAGGTTCGGCTATAAAGGTGTACCGCCTTAGACCTAAAATCTATTAACTGATAGCAAGATACGTTATGGAACTTTCAACAATACCCCATCATCACAAATATACACTCTACAATGTCAATATACACTCGTATTATTTCACGTACAGCCAGGCGACTCGTATTGTATCCATCACTTTTCACACAGGGACACACTCCCCTCTACCAGAGCCGCGGTTATTATTTTGTGTATATTTTTGCTGAGACAATTACTGCAGGGAAGGGTGCTTTAATTGATGTTCACCTGTGTGATAATGTTCTGTGTGAAATAATTTTGGGTTGACACCTTGATGGCACAATTACAGAACAGAGCTGTGCCAATGTTGAAAGCCTACCTGGTGATAATGAGTTTGGAGTAAGTTCTCTTATGTCAGGCAAAAACAAAGCATTTCGTCCCGAGATAGGGCGCTTCATCCAAACATATAAAACGAGGTCACTTAACAAAATGACAAAGAAGATCACATGGCTGACGTGTCCTCCGCCATTAACGCCGTGATCTACAAGGTTGCCTTCGTCTGTCTTTGACCGGTAAATATCATTGTTACATGTTACTTTGCTAACAAGAAACCAAGCAAAAAAATTAGTATCTACGAAAAATCTAATGTTAACAAGGGGAGTAGTTTATTTTATTAAAAGTAGGCCTAACTATTTGAATAGTGTCATCGGTCTGATACCAGATGTTGTTGTTGTTGTTATTATTATTATTTTGAAAACAAGATTTACATTAGATAGCATTTCAAATAGGATTCTTAAAGCCTCTTGGTTTCCACTTCCCTCGCCTGGCGTGGGCTGATCATGTAAAATAAAAGTGTGCTCAGGTCTAAGCCAGATAATTTTACGTGCTTCTGAGGCAGCTTAAAGGAGCCATTATCTACCCACTATACCATACATGTGTAACAGCCATAAAATACATCAGTTTGATAGGACGTTTGTCGGGTGAAGGGACCTGCGCTAACTGTCTAATAATTACACAGCTTTAAATCAATTTAGAGCAGGTCTTAACCACCCACAGCCACCCACCCCCCGAGAAAAAGAAACAAAACAAAAACAAAGCTACGATGAAGTGCTGCAGAAGAAGATCCATTTTACTAGAAAAGTAAAATTAAGGCAACGTGCCTCAGAGCAAAACTCATGTTAAAAGAAACTCCCGTTGAAGGTTATGTATTCCTTACAGACATATGTCCCGTCTGTGGGGTAATGTAAACAACCGCAGCTACAGGGTTACTACTTAATATGGAATATTATTTTTTGGTGAGTAAATTTTCTACATAATATTTATTTTCTCTCCAACTACTTTAAATCCAAAACTGAGGTGTCACTCCATGTGTAGCAGGGTTTGTTACCTAATTACCACACAACTCTCGAAACAATTGATGCATGCAGTTGCATGTTCTGTGGTCAGAAAAGTGAGGGGTGGTCTTTTCGGCAATTTCTGCCCTTGTATATAAAAGCATGGGTTTGACCAATCTGGAGCGTATTTAGAGAAGCAACAAAGGGTTCGCTCTGAAGTTGACAGGTACCTTAGAGAAGATATGGGTCGACAGCTAAGCAACGCAGCTTACTATGGAATGCTTCCTCTCAGAGAAAATGGCCAGAAACGGACAGCCAAGCAATGCAACATTTATCAGGAACTGTTAGTAAACTCCTCCAAAGAAATGCTACAACAGGGGCACCTACTCCAATACCTCGACCAGGTGTCTACGGGCGGCGGTTTATACAAAAATGCAAAACACGATTAGTCGTCATCGTTATCAGATCAGATGAAATCAAATGCGTTTTGATGACTAGTTGCGTTTTGATGACTAGTTGCGTTTTGATGATGACTAGTTGCGTTGTGATGACTAGTTGCGTTTTGATGACTAGTTGCGTTTTGACGACTACTAGTCGTATTTTGCCTTCTGATCTGATAACGACGACGACTAATCGTGTTTTCATTTCGACTGATCTGATAACGATGACGACTAATCGTGTTTTGCATTTTTGTATAAACCGCCGCCCATAGGTGTCCGCATATCACACCAAGAAGACAGGATAGCCTTATCCTTAGAGTGCGCCGTGCTGGTCGTACAAAAACAACCAGTGTCCTGAGAAAAGAGTGGCAGAATGTCATTCAAACGCCCGTTTCAAGGTCCCTCGTGAACAAGAGATTACTGCAAACCGGGTATTTTGCACGAGGACCTGTAGGGCAACCACTGTCACAGCAGGTCATATACAGCGATGCCTGCAATGGGCTGGGGACCAAGTGCGTTTGCAGTCAAAACACTGGAATCACGTCGTTTTCGGTGATTAGGCCAGATATGGAGTTTTTAGGGTTGACGGTCGAATACCTATCCGCCGACATGTACGAGAGGCATTAAACGATGATTGTGTACTGCCTAGGGTGCAAGCAGGGGGTGGTAACGTTTCTGTTTGGGGAACGCTTCATGCCGGTGGCCAGAACCATTTGGTTTTTCTAGGAGGCAACCTCAACCAGGGTTCCTACAGAGAAATTGTACAGCAAACAATGCTTCAATCTGTAAGAGCCATCTTCAGGAACAATTTTGTGTACCAATACTAGTGCACAAACTCACATCGAGCTCTCAGAATCACTGTTTTTCTTCGAATCCAATGGGTTTAGCAACTGCCCTGGCCTGCAAACTCCCCAGATATGAACCCAACTGAAAATTTGTGGGCGGAAGTAACTCACAAAATTAATAGCTATGGTCATCGGCCGGCAAATAGTGATTAACTGCGACAGGCAAATATCAATGCTTGGAATGATATCCCCATCCAAACTCTAAAAAACTTGTCACAGGGTATGCCATGCAAGCGGCTGCTGGAGGCCATACCGGCTGATGATGACTTTTCATGATTAACTGTAATGATTTCTTTGACTGTGTAACATATCAGTGTCCGTAGGCTATACTTTTCTTTAATATGTTAACTTTAAATTAATACTAACATCAAAATGATATGGTTTTCTGGGGGCGTTCTTTTCTTTTGAATGACATCTTATGTCAGATTTGATATTATTGACCAAAATGTCTCACAACTAAAGACTGGATTTTTTATCACTCAATGACATACTTTTTTGATGAATCAAGCCCCAAAAATTTTAATCAACACTCAAAAATAACAATGATAAAAAATATTCCATATTAAATAGTAACCCTGGGCTCCGTATCTCGAAAGGTTCGCTATTTTGCGCACGTGCGCAAGCGTCTCGATTCCATAACTCGCCCATACTCGTCCCATATAATACATTGTAGCCTCTATTTGATATAGCGATTCGCAATACGCGATGCTTTCGAGATATGGGGCCCGTATAACAACGCTTATTGAGCTCCAATTTTTGCACACAGTGCTGACCTGGCATACAAAGCGGGGATCGCAAAGCTTTTATATCTCATTTACTTTGCAAAATTGATCGTGTTTTATTGTTAATGCAATAGTCAATGAAGAAAATGGGTCTTTTCAGGATGTCTGTAAACTCTGTTCCGACTATTCGATCGCTTCAGTTGAAATCTGACCTCACTAAGGAAAGCCACGCGGTTTACCCCTGTGAAGTTGATTCCTGGTTCCTTATTCCTTATTCGGTTACTTATTCAAATGTGAAGTTGGTTACTTATTCCCGGTTCCTTATTCGGTTACTTATTCAACTTTTTTATGTTTTTTTATGATTTTGATGCTAAAATACCTGTTTCATCATACTAGCACCCCCTCTTCATCTAGATGACACCCTAAAATTGTTAAATATACCACTAAAAACACAAAATATAACCCATTCCTTATTCAAAAGTCCTGTTACTTATTCGGTTACTTATTCCTTATTCGGTTACTTATTCAACTTTTTTATGTTTTTTTTATGATTTTGATGCTAGAATACCTGTTTCATCATACTAGCACCCCCTCTTCATCTAGATGACGCCCTAAAATTGTTAAATATACCAATAAAAACACAAAATATAACCCATTCCTTATTCAAAAGTCCTGTTACTTATTCGGTTACTTATTCCTTATTCGGTTACTTTTTTCCAAGGAGCTTAGGCTCTGACGTCATTGTGACAATGATCATCCGTGGACTTGCTGCCTGCTGATTGGTACACTATGACATGATTCCCATTTAAATCCATAAAATATGAGATCAAAAAAGCACTTAAAGACTAACTATATAAATCCAATGATGCCCATTTTTACTATGACGCCAGAGCCCAAACCTCGCTTTGAAAGGGGATTCCCCACCCACATGACTAACTATAAACCCACAATAAAATCCAAAAGACAAAAGGAGATGAATTTAGGAAATTCTTTGTAATTCAACTTCAGGTTGATTAACAGTATTTTGAAGAGACAAGAATATACAAGCAGTAGATGAATTAGAAGGGTGTGAGAAATTAAGTGTATAAACTGCAAATAAGGCTATGTCACAATAGTAAAATTGATAAATAAACAGTATTTAATCAAGGGAAGACATAAAACCGGTTTTAATTATTGATTAAAACGGAAATTGATGGCAGGTGACTATGAAAGGAGAGGTAGTATAAACCTGTTGATGATTAAATTAACTAGGCTATAGTCTGTTTGACGAAACCTTGCTGTCTTTAGAAGCGCAACACTCTATATGAATGTATTCATAAGTTCAAAATTCAACTTTTATTGGAGTTTGAATGGGAGAGTGCATGTTGAGCAGAAAATATGGGCATAAGTTTGATATCAAGTATTGCAATTTTCCCTTCCTGTCATCTTTAGACTTTGAAATATCCTAGACTCTCAGTTCTTATACTGCTAATACGATGTAATCTCAAGATTCAGAAAGTATTTGTTTATTAAAATCTGTTGAGGATGAGAGCAGTTGGTGCCCAAAAAACAACCCGGCAAGTTTTCGTCAAACAGACTATAGGCCTCTATGTCAGGGGAGAGACACGAGGCCTATGTAAGCAAAGATTTGACGTGGCATGGACAACATGATTAATTCTCTGTCTCGAGAATAGTAAAATAAAGTAACAGGACTTTTGAATAAGTAATGGGTTATATTTTGTGTTTTTATTGGTATATTTAACAATTTTAGGGTGTCATCTAGATGAAGAGGGGGTGCTAGTATGATGAAACAGGTATTCTAGCATCAAAATCATAAAACAACATAAAAAAGTTGAATAAGTAACCGAATAAGGAATAAGTAACCGAATAAGGAATAAGTAACCGAATAAGTAACAGGACTTTTGAATAAGGAATGGGTTATATTTTGTGTTTTTAGTGGTACATTTAACAATTTTAGGGTGTCATCTAGATGAAGAGGGGGTGCTAGTATGATGAAACAGGTATTCTAGCATCAAAATCATAAAACAACATAAAAAAGTTGAATAAGTAACCGAATAAGGAATAAGTAACCGAATAAGTAACAGGACTTTTGAATAAGGAATGGGTTATATTTTGTGTTTTTAGTGGTATATTTAACAATTTTAGGGTGTCATCTAGATGAAGAGGGGGTGCTAGTATGATGAAACAGGTATTTTAGCATCAAAATCATAAAAAAACATAAAAAAGTTGAATAAGTAACCGAATAAGGAATAAGTAACCGAATAAGGAATAAGTAACCGAATAAGTAACAGGACTTTTGAATAAGGAATGGGTTATATTTTGTGTTTTTATTGGTATATTTAACAATTTTAGGGTGTCATCTAGATGAAGAGGGGGTGCTAGTATGATGAAACAGGTATTCTAGCATCAAAATCATAAAAAAACATAAAAAAGTTGAATAAGTAACCGAATAAGGAACCGGGAATAAGTAACCAACTTCACATTTGAATAAGTAACCGAATAAGGAATAAGGAACCAGGAATCAACTTCACCGGGGTACGCGGTTTCGGTGTTCTTCCTAGAAACGGCCACGGTCCCCAATTCATTAAAGAAACAGGCGACGATGTTTTGCTGTTTACAGTGGCCTTTTCAGAGGTCGTTGGTATTCTAACCTGCTAAAACGGTTTGATGTTCGCTAAGAGCCTTGAAAAACGCGTTCTGGTGGCAATTTGACCCTCATTTTGAACGGACTGGGTGTTTTTTGTTTAGTTGCAGATGCATACTTGGAAGGAGAGTGAGTTCTGTGCCCTGGTGGTAAGATTTCGATACATTCAGTGTGGCCACCTATGTTGGTATATAAGTCTAGGCATAACTCTGTAAAACTGTGCGGACCGTTCCGTGTGACACAATGATCTATCTGGCAATGTTTGTCTTTTTGGTTTTTCAAAATTTATCATATAACATAAAAATACAAAAAGGACCTGTTGCATGTGACATATGTAGTTGTGGTCATTTATGAACCATTCATCGTGTAATTTGTACTTACTTTGTTAAGGTGAGACTCTACACCTAAAATTGATATTTTTGGACCTAGCTGAGACACCTCAAAATGTTTACCAAATGTCAGGGTATGATGAAAAATATTGAAAATAACAATTTGAAAAGCTCATTTTCATATGCAAATTAGGTTAATTATACAAAGTATGCATATTTTGGGGACGAAAATTAAAATGATTATATCTCAAATACCATAACACCTCTTTAAATTCTGTTGTTTTTTTATTATTTTTGCAGAAAACAACTTGAAATAATTTTTGGCAGAAGAAATTCCCAAATTTTGAATTAATAATAAAATTAATTGATTTTTTTAAAAATCTTTCTGTCTTTTGTAGCGCTTACTGATACAAAATGACCTATAAAATTGACCCCTTACTTTCAAATAAAAATTCCTTCTGACAAAATGAAGAAAGAAGCATAACACACATAGTTCCCAAGTTTTATTCAGACATAACAAGCCAGTTCTAAGATATTAGCTCATGAATTTTACGATTCAGACCAAAAGCGCAATTTCGAGATTTTTACATTTTAAAGTTTTATTTACATAGTGAATGAATAGTGTGCTTGGCTTTCCTCTACTGGCATGCCCGGTAGTGGCTCTTTTTCATTCGCAGCTCATCTGCCCTAGCCATAGAGGCCATGCAGATTTCTGTTGGTTCTACAACCATGTTAAGCATGACTTGAACAAAATGCATGTTACCTCTATTGAGCTTACCAACAGCTAGGGCAACTGCAGAGTCCACTCTGTTCATCCCAACAAACACGGTTTGGGGACAATGATCCCAGATTAGATTATCAATTATTTAGAGATTCATTGGCATTACTGGTTTTCTCATGGGTCATTTTAAGCAAATTTTCATCGGTCATTCTTTTATAAATAGGCACAAGGGCTAGGGCTGATTTATAAGACATATAGGTAGATTTTTTTCCTTCATGTGGTGGGGGCTCATCCCCTTAAGCTATAGCTCTGTTGTAAAAACACCATGTGTCCTCACCCGGGCATCTGCTGTGATGTGGGCCATCATCAGTGGACATAGAGTGAAACAAAGTGGCACATATGACATCCTACATTTCCATGATGTTATGCAGATTACTCAAAATTGGTCCCCTATAGTAATTATGTAGCTTTGGCATTTTTAAAACTTTTAAAACTCCTGGTGCTCTGCCTCCTAGACGCACTTCTTTTGACATTGCCCACAGAGCAGTGCTCATTCTCCCAGGTGCATGATTCTAGCTTGGATATGGTGACTTGGTCTCCATAGGGTTTGACATGGCAGACTGCTGAATAGGCCACAGAACCTCCATCTAACAGCATTTTGGTATATCTCAAGCCTAACTGCGGAGATTTGTTCCATATCCGAAGAGCTGCCTCTTTCTCCATGACCTTAGAAGAGTCTCCAAAATTCTTCGAGCACTGGTCACCGACATGCTCTATCATCCATTCATCAAACTGCTGTTGGGTTATTACCTTTGTTTTTAATTTATTTTACTAATGGCACATGCATGACAGTACTTTGAGAGCACTTCATAATCGATTACATATCCTGTGAGGACATCAATGCATGTTCCCATAACCTGCACCTAACTCATGTACAGAGAGTACCTTGAGGTCTTTGATCTCAAACCTAACATTACCTCACAACCTAACAGTAGATCCTCCTATTCTGTTAGAAAATACCTCCTTGAATTTACAGGGGTGTGACATTTTATTTGCGAAGGATTACTGAACCCATAGCTCTGCCTACTTATGTTAACACTCAGGGTGTCAGTAGAGCACTGAGGACACAACAAATCAGACAGAAAGTCATTAAGTTGAGCAAATATCTATAATCGACCTGCAAGTGTTTGATTGAGAGGTATTGGCAGTATTGTTAACACATGAGTCAAAGTTACTGCTACTACTAGTACTAGTGATACAGGGTACTACGACAGCGAGAGATCTTCCCTTGCGATGTTCCCTCAACTGTCCCCGTTTTACTTTCGTTTTGTGTATTACCATAGAAGTAGAATACTATAAATAGCAGTCATATAGGGGAATATGGCATGAAACAACGAGTGATTGACGTTTCATACCATATCAAATTCATTACGATTCCTGGATTGATACCGGAATTTGAGCAGCGTCAATTTGCGCTAATTACGAGATAACCTGGTCATTTTTTAATAAGTTCCACCTTGTTCATAAAAATGAGCAAAAATAAGGCCCATACGCTTGCAGTTTGGTTGTTAGACTTGTTAATTCCGAAAATATTTACACTTAGGTAGATGAAAATATCTGAAAATTGATATACGACTCCCAGAAACCCAATTTTTAGGTGCCGTGTCTCAAAAAGAAAAGAGAGATGAAGGCCATATAATGTACCATAGAGCAAGGCAAACAGCCGCAGCTATAACAACGCTTGTTCAGCGTCAGTTTTTGTTAGCAGTGATGACCTAGCATACAAAGCTTGGATTGAAAAGCTTCTATATCTTTTATGTGGACTATATAATCTAGTGAATCTACTTTAGTTTGGCTGTCAGTTCCCCCAGTTTATGTTTGTTGAACAATAGTTTGAAAAAATAACCCCATAGAGGATACTATGACACCGCTCTATGACACCGCTATAGAGGATATTCCATGCATGAAGCCGGCTGACTCAGAGAGGCTATTGTCTGCCGATGCAAAGAAAGATTCAGTTTGAGTTTATTTGTACAGGGCTTTTCTGAATACAGACCCTGCTTAACAACATTTTGAACAATAATTTCCAGTGGAGATCACATTTTTAAGTTTGATGAAAACTGGTTTCAAAAACGTACATCGGTGTATATTGTTAGATATGTAGCCGTGATCAAAGTGGAGGTTACATTTTCTGAAAGGTAAAGGCCGCAAACGATGACGATATTTTCTGAAGCTACCTGCTTGACGAAGGGCTTGTACAAAAAATCATTTCAACAGGCGATTGCATGCGTTTGTTTTATTTAATATGACAAAGTAGATTTATACACGCGAAAGTAGGCCTATACATAGGCAAAAATTCCAAGTTATGAACAGAGCAAAATACAAATTGGTAATGAAAGCCATACAATGTTCAGGTGACGCCAACTGTGTGATACCGTCACAGTATTCCAATCACTGATCTCTAATTATGTCTAATTATTTAAAGTGACGAACGCATGACCCAGGACATAATCAAGATGCATGCCAAATGATATAATCCTCCCAAGCGTTGGGTCCAGTTAAGATTGAATTTTAGATCCCTTGTGGTTTTATTGAAGTAATGTTTCTGGTCCTTTTAAGTTTAACCTTGAAAACAAAATGCATTTCGTCCCGAGAGAGGGCGCTTCATCCAAATATATTAAACGAGGTCACTTAACAAAACGACAAGGAAGATTAGCAGGGACGAACGAGAAACACCATGCCTGATGCGTCTTCCGCCATTAACCTCGTGATCAACAAGGTTGTACAAGACCGGTTAGTATCATTGTTACTCGATTAAACTAAGCAGAGAAGAAAAAGAGTATATATGAATAATCGACAATGTTAAGAAGCGGTATACTCGTACTATAGGTTATTTTATTTTTATTAACTATTCCAAATGTTTCATCGGTCTGATACCAAATGCTTTCTTCTTTTAATAGACTGAGTATTATATAGCATTTGAAGAATATAATTCTTTAATTCGGTTTCGACTCCCCCTTTCCTGGCCTGGGCTGATCATGTTAAATGAAAATATGCTCAGGTCTGACCCATACTATTTTAGGTGCAGCTAAGGCAGCTATATGTCTACCCACTGTACCATATACATGTGTAACAGCCATTGAATACATCAGTTTGAGAGGACTCTTATCGGGCGTAGGAACCTTGGTTAACTGTATAACAACTAAACAGTTTAAAACAAATCTTTACCCCCCCCCCCCCGAAAAAAATCAAAACAAAAACAAAGCTACTGATATAACGATTTTATTTATGCAGTTTATCTCGTTATGTTTTGTAGTATTTATATCTTCAATGTTATTGTTTAGAGCTAGCGTGTACACCTCATGTAACATGTACACCTGAAAAACTGAATATTGCCAAACCGCACCATCTCCAAGCATCCCAAAGATGAACGTTATAGGTATAATAAAAGAAATAATAGGCAAACCCCTAACTCGACACAATGAAGTACATGTATCAGGTATCAAACTATGGTATATTCTGTATTTGTTACTATGAAAGCTGAAGCTATAAGTAAATATTAGTGTAAGTTTCTAGTAGGTGACTTTCGGGAAATCTGTCTGAATTAATAGCACGTGGCATGTGTGTATAAAGTCCACACCCACCACTTAGCAGTAATACATGTAGCAGTAATATCAGTAGAGATATCTTCTATTTCTCACAGCTATTCAAGAAGCACAGAAGAAAGACTATCACCGTGTTTTAGATCCTTCCGCAATATATGTGTAAAGAAATCATCTAATAGGAAAGAATAAAACCACTATATTCAACCGGACTCTGGACTCGTGTTGATCAATTATATATACCTCACCACCGCGAACAACGTAACAAAATCGTGGTAATACTACGATATAGTGTTGTAGAAGAGGATCCATTTTATTAAAAAAAAGGGGATGAAGGCAATGTGCGGCAGAGCAAAACTCATGTTAAAAGAAACTCCCGTTGAAGGTTATGTGTTCTTTGCAGACATATGTCCCGTCTGTGGGGTAATGCAAACAACCTCTGTAATACAACGCTTATTCAGAGCCGGTTTTGTTAACAGTGGTGACCTGAAATACAAAGAGTGGAATGAAAAGCTTCTCTACCTTTTATTTGTACTTTATTATCTAGTGCACTTACTTTAGTTTGGTTGCCATTGCCTACCGTATGTTTGTTGAACGGTTCACTTAGTTTGAAAAACAACATCTTTTATATGTGAAACCGGCTGATGCGGGAAGGCTATTTTCTACCCATGTGAAAAGATTGGAGCTTATTTAAACTTAGCTTTTCTACTACTTTTAAAACAATTCGAATACATTTTCAGGGTTTTTTTTACAGAATATAGAAAAAGATGAGTTTTTTCATCTGAAAGTGAATTTTCATTTGAGACTCACGCCAACTTTAAAAACACTGCCCCATTATGAGATAAGTCTGTCCTAATTTATACGAGGGTTGGGGGCATGAGATGAGAAGCTATACATGAACGTTAAAACGGTATGGAGTTACATACATGTATACGCTTTAATTATCAGTTGTACCATTATAACTAGCCAGCAAAGCCGTTTGGGAGTATAGATGTGTCTTAAAGGAACTAACATGCATGATAGTGGCGGAGTAATAGTCACTGAGATGATATATCAATATCACAATATTTCTGGTGTAAAACATGCATGATTTCCAAATGTTGAATATTTGTTTGTCCATAGACTTTGTCAATATATAAACCAAGGTCATGATATTGGGTATATAATTTTACATTTTGTTAAAGAAATACTACAATTTTACAAGGAATATAATTTTTCAGGGAATAAATAGCTGAGTATAGATCATTAATGTACGTGGGGGAAGTCATTTCCGCGGAAGCACGTGATCTCCACTAATAAAATTAATTTATTTAAATTCTAAAAACCCTAAAAGTTCCATGGACCTTACAATGATAAAACGTTTAAATATTCCAGTATTTCAAACAAGTTATAAAACCATAGTTAAGGCATCAAATTGAAGGCTGCACTTAAAATTAATAGTTTTACAATTGAAACAATTTTAATATTTCTTTGGAAAAGATGTAAAACCATCAAGACATTAAATAAAAGATTAGATTTAGAATAACATTAGCTTTTGACACTTTAAAGAAGTTCAATTATCAAAATCCTTAAAAAGATATGTTTTGAGTTCTCTTTTAAAACCGTATTTTGATGCTATATATATTTGGTGTAATTTAAGCGGCAGTATGTTCCATTCAGCTGGACCCATTACCATAAATGCCTTGTCACTATAGGTTTTCTACATACCGGTGCAAAGAGAGAGATCTCAATACACTTCCTACTGGAACACTGCGCTGGCGCATAGTTCTGATAGTTCTGACAGACCAGACAGGATTATTTGAGAGATAATATTGAATGTATCAAAACTGTTTTTCAGATGGAGACCACTTATAAAGGAAGGGCACCACGGCCATATGGACTTTGAAGCATTTACATTTATAGAAGCTGTCTGCAATGTAACATTTGCTGCTTTGAATGAGAAAGAAACTCAGGAACAGAGGGACAAAGCCAAGGTGACGTGGTGACATTATCAGGTAGGTGGAGCAATAACCTTCGAAACTATTTATCTTGCTGCTCATTTGAATAAATTCTGTTGACTTATTTTCATAGATGACTCCAACAGATGACTCTAACAGATGGCTCCAACAGCTTCTAAACGATATATATATATATATATATATATATATATATATATATATATATATATATATATATATATATATATATATATATTCTTTTTTTTCAGTAACATTGCATTTTATTCAACATACATCATATACAGCATTGGTCAAAAAGGTTTTCCCACCCCTATTTCCATGTACTTTTATTTACAAATGATCACCTCACCGCTGTGAACTGTTAAAAATAGTGTTTTTTATTACGGATACCGTGTCTAACATGATTAATGGTTTAAAAAATACAAAATAGTGGTGAAAATATACACATTTTATACCATTTAGTAAAATTTATAAGAGGAATGTGCATTGTTGAGGAGAACCAATTCCTAAATAATTTGACCAATTCCGCCACGCTCTTTAGGATGAATGGGACAATATCCCACAAAACAGAATTGTAACCCGTGTTGAAGGCTTGTCGCGCCGTCTACAGGAGATAATTGCAGTACGCGGTATAAGCACACGCTGTTAGGCACGTGATCTTTAACGAGCACACTCTAATGCTAATTGTGTGTGAATTTGGTGACATTTGATGGCGTCTTTTCAATTTTATAGACATTTCGTTACATCTGTAGAAGTCACAGTGAAACAGTCGATTTGAGGGGGTACCTCTTATAAATTTTACTAAATGGTATAAAATGTGTATATTTTCACCACTATTTTGTATTTTTTAAACCATTAATCATGTTAGACACGGTATCCGTAATAAAAAGCACTATTTTTAACAGTTCACAGCGGTGAGGTGATCATTTGTAAATAAAAGTACATGGAAATAGGGGTGGGAAAACCTTTTTGACCAATGCTGTATATTGTGTTAGATTTTTGTACTTTGATGAAAAATAATTAGTTGAGCAGTTATTCTGAAAATAAATGCTCCGTTCAAGCCATCCATGGATTTTAAGACAATCTCTCCCAGATAATTCCTAAATTCCTACCCCAAGGCACCCCCCCCCCCCCCCCCCCCGAGAATTCTCCCTCCCCAACCCAAGGTTTTAAAGATTTCTATTAAAAGATTCAACGGCTTTTGGCTTTCATGTTGTCTGCCATTAAGGCCCTGTGCGAATTTGACAAATTTCATGATGATTGGTTAAAATTATTTAAAGTATAACTTTTAAAGGTAACTCTATTTATACGGACCTTCACAGGTCTTCTGACTACCCCCGCCCCCTCCCCCACCATCAGGCTTATTTGGGCCTTCTGGCCAGGAAGGGGTTAGCAACCTCTTTTGTACTGACGTTCTTAACTCCATACACTCTGCAAATTTATGTATGCTTACTAATCATCATGTGTCAGGCCTGGCGCAGGCATCGACGATCATAGTCCTCCAGTTGAGGAGGTTGACTCTATTTTCAGTAGATTGGATGAGCTCATTTTTGTACAGTTGTTGATTTGTTGGGAAGGCATTAACGCTGTCAATATGTGATGTTCTTTTTATTCCTTTTTGCCTTTCTTCTAGATTACTTGTAATTACCGCAAAAATGACACCCTAAACATTTATACACCTGCCACACGTGTTAATGTATGTAACTGCATGCTATTTCGAGATGTAATTAGTATATGTTGTGTTCATGCATAGCAAATCCGATTACCAAGTATGCATAGCTGAAGATCGTGCAGATTTAAGGATTATGTTAACCCACCTTTTATTACATTTAGGCTATGAGATTCAGTATATGAATAAACACATTAATTACCAACGCGTGGTCCCTAAGCAGGCACTGCTGGCCTTTGTAGTGAAATGTTAATTAGAACTAATAGTCTTCTAAATTTGCATACATGAGATATGTATATATGTGTACGTTTTAATTATTCAAATGTATATAGACATGACATGTTGCATGGCAGTTCAAGAGAAGTCCATTTAAAATGCAAATCAATATTTAATTTTAATGTATCTACAATTAAGTTAATGCAAATAGGCATGTCATGTTTCATGTCAGTAATGAAAGGTAATTTGAAATGCTAATTAAGATAGAGTATAAAGGCAGTGACTGAGCCACAGAGAGACTTACAGACTTACAGACTGAGAGAGTTTGAGATAGTTATAGATACGGTAGAAGAGACCTGAGTCTTCAGTCGCTTGAATAAATCATGTAGCAGAAATCTATACCTGCCTGTCTCAGTTGACTTATTGGTGAAAAAGTAACTCTTAGAACAAGTGTATAACCACCGACTGGTTATTACACCTTGGTGCGTTTGGTATATTATATTCTAATAGCCTGACTTTGACACTATTAGTTTGTTTTCCTTGTTGTGGACAACATGATCCGTATGCTTGTTCAAAACCACCATAGAAACATAGCTACTTTATGTGGATAAATGTGTAAAGGTGAAGCATATGCATTCGTTTCTACAAAACCTATAAACAGGTAAACACTTTTCCTTTCCAGAGATTGATATATTATTTCAGTCAGATTATAAAACTTCTGTCGTTTTTTCCTTTAGGTTATCATTTCAAACCGTTTCTTTAGACACTGAGGATTGAAACACCAATGGCCTTTTTATGAGACTATTAATTATAAACTCATCGATTAAATAAGGGTATAAGACGATTATCATAATGCCATCAAGCACAGTATTGCACAGTGGCTTACGACCTGCAAGCTGAAAAGTGAATTCACGCCAGCTTCTATTTGAAGGAGAAGATTTCAATTTCGAGCATTTGCCGTACAGAAACTGATCAATAAGCAAAAGATTCAAGGCAGCAGTCAATAATTGACTTTAGAAAACGGTAGCAGATTCAAGACAACCCAGGGCAGGGAAACAGTGGACATTTCAGTACCTCTGTGTGCTAGCAAAGAAAAGAAAATGAACTAACACTCAGTTAAGTGCAGAGAGACAGCAGATATATCAACGCCTTTGTGGCTTGATAACAATCAAGGAACCAACACTCAGCCCAGTGAAAAGATACAATAAACTTCACTCTGCTTGTGTGAGTTAATGAATTTCACCTGTGCAAGAAGGCAGTAAGGAAATACCTACCTGTATATATATGTTTGCTAGTACACCCCAACCTTTAGAAATGCAATCGAGTACAGGAAGTGCATTGTGCATTGTGTGTTGTGCATTTAATTGATGTCTCAGATAGGGAGTTTACCCATCATCTTTTGTTACCGATAGAACCAATAGCTGCCTTGTTCTGATTTTTGTCACTTGTTGTCAATTTCACCTGTAGAATCAAAATGGCATCATCTGAAGATGGTTTGTTTGAGATATTATATTGCCGAGAGGATGCGCACCAAATCCAAGGTGGTGAAAACGATAATAATACCCTATCTTTTGGTGACGCGAATGAAAACTTAACACACCAAGACGATGCTCACCAGACCTTTGATGGAGACAAAGATAAACTAGATATCCTTAAAAAACTTGAAGAAGATCCAAATTATCAAGGACCAGGCACGGACCAGGTAGAAACGTGGACAGACTTAAACCTTAAAGGGTTAGGATGCAGAATTCCTGAGAGCCTATCACGTTGTAAAAACCTAAGAATGCTTGATGTTTCCAATAACAATCAATTGGACAAGGAACAAATTGTGAAAATATGTAGATTGGAGACCTTAGAAGAGTTAGACATGTCTAATTTAAGTATTAGTACAATATCGCCAGGCATAACCATGCCCCAGCGTCTGAAAAAACTTAACTTGTCCCAAAACCAATTAACAGACCTTCCACTTCCATTATGTGACCTGGAGAATCTGAGGGAGCTTGATCTAAAAGAGAACAAAATAACATCCATCACGCCACGGCTTGAGCAATTACATAGCTTAAAGATGTTAGACCTCTCCAGCAACCCCTTAGAAGAATTCCCTCTTGAAGTGTGTGAAATAAAAACTCTGGAAAACATTTCCATGAAGAAAACAGGTTGTGTATCAGTGCCCAAAAAGATAACATTACTTCAAAACTTAAAGGAGTTAAGCCTGTCTTCGAATAGTTTGAAAAAATTCCAACCATCTCTGTGTAAACTAAAGGCATTAGAATCCCTTGACCTCTCAGAAAACGATATCACTATAGTGCCACCTGAAATTACAGAACTTAAGGATATGAAGATTTTAAATCTATCCCAAAACAAGTTGGGAGAAATTCCCTTGCCAGTCTGTGAGTTGGTGAGTTTGGAGAAACTTGACCTACAGGATAACCAAATCACTACATTACCACCCGAGATATTACAACTTAAGAACGTGAAACATTTGAACCTGTCCAATAACAAGTTGGAAGAACTCCCGTTGCCAGTGTGTGAGTTGGAGAGACTGGAGACACTTTACCTACATAATAACCAAATCACTACAGTTCCACCTCAGATATCACAACTTAAGAATCTGCAAGAATTGGACCTATCAGATAACAAGTTGGAAGAACTCCCGTTGCCAGTGTGTGGGTTGGTGAGACTGGAGACACTTGTCCTACATAATAACCAAATCACTACAGTTCCACCTCAGATATCACAACTTAAGAAGCTGAAACTTTTGGCCCTGTCCTATATCAAGTTGGAAGAACTCCCGTTGCCAGTGTGTGAGTTGGTGAGACTGGAGAAACTTTCATTTTCGATAAACAAAATCACTACAATACCACCTCAGATATCACAGCTTAAGAATCTGAAAAAATTGGAACTGGCCAGTAACAAGTTGGAAGAACTACCGTTGCCAGTGTGTGAGTTGGTGAGACTGGAGACACTTGAACTATATGGTAACCAAATCACTACAGTACCACCCGAGATATCACAACTTAAGAATCTGAAAAAATTGAAACTGTCCAATAACAAGTTGGAAGAACTACCGTTGCCAGTGTGTGAGTTGGTGAGACTGGAGAAACTTTCATTTTCGATAAACGAAATCACTACAATACCACCTCAGATATCACAGCTTAAGAATCTGAAAAAATTGGAACTGGCCAGTAACAAGTTGGAAGAACTACCGTTGCCAGTGTGTGAGTTGGTGAGACTGGAGACACTTGAACTATATGGTAACCAAATCACTACAGTACCACCCGAGATATCACAACTTAAGAATCTGAAAAGATTGCTCCTGTTCAGCAACAAGTTGGAAGAACTCCCTTTGCCAGTGTGTGAGTTGGTGAGACTGGAGACACTTCACCTAGTTAATAACCAAATCACTACAGTACCACCTCAGATAACACAACTTAAGAATCTGCAAGAATTGTACCTGTCAGATAACAAGTTGGAAGAACTCCCTTTGCCAGTGTGTGAGTTGGTGAGACTGGAGACACTTCACCTAGAAAATAACCAAATCACTACAGTACCACCTCAGATAACACAACTTAAGAATCTGCAAGAATTGGACCTGTCAGATAACAAGTTGGAAGAACTCCCGTTGCCAGTGTGTGAGTTGGTGAGACTGAAGATACTTTACCTAGTTGATAACCAAATCACTACAGTTCCACCCGAGATATCACAACTTAAGAATCTGAAATATTTGGACCTGTCAGATAACAAGTTGGAAGAACTCCCGTTGCCAGTGTGTGAGTTGGTGAGACTGAAGACACTTCACCTAGTTAATAACCAAATAACTACAGTACCACCTCAGATATCACAGCTTAAGAATCTGAAGTTTTTGGCCCTGTCCATTAACAAGTTGGAAGAACTACCGTTGCCAGTGTGTGAGTTGGTGAGACTGGAGAAACTTGAACTATATGATAACCAAATCACTACAGTTCCACCCGAGATATCACAACTTAAGAATCTGAAGATATTGGGCCTGGAAGATAATTGTTTAATACAGCCACCACAGCAAGTAGCAGATAGAGGAAAGGAAGCCGTTTTCAGATATTTTGATGATCTTATCAAAAGCAAAGCGACATCATCATCAAGACTACAGGTGAATATCCTTGGTGAAACATGTGCAGGGAAGACAAGTTTAGTGAAAACTTTGACATCCGGAAGCCCTTTTTTAACAACTATGGCAGACAGAACACACGTCATGGAGCAGATCACGTGGTCGCCAAAGGAAGACGTTTTCCTTAACATTAACGATTTTGGTGGTCATGAAGTCTACAAAGTCGCACATAATTTCTTCATAACCAAGGAAGCAATCACACTGATAGTGTTTAATCTCCAGGATGCATCTTTGACATATAACGACACAGTCGGAAGCTGGATAGATAACGTTTACAGCAGAGCACCAGATTCAACCATATTACTTGTAGGTTCCCATGCCGACCGCCTGAACAAGGAGCAGTTGGAAACCAGAAAGAAATTGGTGTTGCGTGCTCTCAGGGTTCACTTACGTGATAAGGCATCCGAATTAAGAACAAGTCTGGAAGAATTAGAGAAGAGGGAAACATTCAGAACGTCGTATCCAGAGGCGTACAATGAAAAGATGAAGCGTATCAAAATGCTGATAGAAAATCCACCACATGTTAACAGTGTTTTTGTAACTAGTTCTCAAACTGGATACGGAATGACCGAGTTAAATGAGATGTTAATAAGAACAGCTAAAGAAAAGAAACTCATACTTCCTGAGACATGGCTTCAGAAAGTGGAGCACATAGAAACAGCAAAAAAGAATGGACAAGATCATTTCCTAACTCTGGAGACCTTTGCAACAATTGCAGAGAAGACACCTCCACAAATGCAAAGAGATGTCGAATCCCAAAGAATTGAAGACGTGTTGAATTTCTTACGTGATACAGGTGTTGTTCTTTGGTTCAGAGACAAGCCGTTGCTGAAGAACTTCATATTCCACAGACAAGACGTTTTCATTGATATCTTAAGAGCAGTCCTTCGCCATGATATTGATTCAGTTCTTGTGTACGATACCGAGCCTTTCAACAAGAAGTACAGTGCAAGGAAGTTTGAATCAGCAAAGAAAGATATACTGCAAAGAGGTGTCATCAGTAAAACCATGTTGGAGTGTTTGTGGTGGCGATTTAACTTTGAAAAAACCGGTCTTGATGCCATGATAGCGCTGTTAGAGAAATTTGAGATTTGTTACGTTGTGAGAGGTTATGATGAAAACAGATACCATTTCCCTTGGCTTTTGATGGAAGATAAGCCAACATGTATTTTCTCAAAATGGCCTCCTGTTCCATCAAGAGAGAAGTTGCAGATTTTGACTGAGGTCCATTTTCCAACCGCCTGTCCCCCTGGCCTCTACGAGATGGCGGCAGTACATCTCCATGGTCATTTAGGACACTACAAATCAACACGTCAAGACTGGAAAGATGGTTTTTACGCTGAAATCGACAGCCAGTTCCACATGTGTTTTGAGAGAAGGCTCAGTGGAAATCCACCCAATGGAGTTCTTTGTCTCTCCATACGCGGTGAAGATCCCATTCAACTGAAGAAGTACAACCGGGAAATATTTCAGGATCTTGTAGCTCTTGTAGAGAGAGAATGTCCCGGTTCTCCTCGCGATGAATTCGTGGTGTGTCCACACTGTGTACGAGAGGAGAAGATTCCACCGACACTGTTTGACGCCCCTAAGTCTATACTTAGTGTTCCCCTTGAAGAACCAGCACCTTATCATCCGTGTCCCGAGGAAAACCCCAACATGTTGGCTTCAGCAGACTTCTTCTATCCAGTTACGGAAGGTACATACTAATCAATTGTAGCAATTAAGTCGCTTGTGTATAAATGCATCTATTAGTCAACTTGAATCTTTTATTATCATTTTGATACCATGGAATTAAAGCAGGCCTTCCAAGGTGTGGTTGTGACTGTATAAACCAATTATTCTTAGCGTTTTCAAAACAATGTTGTCATATATATTGTTCTTTTCCTTAAATCTGAAGACGCGATTCGTCTTTTTTAGGGAAAATGACAACTCTGCACTGCACGTCCCTTGAGAAACACGCCAACCATACTTTGAAAATCATCCGCCGTACATTCAACAGTCTCAGCAAGATTATCAGTCGACTAGGTGAAACTGGTATATTAAGTGAGGAAGAAAAGGCAGAAATCCTTAAGCCAGACGCAGATTATAAACTTTCAGATTTCCTTAAAGGCAAGAATGATTTTGCCTTTTACGAGTTCTGTGGTGCTCTCCATGACAGTGGACATCCGGAAACGGCTCGGATGCTGAGGTAGGTCATGGGAGGGTGTTCAGGAGTTGATTTCACAATGGGACTTTAGCTCCAACAAAATCCGGTCTACTTTTACCAGGTGCGAGTTATTATTACTACTGTCATCGCCTGGCCTATTACCCCGGATCATATATTTAATAATTAATAGGCCTAGCTATGTCTCAACGTAACATGAATAGCTTCAAGCCAGAAGAACAGAATGGTCCTATTAGACACACAAACCCATAGGTAATTGATCAATACATCTCTAAACGTTCAATATGTATACATATTTTTTTCTTCAATTCTTGAAGGTTACCAGACTTAGCTATGGACCTTCCAGAAGCTGCCCTCGGTGACGTATTGCAGAGGTTGCTGGACCGAGAGGTGATAACGACGAAAGACAATTATGCTGTGCGGCGTGAGCAAACCAAGGAGAGGAAAGTAAAAGTCCTACTTGAGAAGTTAAGGGGGGACAAGCGAGATGACGAGGCAGAGCACGCCTTCGCTGAATTCGGTAACGCCCTAGATGAAGAAATTGCCAAGCGGAAGAACACTTAACAGGTGTGCAATTTTTGAACATTATGTTTTGCGAATTTTTCTGATCATCATGACACCTTATTATTATTATTATTATTCGGAAGCTTTTTTGACATGTATAACTCTAGTGATTTCATCTGCAAATAAGAGTACGTTAGAATTAAATACAAACTGCCACTGAAGATACGTTTGCATGTTAGCTTGCTTATTGTTTTGATCATGGTGAGATTGCGATCAAATTAATATGGCACGGATTACAATGGACACATTGTAGACGAATCCATATTTAATTTAGGGTAATTGACCGTGCCTATTATTTATTTCCAATACAATAGGTTTCAGATTATAATTACACTGTAGCCCATATGAGGCCCATGTCAGTGTTTTATTTATTAATTTTTTTCTCGTTTCACATTCCATCTTCTACCGTTATTAAGATCAACAAGAAACAAAGAAAGGCGCGCATCCAACTTCCGCGCCAGCTTTATTCAATACAGTCTTTGAACGCCATTGCATAGCAGCTATCCCGGCTGGCAGTCCAAAGTTGTCCAACAGAAGAGCCCAAAAGAAATGATATCTGACTCTATAGAAATGGTGAGCTGAAATTCTGCAAATATATCAAGGAACAACAAACGATGACTTACTCAGTTATCACAGACGGGGTCATTTATACATATCCCCTGACGTGTAATCACAAAAGAAATCCCTGTGATATTGAAAGGGTGTAATAATCAACAAAACACTTGATTTCATGCACTGTTCTGTGCATGTCACAGTCTGTTTTCTTCTGAGTACGGCCACTCCACGTTGACAGTGACACACACAAGCAACTCCGTAATATGGATTTAGACATTTGGAATGTCGTCTTACAGTAAAATTACAGATGTAAAACAGACTGACTAAAAGCATGTAAAATAGCTTATTATACTGTATAGAATTTGCAGTACATAACACTTAGTTAGGTCATTGCTTTACTTTTGTCGTAGGTGGTGATTTATTTTTCTGTAGATAGTGTGATATATAGGACATTTTATAAGTAGTTAGCTTTTAACTTTACTTTTGTACAGGAAACTTAGCTGATGTGTCATTCGCTTCTTGACGTCGGCATATTATGTATATAATCTTATCTGGCTAACAGAACAAAGTGCAAATACCCCCCCCCCCCCCTTTTTTTTAAAGAGTTATACATGTGTAGAGGCCACAAATCGCTTTAGATATTAAATGATGGGCCCAATGTAAATATTTTGTATAATTATCCATATATATTTGTGTATTCGATGTTGAATAACTACCCTCTGACATCTGCCATTGTTTAAAAATGGATGAGGTCAATGTGTACTTTTAATGACCTCAGTAATACGTACTGAGGTCATTAAAAGTACACATTGACCTCATCCATAGTAAATGATTGAAGAGGATTTTTGAAAGATGTGGACTTTTTTTGCAAACTTTTTACAAACTCATTTTTATTGCAGCTATTTGTTTATGCTTTTATACCACACTTGTTAAAGAAAATATGGCTACACCGTTACTTAATTAGAAAGCAGATCTTGTTTACCGAGATAATATAGTTTGCAGATACATGACGTTAGACAGCATTTAGTAGGTAGAAAAGAAGCCCACTTTGTCCTGCCTCATCCCCGATGAAGCAAATTGAACTCGCAATCTAGAAAGAGATTTCATTTCTAGAGGAATTATATTATACATGGCGGTATAGAACTATAAGTAAACGCATGATTTAATTTCAACTGGTTCAATGTACCGTTCTCTAATATGAATGTTAAGCATTTTTTTTCATAAAGTATTAGTGATTAGACTTTAAGTACAGGTAACGGGTTTATTCTGAGGACATGTATGTTGACGTTTTCGTGATTTAAACTAGTTTTGGCCATTCCTCAATACATTCCCCACATAACATTTGCCTCCATAAATTATTGATCTTTTCACGTCTTAGGGTGCTTTCCCAGAGATTTAGATCGATCTAAAGATTAAGTTTTAGATCGACCTAACTCCCTGGGGGTTCACGCTAAATTGCAGTCAGCCGAGCGGGCACCATAGTTAATTACCCCCTTACAGCTTTTAGTAGGCGGGAATTTGCAATGTAATGTACGTATTACTAAGGATATAAAAAGCACACATTGACCTCATCCATAATTAATGATTGTAGAAGATTTTTGTAAGATGTGGGCTTTTTTGCAAACTTTGACAAACTTATTTTATTGCAATTAATTGTATATACATACGTTTATACCACACTTGTTAAAGGAAATATGGTTACACCGTTTCTTTATTAGAAAACAAATGTTGTTGACCGAGATAATATATTTTGCAGATGCATGACGGTAGACAGCATTTAGTAGTAGTCCTCTGATGTTTGTGCATTATATTATTTATATCAGTCACCAATGGTATTGTTTAAGATCTTTGTGGTGTACTCGTTTAGAGTTAAGTACACGGCAAAATTAGTGGAACATGTATGGTGTAAAAATATATCATTATTCAAATGAAATATTTCACTGTTTATAAAGTTATAGATATGAAGCAATCTGCTGAACTTTCCAGTTCGGAAGAGACCACCATTTTTCTCTCCAGATGGAGGTAGTGCTGTCTGGTTTGTTCAACCATAATAACAACTGCTCAGATAAAGACATGTTATGGAGCATATTATGACAGGCAGTGACCTTCGTAATATTGCTTCATTTTGGGGTAGGTTAGGGTCTGGGATATTCTTCGAGTATATATTGTGAAATATGTTGAACACAAATGCGCCCCAAGTATACCAGAATGTTTTCAGTGAATTATTTTAAAAAGTGTTACTATTCAGCTTATGGTGATTGTTGTATAAAAACTAGGATCCTAGGTAGAAAAGAAGCCCACTTTGTCCTGCCTCATCCCCGATGAAGCAAATTGAACTCGCAATCTAGAAAGAGATTTCATTTCTTGAGGAATTATATTATATGCATGGCGGTATAGAACTATAAGTAAACGCATAATTTAATTTCAACTGGTTCAATGTACCGTTCTCTAATATGAATGTTAAGCATTTGTTCATAAAGTATTTGTGCTTAAACTTTAAGTACAGTTAACGTGTTTATTCTGAGAACATGTACAGGTATGTTGATGTTTTCGTGATTTAAACTAGTTTTGGCCATTCCTCAATACATTCCCCACATAACATTTGCCTCCATAAATTATTGATCTTTTCACCCCTTACTCTCTGCCCACAGGGTGCGCTAGTAGTCTGGTACAAACTATTTATTTTATAGATACTAGAATTTGATATACTATTAGAGAAGCCCCTGATATAAGAAAAGCTCGCCTCCCATGAAAAGCATCTCATGTTAACGATTTTGAAATCAGTTTGTACATGTAGACGTAAAAATAGAATGTTTGTGGTGTAAATAACCATGAAATGGGAGAAGTTGTGGAATAGTTCACACCTTTTAAATCATACATGTAGTTACATTTATCATAATGTTTATATTTAGATGGTAGTCTAATGAAAATAACATGATATAGTAAAAGCGATATATTTACATTTAGAATTATGAGCAAAATTTTACAAAATCTATTATATTTTAATACGATGAGATTTGTGTTCAGGGTTAGAGTGATTATTTTGTAACGTCATTTTTGAAATTTACTATTCCTCGCCCTTATGTACCGCGTTTAATCCAATTAATCAGATCAAGTTTTCTTTGCAAATTATTTCTCAAAGGACTTATGACTTTTTTGGCAAGACATGAAAACAGCGCGCCCTGTCCCTTTTTTAACACCAAACATTGTCACCTTCTGTCGTCGCATAACTGTTTCAGAGATGGCAAACATTGGTGGGTGTAGGATATATTATGGGTACAGGGTCAAAATTTCTCGGCGATTTAAAATGATGAATTGATTATGCGAGTCCAGAATGGGTATCTTGTCCAGTTTTTTAAATATATTATATAATTATAGTACTTAATAGGGGGATACAAGATCCCCCATTGTTTTTAAAGGAAAATTGTAAAAGACATTTTTTTTGTTTTTATTCCAGAAATATGTAGTTTATGATGTATAAGATCAAACATAAAACGTAAAACATTGTTTAGTTGATACTTATAATTATAAAGGTTTTATTTCTGATTGATGTTTTATAATGAATTCATACAAAGTTTTTTTCTGCCGTTTTACCATTAAAATGAAATCTTTCCAAATATACACAAAATGTCTTAGCGTTTTTATTCGTTCCCTGGGGGATCCTAATCATGGGTCTGGAATTTGGGGAATGGGGAGGGTTACAAATTACTTTTTAGAATGGCTTTTTGAATTTTTTGAATTTACATTTTTATTGGTAAGTTTTAGAAAAAAGTCTTAGAGTTTTTCACTGCCTTCTATTAACCTTGGTTCTATATGAACAACATTCACCAAAAAGCTCACCTGATTATAAAAATAAGCTACAGTTCAGCCCCTTTTCCGTACGGAAGCTTCGATTTCAGCTTAGCCATTCGTTATATACGCCATAATGAATCCTTGTCCCGAAAAAGTTTGTTCAGGTTTGCTGAATTTAAAATGGATGGAGAAAAAAATCACATTTTTATAAGAAGTCACATTTGATATGAAGTGATTAGGATTCGCGGTCAAATGCCAGAAAAGTAATATGAATGGACCCCATAAAAACATTGGCGAACGATTGTGTTATAGATGACAAGATGTGATTTTTAACGCAATCCACGACGCTTGGTTATCGGGCAAACATGACATCTAGTTAAATGAAAAAAAAAATGAAATTTGTGTAATTAACTATCTTACGAATTAAATAAAAAATATATTTATTGTCAGTAAATTTCAGTCTGTGTATGTGTGCATGCAATTGCCAACACTTTTTAAGACCAAAAGGAGAAGTAATTTATCAACATGACCACAGTGTAATTTATCAATCACTTTATTGTTCACATTTTTACACAATAACCGAACTGAGTGCTTGAGGATACAAAACAGACCAAAACTACCGATATACACTGATACCACGGTACAACACTGTTCAACTTTACAGACACTTCATATATCTTACTTAAAAATACTTCTTAACTGGGTATTTTACCGTAACAATTTCCGATCAAGTGACGTTATTTGGCATTCAGTGTTTTTCTATAAAAACCATTACATTTGATCATACATTGTCATTTGCCTTGCGGTAATTACCTAATATTTTCAAGGCCGACATTTTTTGTCTAAAACTTTTTCTAAATTCGTCAGTTTCTGACTTATGCAATTTTTTTTACACAAATGCAAGTAACTTTTGATCCAGCATTAATAACAACACAGTTAAAGGGGGAGATTCCCAACTTTTGTGGACTGAAAATAAAAAGTAACTACCGTAATTAAATGAAACTGGCAAATTGGACATTCGTCTCGTTACGAGCAGTAATAAAAACATCAACCGTTGGCTATAAAGCATCATATGTATACATAATATATATACAAACTATATACAGTATCATAGAGCACGTACATGTGATATTCATATATAGATAATACATAACCTGGGTAAGTCTGACTGACGCACAAGGGTCCTATATGAGGGTCGTCGTATCAACTACTTAAGAGTCCAACAACCCTTGTCCAACTGTCAACATGGGACACGGGGGGGAGGGGGTGGGGGGAGAGAGAATGGGGACAATAGGTGCCCTCATTAAACCTGCATGATTTTGGTTCACGCTCCTCTCTCTCTCTCTCTTAATAAAAACAATCTTGCTGTCCGTGATATCTCGATTTTGGCAGAGTCGGATGTGGAGTGACTGTTCGAGATTTACATAGTAGGAAGCGGAATAAGCTACATTACTGAACCATGGTACCTAAATACGTAACTTCTGGTCCACAATTTTCTTCTTGAAACTTGCTGTTCACCCTCCAATGACTTTAAGGAAACAAAATATATTTATAATATGAAATAATAAATAAGTTAAGAAAAGAAAGCTCCACTTGCAAATCCCCACGTGTAACAACACCAAAGAGCCCCTCTGTCCCTAATGCTGATGATTTTATCCCTCACACTCAGTGGTAATCAAGGCAACTTTCATTACTTTCTTCACACCAATGGCAGTAAAATTAAATACAACATACCTGATAATGCAATATCGTACTTCGTCAGGCTGAATGAAAACGTTTCAAGGAAATTTCATCAAATACTTGTCCCAACCCATTGGAAATATCCACAAGATAGTCACACTTAAGATCAAAACTTTGTTTTACAACCAAAACCAGCCAAAATATTCTAAGAAAATTTGTTTACAGTATATTGCATCAAGATTAAATCACATGTTCCAATACATCAAGAAGAGACCATGGTCCTTCTTAGTGGAATTGTGGGATATGTTGCACTGAATTCTGGGATCACACATTTTGAACTTATCACAGGTCAAGTGTACAGGATTTGAAAAGAAAAAATCAGGAAATAAATAATTCTGTGTGTGAGGTATTAATGACTATCAAAGACCGAGTCTTTCAGAAAAAATAAATAAACAAAATAAACTATTAAGAGCACACACAAAGACAATTTTAAGTAATAATCTCTGCAAACATTTCAATCAAATATTAATGCAATTAACAGTTAAGACCTTTCATCTTCCCTTTCAAAGGACTCATAAGTATACATAAGGACCCGGCCCATATTCTAGTCTTTGTCACAACAAAATTCCTAGCAAACAAGTTGTTCCTCTGTCAGTTCTGGTAGTTTGTTTATGTTGTTATTGACAGTACATTGTTGTGTGGTTTCACTGCCACTGTTACTGTTATTGCTAGTACTGGTGATATTGCTGCCGGTGGCGTTACAAGTGTCTGTGTTCGGTTCCGAATTTTCGTCTTTATAGATATTGCTAGAAAGCTCCTCGTTTGGGCATATTTTAGACTCCCCAGTGTTGTACTTGAATTTCTTGGGCGTGCCCAGGTCTTGTTTCTTGTGGGGGCTCTCTGGGGGGTATGTCCTGCGACAGCCAATGGGAGAGCCTAGAGGGGATCGCAGCAGGGCAGGTGAGGTAGGCACTTCCACTTTCAACCAGGAATGCTGCAGACAGTCGCGTGCTGAAATGCGCTCTCTGAAGATAGAAGAAGGCAAAATTAGTGAGATAAATCATTAAAGTGATCTCACAAAATATTCAGTTTTTTATGTTTCTAAAAGTATACATCTCATTCATTCAAATATTTTATTAAGTGGTCTAAAAAAATATTCAATTTTTAAGTTTCCAGAAGTATATATCTGGCCATTCAAATATTTTAAACAGTTGCAATATTTATCATTTAACAGATTTTGATTGATACATATACCAGAAGATGATAAACCAAGTAGAGTGCTATGCCTACAGAGGGCAAATAAAGAGCTAAACATGGTTTTCCAACAAGCAAACAATTACAGCTACTGTGGCACTAGTACCCAGATGACTGATGATGTAAATGTTGTGAAAAAAAAAAAAATACTGGACAGAAACAATCACAGCTGGTGAATAGGCAGTAGAGAAATAATTGTAAAAATATCTAGAAATATATTTTTTCTATGCCCCTTTGGTGGCTAACCAGGCAGAGTGTTTTATCGCTCTCATGTATCAGATCATATGCAACACAGCAGCACTCTGATTAGTATATTATGACTGAACTATCTTTACTATTCACAGATTTCAATCACCTGTCATTTTTTCCCCAATATATCAATCCTTTAATGTTATTAATTTTGAGGTTCTAAAATAATTATGTTATCTGACACGAATCTTACAAAACAGCAAAATAATTATTCATTATTCTCTCTCTCTCTCTCTTTGGGGTTGTGTTTATCTTATTAATAAAAATAGGTTGGGAAAATATCAGCAATCTACTTTTACGCATTTATGCAGCAACTTTCATAAGAACTACCAGGGCTTTACAAAACCTGGGACAAAACAGCCACCTGCTGGCAAGCAGACAGACAGGCAGGCGTGAAAACCCAAACAGAATACACTTCCAATAAGTCTATCTTGGAGGTTGAAAGCCACTTACTGGCATAATCCAGGGATGGATTATCATGTGGTGATTTAATTGCGACATAACGTGCCTACGCCCTGTGTTAAAACTGCATGTATCTTGTTACCTTATCTTTTCAGGTACGAGTTGTTTAGCCATTACAACATGCAAGAAACAAGTGATAGCATGGTACCTGGAGGGGGAGCAGTCATTTAATCTGATATCAGTCATAGATCACTACATGGAAGCACCCTTGATATAACTAAATATCATATGCAAACATTACTTTTAAAAATCCAGAATCCCTCGGATAAAATAGTAGGCTGTATGAATTTAATTCTGGTGTCTGAGAAAATTTATGAACATCACCACAAAAGGACTAAAGTTGTTTCTTTATGCAAAAATTTATGAACATCAGCACAAAAGGACATAAGTTGTATGTTTATGCAAAAATGTCAAATCAAAAAATTTTGAGTAATTTCTTATCACCCTGACCCTCAGTCTTAACCTAATATTTTGAAGTGCTCTGCAAGATTAACATTTGCTGCATTCAAATGCCACAATTTCACCTCAGAGCACCCCCCCCCCCCGCCCCCTTCTCTTCTTCCCCTGCTGGCTGAAAGTCAACAATCTCGCAAAATGAATTCTAGCATATAATAACGGGTCTTCACAAATTGTTTTTGGTAGTTTTCCAAGCAGGTGCCCTCCAAAATACTTAGATTCAGCTCATAAAACCACCACTTGTGCATAAGAAGTATTAGTATGTCAAAGAGTAATTTTTTTATACAAAAATATCATGTATTGTACTTTGTGCTTAATATGCAACTTGCCATGAACATTTTCTCAAAATTCACGTATGGAGAAAATAACCTTTTGAATGACAACAAACTGAAAGCACTCTCTTTCTCTCTCTCACCCTCTTCACATAAACAATTTTTTGGAAACAAACGATTTATTTTCTGGTAACTATAATATTTCAATTGCAGTAAACATGACAGACTAGTCCATTTTGAGGACAATCTCCCACCAGCTTATAATTTGACAAATTCAGATGCCAAAATGTCGCCCTGTAATGATACTCCACGTAGGAGATTAGAATTGTACCAAAACAACATTTTCTGGGAACAAAAAACCAAAAGATAATTACCAGGTGTTGAAAGCCCTGAAATGACCCCTATGTTAAGGAAACGTCCCACCTTTATATTTTTGGATTAACTGTGATTTTAAATTCTAACTCTTTTTTTTTTGTCAAATTCAACTTCACTATGTCTGACAGCTAAAAATATCAAGATTACGAAGAACACCTATTAGAAAACGTCAATTACACTCCATTTTGAATCAAACATTTTTGATATGTGTGTGTGCGTGCTTGAGAGAGAGAGAGAGAGAGAGAGAGAGAGAGAGAGAGAGAGAGAGAGAGGGAGGGAGGGAGAGAGAGAGGGAGGGAGGAAGGGAGGGAGGGGGAGAGAGAGAATGCAAAGTGCTCCAGGTATTCCGAAATCTTGAAATGGAACAGACTGTCCATAAACCAAAGGTTAAACTGGCATACATCAAATTCAGTGGCCTCACCAGGTCATGGAATGACATTTGCCCAAAACACAACCCACAAATATCAATTTTTCAAAGTTTAAGCTTATTTGGCTAGGTACACCACTGTGCAGACAAATGAAGACCAACCTCAGAAAATGGATTCCTTGATTTGGCCAATGTCTTACTGTGAGGTCTGGTGTATAGTGAATCTCTTCAACTTAAATGTTGTCCAGGAAAAAGTATGATATTAAATATTCTTGACAATATCAGAAATTCAGGACAAAAGTACACAAACACATTCAAGTACATCCAACATTACTAGGCCTATAACAATACCAGCCTCAATGACCCTTGACTGAGTCCAATGAAGTCTTGCTGAATTGAGGAACATGACTGATGCCCTCGGATTAAAAAATAAATGTTAAATGAACAGTGTGACAGCGTATGCTACATGTATAGGTGTGGTGTTATATAATGTTTATATACTAAGGAAGAATACACCCCAATTTCAAAGGTAGCTCTTGTCAGGAAGCAACATGATTCTGTACTTTATTTTTTTCTTGTGATCATTATTTTAAAACTTAAACTCTGTGTCCACTAAACATTTCAAAATTTATATTTTCTCTTATACAGAGATCCAAAGTTCTTACTGTCAAAACCCACTTCCTTATTTTAAGGTCAAACATACACCTCCAAATAAATCTTATTAGGCCTCGAGTTTCTTTACAATTGATTTACCTGCCATAAACAACCGTTTACCTCCAAAGTTGGGTCAGTTTTTGTAGCTAATAACAGATTCGGGTCTCTTGAGTCTGACATAAAGAATTTTTTACTGTCCTAATAAAATATGCCCCTGCATAACCTGCTAACAGTATGGGGTCAACCTAAAACTAACCACCATGACCCTGCTGACTCTGCTTGTAAGGTATATAAGCTACCAGAAAAGAATATTTAAGCTTTCCTTATCTTTTGTTCTATATAATTCCCTAAAAATCTGTGATGGTGAACTTAGCGTTAATATACTGTTCAGCATTATTACTCAAATAAAAAGAGTCCTTAGCCAATTCAACTATTGAAGACATTAAAGGATGTGGAGATTACTTATAATGGAAACAAGACAGTGAGTGTGTGACAGTGTGCATGTTTGTTGTGTGTATGTGTTGTGTGTGTGTATGTATGTGTACATATATGTATGTGTGCTGTGGATGGGTTTGGGGCTGATAGGACAGACGCACAGACAGACAGAGAGAGCCAATATTGTACTGCAGTAGATCTAATTTTAGGTCCAAAAGTTTTGATATACTTTTGCACCAGAGTAGTTTTTTTTTTTAAACCGTCCCCTGGAATGGTCAACCCTACTCACCCCGGCTGCCTGACCAGACATTTAGAGATGAAATCTATGGCGTTTTCCGAGATATCACAGAATAGGTCTTCTGGGAAATCGAGGTTGACCTGGGAGATATTCAGGAACGTCTCCTGTTTGTCTTCTCCAGCAAATGGCGAGCACCCTGTCAGCATCACGTAGACCAGCACCCCCACGCTCCTGGGAACATAGAAAACATGGCATGGATTGGGGGAAGAACAGAATATGCATGAAATAAGGGAATACTAGTTTGATATTTCAACTGAAGACATGAACTTAAATGTAAACTAGTGCTTACATCAAGAAATGTATAATTACTAATGGGGGACAGACCTATCTCCTAGTAGAGAAAACTTTACTTGTACGAATAAAAATACAAGGTGACACCATAGAGTACTGAACTGCACAACCAATTTTTTTATTTTTGCAAAGTCACTGCAAAGGGACATATTTCAGACACAAAAAATGCAAGCATATTTCATTCCATTATAACAAATGTTAACATATTCCAGTCATGCCCCCAATCTTGGTTTTGGTTGTCCACTTTCTCAGTACATTGGAAATACTAACCATATATCTGTGTAGGTACCTATGGGCTCATAACTTAGAACTTCTGGTGCTGAAACACACAAAAAATATCACAGTCATTTACAGCAACAGATTCCTTGCAAATTCATAATTTAACCTCCAAAATATCCACATCTTTCTGAGGGGAGGGGGGGGGGGTGCCACTAAATTTTTTTTTTTTTTTAAATTTGTTATCCTTACAACAAAAATCCAGATAAATCCAGAAGACGTTCGTCCCTGTATTTTATTTTAGAATAAGCTACTGACCGACATAGTCTGGCGTCCCAATAATGTCCCTGATGTCTTCTCCATAGTTGACCAATCGCGCAAAACCAAAGTCACACAACTTGACGTCGCCATGGGGATGAGGATTAGTCAGGAGAATGTTCTGAGGCTGAAAGTAAAAATATTGATAGAATTCAATTTCTGATAAAAAGAATGTGATTGTTTCAAAATGTTTGTATGTATGACTTTTAGACTGAACCTTATAAATTCTTTTAAAAATGGTCTTTTGAACATCATGGCATTATTCTCAAACCCAGACATCAAAATTTTTTCTCTTTTTACAACCTGTTAACTCATCTAGTCATATCAAGCCTTTTGTAAATATTTTGTTTTTACTTTTCATTATGTTTAAAACTTCATAATACAATATAATATAAATGTCGACATATGCAACACGAGCAATATCTCTCTCCCTCTTTTTCCAATTCCGTAAGTCAAGTTTCAACCCTAAGCAAAATTTTAGGCCTGTTGCAAATTTGCTGCAATATTGCCGTAATATGGCTGTAAATAAGCAACAAGAAATTTTTTTTTTGCAAACTTCATTTTGCTAAGGGAAGGGTTCCACACCCTCTTCATTATTTTGCTCTCTCTCTCTCTGACTCTCTCCATTTTTTTTTGTTCTCTCTCTCATGTCAAGTGACCTTCAGTGCCCAGTGTTAATCTCCCTCTGCTCTTGACCAGGGGTCAAGGGGTCAAATTCCTCCCAGGCCAAACATGCTGGTCTGACACCCAGTTTTATTCTGACAAAGAGCTCACTTCCTGTGTTCCTTCGCTACTATGTTAATTTGTAATTAAGGTTTTCCTGCACCACACTTTATCTTTGTAATTTGTTTCCCAATACTTATTTTATGTTTCCCAGTGTTTAGTCTTGCTAAGTTTTTCTTTTCATATCACAAATAGGTGAAAAGAGAAGGCACGCATGTTGCTTAATTAAAAATTAAAATGAATAAAATAAAATTAAAAAAAAAAAAACAAAAACATTCTAATAGTAATAAGGGGTTTACTGGGAAAATATCATGATGTATTAGTTCTAAATTCCAAAAAGAGAAGAAAAAAAGCTACAGCAACCATGGGATATTACTGTTTAGATTTAAAATGGCCACACTCAAGTACTGAGATGCCAGTTTTCCAAGTAGACACCCTCTTTTCATGTACTGGTGAAGAAGAGGGCCAAATTTATACCAGCTTCAAGTAGTAACCATCACTCTTTTCTGGCAGAGGAAAGAGGATTGAAATGAAATTTGCCTGATGTTGATGATGTTCTTTTTTTTGTTTCAAGAAGAGAGATCCATTGCAATAACAGAAATGCTGAGAATATGTAACTGGTTTGTAGGGAACAAAATACCATAGCAGCCAACTACAAAAGCTGAAAAATTTGTCGAAAGATAAATACATGTTTTCGCATGCAAATGTGTGTGTGTGTGTGTGTGTGTGTGTGTGTGTGTGCATGAAAGAGTAATGAGTGTGAGAGAGTACAAATGCATGTAATACAAAAAGAAAGGGACTGCATGTGTTTTCAAAATGCCTGCAGGTGATCTGTCTGCCCCACTGTCCCTGCTCTGCCATGACACCACCAAAAGAATAAAGTGACAATTCCCAGTGTAGTAAGACTCAGGACTTTATGCTGGGACATAAGTTATAATAAACTGCCTTTCCAATGTTATTAATTACATCTTTACAAAATGAAAAAGTATTAATTCTTTTCATGATAAAAAAAAAAAAATAATAAATAAATAAATAAATAAATAAATAAATAAATAAATAAATATGCTTCACATATTCTACTCTAGTCAAGGGAAATTCAAATATGTTTCTATTCTTCACTAATATTCATCACTCATTTAGTTCAGACAATTAATGTGGCTAAAATCATCCATCTACTTGGTTAAAGGCCGTGTTATCCTGTAATAAGCGTAGTCACTGTATTCTGATCCTGAAACAATAGGGCCGCCATGACAGCATGAAGTACCAAGATGAAGGTGAGACATGACTAAAACAAGGCAGCAAAGCTGTCAAATGTACAGACAAAAAGAAGGAAAAAACAAAATAGGGTACTGTCAATTCTGATGCAAAAGTACATTATGTTAAACTGCAAATTCAACATCAAATTTTAATTATGCTCAACAGGTAATTCCAATGTAAGTAAAATGTGTAACAAGCATAAGGCTTCAGCCCCATTGGAGTTCAAGTTCACACTTTGAAAATGTATAACTTCCAGAAAAAGAAGTCAATTAGACTGCTTTTTCAACTCAGGCTGCATTTTAGTCCTGTATTTCTTTTTTGAAAGTTTGGCAATCATAAGTAACATGGTTTTCCCATAATGGTTTTCATGGCAGCAGCACCCAAAATTGTGTGTTCTTCTATTCTGATGCAATATTACATAATGGTTAACAGCATAATGACAATCAATTTTTAATAATAAAATAAAGGTATCATGGATTTTCAGAAAATGTGACTAGCATGGGTCTTCAAGCCTGTGGAACTTCAAAGTCACACCTTGAAAATGCCAATATGTGAAAAATTAAAATTTCACAAAAAAACTGTTTAACCGGCAGAAAGAATTACCAAACAGATTGCATTGCCTACTGAAGCTGTATTCAAGTCCCATGTTTCTTTCTGTAAGTTTGAGAACAGTAAATGGCATGGTTTTCCTTAAATGGTCATCATGGGAGCAGTGCCCAAAATAGATTTATTTTCAAATTTTGATGCAATATTACATAATGTTTAACAGCATAATGATCATCAATTTTAATAATATCATGTATATTCAGAAAATGTGACTAGCAAAGGTCTTCATGCCCATGGAACTTCAAAGTGACACCTTGAATATGCCAAAATGTAAACTAGACAGCACTGTGCTGAAATGGGTTTATTTCCATTTTTAACACTTTTTTAATATAAGATGAAATAAACAGTTTACTGCCATTTTTATATGATCAACTAAGAAAATTGATGAGATGGGACAAATATCAATAGAACTGTGTCAAATGTCCAATTTCCTCCATTCTGACATTCTGAACATGGTAAATGATTGAATCTGACTGATATGAGTTTATTTCCATTTTTGACACTTTATTACACAATACACGATAACAAGTTTACCATCATTTCTACATAATCAACTAACAATGTTGTAAAGATGCAGGAAATGTCAAACAAACACTTTTATGTGCTTTATTAATTAAATAATAAGATTGTTAACATGCCTAAGAATTGAATTTGAGGAAATGTGAAAAAACAGCATGACTTCTAAAACAATGGCCCGATTATACTAATTTTCAAACTCAACCTACATTTTAGTAAGATTGACCACTCCTGTGAGTTTAATGACATTTGGTCTATCTGTTTTTCTTATATTGTGTTTACAGTGTTGCATATATCCTAAAAAGTGAAAAAACAGCATAACTACTAAAATAGTGGCCCGATCATGCCGATTTTCGAACTTGACCTGCGTTTTAGTAAGATTGATTACTCCTGTGAGTTTCATGACAACAGGCCTATCGGTTTTCCTTAAAATGTGTTAACAGGGTTGCATATATGCTGAAAAGTGAAAAAACAGCATAACTTCTACAATAATGGCCCGATCATGCTGATTTTCGAACTTGACCTGCGTTTTATGAATATTCATCAGCTCTGTAAATATAAAGCCAAAAAGTAAAACTGCCCTCCACTTATCGTGTTAACAAGGAAAGTGCACGGCGCCGGCATCGGCGACGGCGACGACAGACGCAGGTGATGGCAATATGTACAGACACATCTGTGTCTGTACATAAAAAAGAGAGAGAGAGAGAGAGAGAGAGAGAGAGAGAGAGAGAGAGAGAGAGAAAGGCATTGAAAAGTGACTGAAGAACGGCAAGACAAGAACCTTTTGAATGGGACAGCCACCAACAACGGAAGCCCAGAGATGAGGCAAGATATGGGCAAGGGATACTAACACCACCGAAGACCAACACAACAATTCTATGTCATGTACATTGGCTTGCTGTTCATTTGTCTTAAATTTCTTTATTCTGTCACTCCCATCTCCACCATCAAAACACAAACTTTCATCTGATTTTATCGACGTGAAAAATAAATAAATAAATAAATAAATAAATAAATAATATATATTTTATTTGATGGGCCTGCAGCCCCAAACTTTTGCACTGAGAAGGGAAAAGTGATTCCCTAAATAATCAGGTTGGCAGGTGACCTCTGCCAACAAGAATGATTTTTTTTCTCTTTTTTTGCAATTCATGATATCCAGGTACAGGTAATTCCTTGTTAACAACAGCAATTAGTCTTCAGAAGTTTCAGAAGAAGAAAGAACAAACTGACTAATAAATTCAAGATGACTCCCTTGGTATTTTACGGACGGTTGGAGAAGAAGCATCTCCAGCCAACAAATGTCAAGATTTATTCCTTAAGTTACAGTAACAATGCTGGTGAAACCAATCAATCTCTGTGTCTGTTCCTTTACTATAACTGTTTTTTGGGAGAGGCATTTTCACGGCTGGTTTGCAAAAAGGTATCCACAGTCAGAAACCAGCAACAGTGCATCTTATCTTACCAAACAAATGTTGGCACAGATGAAAACTACCTTGGAGATAATAACCATAAAGGAATCTGTTGAAAGATAGATGAGAATACCTTTTCCAAGTAAGATTAAAAAATATATTTATAAATCCAATGCAGTTGGGTATCTGGGTAGGGAGGATGAAAATTAAAAATGCACCTGTGCTGCACCCACACTATGTTTAACAGTAAAAACCAATACTACAACTAAGACATCCAAAACCCTTACTAGTATTCACCCTTGGGAAATTTCAGACCAGAAATTGATTATGCACTTTAAAAAAACATAAGTTCCTATTGACATTTAACAATCTAGCCATGTGATGATGAGTTATTACGATAAAAATACAACATTTTCTCTCAATCTGTTCTAAAATTTTCCAGTAGGATTTTTTTTGACATAATCTTTTCAGATTGAGGTCAACTTGTGGTCCAATTTGTTCCTGCAGTGAACTCGGCAGCTTACCAACAAACACCAGCCCTATCTGGCCCAGCAGACCTTACTAAGGGGAAAATTTAACATTATGCCTACAGTTACACCGTTCAAGCTGGAACAGTTTTTCCCATTACACGCTTCGAAGATCAAAAAGATTTCCTCTATGAAGATCAAATGAGATGACAGTACGGAAGATCAAACAGCCTGCTCCTGCGATACACTTCCATTCTTCCAAGAAGTTATAATGAGAAGGAGTAGAAACGGGACATCAATTATCTCTCTCGTCCAATCAGATCGCAGCATTCTTTTCAAAGCGGCGTCCTTTGAAATTCGATCCTCGTAACTGGTCTAATCCTCCGCTCGCCTCCGCGTGACTCAAGACGGAGAAGCTGAACCAGTGCGTATACGTCTTGATTTATTCATGTTTAATGCGAATATTTGGAAGTTATACTTAGAAAAACGCCAAGTCGAGCGATATAAAGGTGAGTGAGAGTTGATAATCTGCTTTGAGCATTGTTTTATGTTCATACGGTGGCTGTCAGTCAAATTTGTCAGTGCAGAAAGCAGCGTTAGTTCGAAGATCTGAGGCCGATTCAGCGGGACCTCCATGTTTAGGACTTTTTTCTTCTTAAGTGCGTGATGTATGCACATAATTTATGTTTTTCTGGTTAGTTAAGCACGTGCATCATTACAATACATCCCTTTAGTATTAAATGAGTCAATCCTTTAGATGAAAAACATCGTTTCAAATAGACAACTTTTCATCCTATTTTTTCAAAATGGCGGGTCCCTAAATTGGTTAGAGACAGTTGGGTGACAGTTTGGGACAATTTTTGGTAATTTAAACGTGGTGTATGCAGATAATTTATGTTTTTCTGGTTAGTTAAGCACGTGCACCATTACAATACATCATAGTTATATTAAATGAGTCAATCCTTTAGATGAAAAACATCGTTTCAAATAGACAACTTTTCATCCGACTTTTTCAAAATGGCGGGTCCCTAAATTGGTTAGAGACAGTTGGGTGACAGTTTGGGACAATTTTTGCTAATTTTAACGTGGTGTAAGCACATAATTTATGTTTTTCTGGTTAGTTAAGCACGTGCACCATTACAATATAACATTGTGATATTAAATGAATCAATCCTTTAGATGAAAAACATCATTTCAAATAAACAACTTTTCATGGGACTTTTTCAAAATGGTGGGTCCAAAATTTGATGACAGGGAACTCTCGGAATTTTTTTCAATTTTTCATTGCAATATGATGTTTGCAGAGTTTCGTTTAGGATATAGAGTTATATTTTGTAATGAATTCCGCACTTACTCATTTCAGGTTGAAGAGAATGCAGGTGAAAGATCTTTAGTTTTGCTGGCAGATGTACATGTAGCCATAATTGAACAGTCAAAATGATTGTTTCCAGCAGCAACTTGATGAGGCACAAGGCTCTGTTTTCTTACCACCACTAATATTAAACTATAGTGCACAAGAGGTGCAAGTTTTAAAAGGGAATTTAGTGGTCCAAGTTTTAAAAGGGAATTTAGTGTTCACTGGCTAATTGTCTAAAGTATAAAATAAAATAATCACCACATCAAAATAAAAACTAACCATTTTTGTATTGCTTTAATCACTGTTGGGTGTAACAATATTGATATATTTTCATTGCTGGTACTTTGTTTTAGATAATATACAAGTTGCTCGAATGTTGAAATAAAGCAATATCAATCAATAAAAATATTTCTTTGTTTTTTTCTTCTAATGAATTTAAACTATCAGTCTACTATTAGTTGGCCTCATGTAATAGACAAAGATATAAACAAAAATATGTATTGATGAAATTTCATTTAGAATCATACTAAGTGCAATAACTTATTTACATTTCCCCAATTTTCCTGTTTAAGCTCTACCTGGTATATAAGCAATAATGTGCCAAAAAAGAAAGAAACGAGGCTGGCATACGGAAATTGCAAGTACTACTGTTTTGTGTACACGGCTGCTGTGAATTGAATGTGTCATTCCTAGATGAAGGTAAATTTCCTTTACACGCCTTTACACAACAAAAATAATTTAAAATAAATATGAGACTTCTACAGGTGCAAATTTTAGCATTGAAGGTGGGTTTGTGAAATTGTTCTCATACATTCTTGATGTGAAACTAAATTTTGTATAACTGATCGGCTCTAGATCAAATGAAGGTGTATCTTGCATAATTTGAGTTTTATTTCCCGAAATGGTTGCATCCAGGCTTGAAATCTCTCTCTACACCTTTCTGTAATCCCACCATGTTTTCTCTGTGAGATTATTAGAGACTTCGCGAGGCTTTATCCCAATTGGCTGAAGCAACCCACGTGAATGGTCTTTTGAATATGTATTAGGCACAAGCTCTCCCTAAGACCACAAGCTGGGTAATTATTAGGATTAAGCCCGTTACGAGGATAGGATGAAAGGAAACCCCTTGTTTCTACTCCTTCTCATTATAACTTCTTGATTCTTCCAACTCGTGCACTGTAAATAATGACTTGCTGTATAATGTACCTTGTGTAAATAACTGATATCCTTGGACGGCACATTTATCGCTATATTAGAAGTTTTTATTTGAATTCTATTTGCCAATGGGAAATTTTTCACTATCCCCCTCCTCCTAGTTTTCCTGCTTTTATATTCTTCCTTTTAGAAACATTTTTTTCTCTAGGTGGAAGGAAGGTGTTAGAACATGAAAAGCACACTGTGGAGGATGTAATGAAGTCAACCCAGGTTTCTTCTACTGTTATGACACAAACAAAACAATTTGTGAAACCTGTGCTCTTTATGAAACACTGGCAAGACCTACCAATATCATACAAATACAACGTGGGGGCAGCATACTAAATATCCACACCTCAGGCACCATTGCTGGTATAAAGAAGCCCTTAAAAAGGATAACCATGTGTATGAACTGATTGCGTTAGCTGTACCACATAAATGTGTTGAATGCAATATTGGTTCACTGCTGTTTGTGTGTATTATGTCTGCCTAGAACATATTTGTTTAATTGAAGAACATCAGTCCTGTTGTCAGCAATATCAAAGAGAAGAAAGGTGGGGGGGGGGGGGGGGGGGGGGGGGGGGGGGGGGAGTTGTATTTTATGAAAAGGTGGACTTTATTTCTTTACTTGCTTGGTTGGCCAATTTTGAGACAATGTAGACCAATTATTGATTCAGAGGTAACCTATTCTGGTTAAAAGGGCAGTTCTCTCTCCCCCCATGGGCCTGATCATCACAGAATGTCTATGTTATGTTATGTTATGTTATGTTATGTTATCTTATGTATTGATAGGCACCTACAGAAACAATATCATTATTACTGTTAATCAAAAACACCAATACACACAAAAAAAAGCCATTAAACTAAAATCCCATGAGTGAGCAATTAAGCATTAAAGAAGCTTTTGATCATAATGCAACACTGGCAAACACCAAGTCTAAAAAGATCGAAAGAAACACATATCACTTCTTCACGATTAACTCGTCTTCACTTGACTGAGCCCTACATTATTGATCAAAGAACTTTCTGAGAATATGATATCTTAAACTTACAGAGGCATTCTATTCTTCAGAAGTTCTGACATGAAAAAATGTTAATGCTTATTGCATACTCAGGGGGTGCATGTGTACCCAACACATTTTTTGTTGGAATTTGGGAAAGGTATATAATCATTTTGGACTGAAGACAGGGAGAAAAAATGTAATCATTTTGGATGGAAAGTAAGAGAAAGGGCTACATTCACGTTTGGTTGCTTGATGGGCCTGCATATGGGCCTTATTTATTTTTGGTAGGAGAGAGAGAGAGAGAGAGAGAGAGAGATGAAGCTGTTGCTCATGGTGTGGCAAGTTATACTGGCAGTGTCCCTCACCCACACAAGAGACCCAGAAAATTAGCTCAGAAAACACAATTTTTAGCCTCCCAAGGTCTAAATATTCAGAAGTTGGCTATATAAAGCTGTATTGATGACTGCTTATTTTATGGTCATACGCCATTCAAGGAATCAGTGAGTGTCAGTTAGATACTAGTATACACAAGGACCCTTGAGCATTAATATCAACATGGCTGCCCGAGGGTGACAGAAGCCATTGTAGTATTGTCCCTACCAGGTAAACTCCACATCTGAAGTCAAATATAACAGTGGGAACACCGCCTACAATGAAGATAGCAGTACTGTCAGAGACAATGGACATAACTTTTTTGTGCTGACAACATTTTCTTATTTTGTTTTGCAGGTAGCTAAAATGTATCTTATTTTGGTCAACTGTTAATACAAAGGAGTTGATAAATCATATCAAATACTTCGGACTGCACATCTCAATAGATTGTAAATTAATTACAGGCCATTTCATCCTCAGAGTATTGTTAATTTTAATTTTGAAAGTGAATCCAAAGAACATGACTGAAAAAGGTAAATGGTTCAGCTAGTTTTGCCAAACAGAATTTGTAGTAGTAGTAGTAGTAGTAGTAGTAGTAGTAGTAACTGAAATTAATCTTACAGTAAAAATGCAGGAAGGGTAAAAACTTTTCCCCTATGGCCTTCTGTGCACATAAATAACGATGAACAAACATTAAAGTCAAGAGGAAGTTGAACAAGTTGGTACAACATGACTCATAACAAATCTAAATCCCAACAATACAAAACGGCAATTTATTGCACTGTCTGTACATATGGCACAAGTTTTAACATGTTGAAATTCCAATGTTAACATTACATTTAGTTATCAAACCAAGAGGACTGACAAACACGGTCTAAAACATTAATGAGGATGTATCCTAAAAAAACAGTCTTCAAGTTATTTCAGTAAGTCCACACACAAATCATGGTAGCAAATGTACATTTCTCCAAGAGGAAGATGAATGTTTTATATAACACAGTGAAGAAAATAAAAACGAGATAAAGATGCTGAAGAAAAAAAAAGTTAACCCCCTCCCTTTTTCCTGGATATCCTTGGTGTGCCACTGGATTTAATAACGCATTACGTCAAACGGAAGCTACACTTGTTCTACACATGTAAACCTCTTATAAAAAGTGTGATGATGATTCCACATTTTAAATATCCACCTGAGACAGAACGGAAGTCATCTGTCTTCCTTTAGCAACTTTGCAGAAGCCAGGCTTCATGGAACTTATAGGAGTGTTTAATTAAGATATATTTGCTGTAAGATTTTTTCATCCATACTAATAAATCTGATCTACATGAGACTGTTGGTTTAGCACAGTGTGCTTTAATTTATTTTGAAAACAAATGGGGGTTAAAGTAAAGGAATGCTTCTGGCCTTAAGATTTATAGCTAAATCATGACAGAATGCTAGGTTTTTGTGTGCCCCAGAAAAAGCAAATCACAAGAAAATAGAGAAAAAAGTCAAAGCAGTTTCTTCAGTGTTAAAAATCCATAAACAATTTAATGGAATTGCACTTTCAAGTTTATTTTCATATACAAATACAATTTCTTTGCTAATGGTTGTACAAGACAATTTACAGTGTTTATTTGAAAACCCATTTCCTGGATATCTGATAGTGGGTATCAAAGGCAGCCATTCATTTTTCAAAATAAACAATCAAATCTTGAAAGTGAGACAATTTAGTCCCCCCCCTCACGTTTTTCTCCAGTGACTTGTAGATCTATGAGAGAGAGAGAGAGAGAGAGGGTGGACATTTTAGGTAACAGCACACATAGTAGTAGTAGTGAAATCAGATCCTTGAGAAATTCATTTAAAAATGTGCAGACAGTTCTAAGAAACTCCCATAAAAACACTACACTGTTATCATGTATTCAACCAACACAGCTCCCCTCTTATCTCAAGCTGTGCACATCCATGAAAACAAGAGGAGAAACCACCCTACTAGACACCTATCTATAGCCTTAAAACATGCTCCACATACTCCAACATGATTCTAAAATGTACACATAAAATAGAACTCTGGAAGATTAAACAATCTTCAGTGCTCAGTTGTAGTAAGTGGTACATGTGTAAATCTCTCCCAGGTTGTACGTCCCTCGCCTTGCGCCCTCAGGTGTCTCAGTCTCTCTACCTCTCCTACTGTAAATATTTGCTTCCTGTTTCTCCATTCTGCCACAACACTTCAGTATTTGCTGTGCAGGGATCAGAGCAAGTTCAAGGAAAAACTCATCAAACAACCTTTACAGCAGTCTCATTTTTTCATTACAGTCCCAGAATTATATAAGATTGGTTGTCGTATTCAATTTCAGGGATAATGTTAAATGTCATTCTGATTCACAATATACAGAATTTCATATACGCTTTTGCTGTTCTAAGAGTAAAAAATGCAAGCAATTAAGTAAATATTGATTTCCTCACAAATAATAACCACCATGGAGTTTTTCCTGTATATTTAAGATGTGCCATTAGTTTATTACAAGGTGTTTTCATGGATTAAGAACATGGTTTTATTTCAAATCTTTTAGAGACACTGTCTTGTGACACAAAGATAACCAATCTTATTATGGACTTTATGTGAAAGTAATTTTTTAAAATAATTTTTCTTTCTTCCTTTCTTCTCCAAATATTCTTTCCAATAATAAGACAGTTTCCAACAATAATAATAAAAAAAAATCCATAAAATACTTTTTTTTTGTAAAACAACTATTATATTTTTTCCCTTATCGTTATTTTTTCCTTATATCAAAGGCCTCTGTCTGTCCGACCCATGCATGTTCTTACATAACCCAAAATTTTTCCTCCTAACCAAGTTAACCTTGGTCTGATCTTTGTAATTCCGTCCAGTGACTGTCTGCTGACAAAAATCTAGCACAGGGCACGAAAACCTGCAACCAAGCACTTTTCTAATCCACAGAAATATGATTCCAGACTCAATCCATTATCAACCATTTCCAATCGCTTTACTTCTTTACCGACACACTGACTAAATCAAGACTAGCCATGACACTTTAACGCAATATAAACCTAAAATATAAGCCTTAATCCATTGACGACACCCTTTCCTTATTACAAATAATTCCTGAATATTTTCCCCCCTTATCTGCCTGAAAAAGTCCTGTATCTTGCTAACTGTGTGGAATTTGATAAGTTTTTTACCTCTTCAAAGTTAATTCTAACCCAATTCACCTTGATTTTACAAATCAAAATCAGTCTCTGACCAGTGCACAATAAATTATACTCAGTCTATTTAATAGTCTTTGCAGAAAAACTGCAGGCACTTTAAGTAAGGCCCCGCCCTATGCTTTAAGCTGGCATCTACTGGTCAACAAGTCAAGTGGTCAAAATATGTGGATGAACTTTTTAACTTCCAATGCCTAATTATTTCCGACCAAGGAAGATCGTTTTGTTTTCATGATAGGCATGTGTGTGTGTGTGTGTGAGAGAGAGAGAGAGAAAGAGAGAAAGAGAGAGAGAGAGGGAGGGAGGCTCCGGAATTCACTCTAGTAGTACAAGTCAAATCTAACAGACACACAAACACAGACATAGCCAGAAACATAATCTCCATAGCAGTAGTAAATATAGCAGCAAAGGTGTGTGGTCATCAAGATGGGCAGTGGATCAAGTGGACTGGTATTTTGGCCACTTCCTGCCCTGCTGGGGCAGTTTGACCACTGCTGGGTCTGGTATGTACACTGACCACTACCCTAGGTATGGCAGGGTGAGAGGGGGGGGTGTACTCTGGGCTGGAAATAATATGGCCAGCCTGATTTACCAATCAACACTGGTCAGTTTGGAGAAGACAGGCTATGGCCTGTACTTGGACAGGTATGATAACATTTGAGGGGTGGGGCGAGTTGAGTTTTTTCTCTTTCTTTCTTTTTTTTTTTTTTGGAGGGGGGGGGGTTAAAACAAGGTAAAACCTTGTACTCAATACCAGCTTCCTATTATAAATAATGAGTCCAATATTTTCAATGTTCACATTAAGGAAAACTTATTGCACATGAAAGAAAACTTCCCCTGGGGTCAAATTGCTTATTCTATGGGCCAACTGACCATTTTCAACTGACCATTACCAGTATTTCACATTCATTTTGTTAAATATCCACAACTAATGCAAATATTGTCCAAAGCTGTCCAGACTGACCAACTTCAACAGGCCATCAGTGACAACTGTTTCTCATTTATTTTGCTGAATATTGACAGCCCATGCAAATATTGCCACACAGCCAAATAAATGACCAACTGTTCCTTAATTTACTTAATGTTCAGTAATCCAATTTACTTAATCCTGCACAGATTTAGACCACTTTGGTCAGCTTGTCAGATAGGGAGACAGCCAGGCAAGCGGTCACTTGTTACATGGTCAGTGTTTATGGTCCGAAACCAATGTCTGGCTCCAAGACTGCAGACAAATCCAACCTTAAGAAAGCAAATGTTTGGGCCATGGATAGTTCAAGTCTTATGTCTGGCACAAATATATATATGTATACCAATACATGAAACAATGACAGCTCCTGAACCTCAGTGAGAAGAGACCATACCTCACCATACTTCACTTAGGAAGAATATATCTAAATCTATTCAAAAAGCAAAATCAAATACCTCCAGAACTACAGCAATGTGGGCCCAGCAATCTCAGATGTCTTTTACTGTGGATTCAGTTGAATTTGCATTGGTCTTTAAGCCAGTTAGTAAAAATTTCAAAGAAGATTGTGAAAAACTGAAAAATTTAATGGAAAATGCCATTGATTTATAATAAAACATTTAATCACTAACAACTGGTCAGCATGCCACAATTAACTGTGAATGGGCCCCAATTTTACTTAACTGTCCCTTTAACACACCACCCGCCTCAGGTGGACAATGGGCAGTAGTTTAAGTTAATCCCGCGTGCAGAAGGGTCACCATAAAATAATGGACCGTGAAATGAGTTGAGTGAGACACCAGGCACAGCTTCCTCCCCAAGTCCTCTCTGTCCAGACTGTTAACCACCATTGCACAACTGGCCAAAAGGAACGTTTACACAACAGAAACTAGCTCAGCTTACAACAGACTGGGTATTGGTATATATATGCCTGGAGGTTGCACAGACTCCCGCATAGGTTTTTTTAGTCTTTTAGTGACAACCACCGTGTTTTAGGATGGTTTCCATGGAGGTTGGATGTGTGTGTGTGTGTGTGTGTGTGAGAGAGAGAGAGAGAGAGAGAGAGAGAGAGAGAGAGAGAGAGAGAGAGAGAGAGAGAGAGAGAGAGAGAGAGAATAACTCTATCTCTATACGAATAGGATCTGACCCGAGTTATCTCATGTGTGCTACCCCCCCCCCCCCCGCCACCCCACAGGCACAATTAAAAATGTAATGTGAGAGGAGAGAGAAACAGATTAATGTAGCTCTGAAAACCTTGTCATTTTACAAATTGACCCCCCCCCAAACCAACAATGATGAAATATCTTCAGACACATTAGGGAGATAGAATTGAAGGGGGAGGGGGGGGGGGGGGGGGAGAAGAGAGAAGGGGATTACTCCAGCCCTGAAAAAGACCTTTATTAAGACAGTTTATCTTGAGTAGGCACTTGAATTGAACCGTCCCAGGGCACGTACCAGCAACACACTGTCACTGCAGCTGTCTCCCTGGAACACTTGGATTTCCACATCTCACTTAGCCGTCCAAGACTACCTTTAAGAGCGTTTAGATGTTATATCAAATTGCCCCCAGCTTACATTCCAGTCAAGGGCTGTTAAGTCTTTCAAAAAGAGTTTCGACTTTTCGAATCAGGAGAACATTGCTTTGGTTAAAAGAGTATAAATTCTTGAAGAGTTTAAAGTTTCATGAATCCTTTTAGCGGGGTCCATTAATACGAGGCACCTTACAACCTGCGGCCTTCTTCAGTCAAGTTGTTTTCAACTTTTTTCCAACATCAGTAAATCTAAATTTTTGTTAAGTCATGATAGCTTTTCTCCAACCATAAAAAAAACTAACCCACACAAAGCATTGTTCAAAACTAGTTTTAAAACGTTGCATTTCTTCTTTAAATGTCTTCAACATTGAGAAAAAAAAAATTATAAAACGTATCATTTTTCACCCTGTCTTCAGCATCCATCTTAAACTTGTAGCTGAAATTAAACACACACTGTTGTTAAAGCGGCCACTTTTCTTTTTTTTTGACCGGTCATTCATAACACACAGTATAGGCCAGAGGGAGGTCAAACTAACTGCCAACTGACACACAAAACAACGGAAGCTGCTGCTACTTATCAAATATTTTTCCAAGTGCAGTAATAACTGAACGACTGACCAGTAACTGAAAGAGTGGCCGCTGTCCATGCTTGGGGATGTGTGGGATACAACACATATGTAGAACTGGACAAAAACCATCAGACAATAAAAAGCCATTTGTATCAGTAACATATCTACATGTACATGAAATATAGCACTTTATAATGTACTGGAGAGCAAACAATCCTCTATGTATGTTTTTATATTTTTCTGCTGTTCTCTCTCTCACTCTCTCTCTGTCTCTCTCCCAGCACCCGTTTTATGAACCATGGAAAACAAAGGCCAAACAGTCCCCAGGCAGTAAACAAAGGGCAAACATTTCGATGGTGATAAATAAAGATTATTGCATGCCCATAATCTAATTTATCAAGCTAAGATTTTACCCGAGTCGCTTCCTACAGCTGCCTCTGTAAATAACATTACGTCATCCACTTAACCTTATGGCACTATTAGCCAATCGCGCCGCGGGTTTGAATCACGTGCGGAGGAAGACAGAGACCACGCATCTTGTGCACATTCCTGAAGACACTCTTTGGCTTACAGCTCAGCCACACGGACAAATAAGACAAGCGCGTAAGTAGAAGTCAACACCAAATAACATCAATACCGATCAAGGGTAAGTTACTACCTTCGTTTATTCACTTTACGCTCTTTCACGAGCTTTACGTCGTCACACGGCGCTTATTAGCTACAACACGAATAACATGAGTAGCACGAGTTTCGCTGGTTCATATGTATTTGTTTCCTGTTACACACCCTTGGTAATAGGTACAGCTAAGTACTTTTCTATTTCTTTAACAGTAAACTTTGCTTAGGAAACAAAGAAAACGACCCGATTAGTTATAACTTCCGATAAAATGGCCAGTTTCTGTACGTTCTACGCATCGAAGCGAGTCAAAATGGCGGACTCCTAAATTGTTAGTTGATATCGACTAATTGACACAATAAGATTCTTATGGTTAGGTGTTACTCGTACAGACAGTTACGAATGAATTATGCGTTTAATGGTAGTATATGCAATTCCCTATCTTCTCCTACCACCGTGAGTCGTGGGAAAACATCCACTTTTGTTCGGCTGCATCCTGTACCGGACAACATGGCGCCTCCGGATACGCTTACGTAATCATTAATTGCTTGCACATGCCGGGTGGTCAGATATATGCTTTGATGCCTCGACACCCTGGGAGAAGCAAAAATTTTATACATCCAGATCTAGGATTATTAATAATAATAATAATTTATTCGAGCATTAAATATGACAGTTACATTTGTTAGCCCTCTATACTACAAATAGATGGATAAATAAATAGTTATACAGCACTATGGATTACTACTTATACAGTGTTTTAAGAATATTTATTACAGTGTATAATTATAACAATTGTAAAAAGTTCACTATTAACTAATGTTAACTAACGTTGAGGGATCGCATCTGCTCACCCCCCCCCCCTTTTTTATCTCTATATTGCTAGATTCTTAATACCATAAGCTTTATTAGGGGCTGGTAATGCCTTGCCTTTACCCTAATTTATTATGTTTCAGATAGTTGCATGCCTTTAAGTTTCCTTAATATGGAAATTATGATAACTGGTCGCAGTCTTATTAGAGGATTAGAACAGGAAGCCCCTCCAAATCTCAACCCCCATCCAGGAGGGTTTAGTGTTCAATGGCTATGGAAAAAGTGGAGCCCGATTGGGCCATTTTCTGTCCAGTGATGACTTCCCAGAATGACCTCCTAGAACCTCCTTCAATTGGGTGGAAATTATGTGCGAGCCCCCCGCCCCCCCTTCGATGCGATGCGCAACAAATTACAAGCAAGATAGTATCACTCAACCTATGCATTCAGGACTTAAATCCAGATGCTGTGATTTTCTGGGACAGCTCCTATTTCGATCTGCGCCCAGCTGCTGATATCTCCCAACGAAAGCTGACCAGGACAGTTATTACGAATGTGTCAGGCAACTGAATAAGACCTTACAGGGACAGGCTAAGGTCCACTTTCTTCGGCATGTGGGTGCCACCGAACAATGGGAGAACAATCCGTCAAGAAGGGGTACACATGAATGAGTTAGGCACTCGTATGCTATGATGATCTTTCCGAGGCTACAGCATGTTGCCGCTTTTCTATTACTTAAACTGCATAAATACAGATCGGGCCAAAACGCATGGCCGCTTTAAGCCAAATGCAAACATGCTATAGCTTGATTTATACTTGATTTATAGTTACATTCACATACGTTTACTTCGCCATTGACTCGCCACCATATTTACCGACTTATGTATATGAGTAGCTTAAGCTTACGATGTGCCTTCAACAATTGGTATGCGAACGACTTTGATCTCGATCAGTGAGCCCATCAGGCGGCTGCTTTCTCTTGTGACTATAAGGGCTACAACATGTTACTGCTTTTCTATTACTTATGATACATCGATACAGCCTGGGCCACAATGCGTGGCCTCATTATGCCAGGTGCATACACGCTACAGCTCGATTTATACTTGATCTATAGTTACATTCACGTACAATTACTTAGCCATTGACTCACCACCATATTTACCAACTTATGCGTAAGAGTAGCCTAAGCTTAGGCTTCGTTCACATGCAATGTCTGTTTTCTGTTTTCTATTTTCTATTTTCGGTGTGTCTTGTGATCGCGCTCTGTGCCCTGGACGTCCCGCGGCGTAATTACTGGCAGCGCGAGCCAGTTACTTATAAGAAGCCAGTAATTGCGCCGCGGGATGTTCGGGGCGCGGAGCGTGATCGTGGGACGTGCCGAAGGTGGAGGATGGAAGGTGGAAGGTGGACATTGCATGTGAACGAAGCCTTATGCTGTGCATTCAACAATTGTTGTGCGAATGACATTGATATCCACCAGTGGGCCCATCATACAACCGCTTTCTCTCGTTTACTTTAAGGGCTACAGCATGCTGCCGCTTTTCTTTTGCTTATGAGGCATTAATAGAGCCTGGGCCACAACGTGTGGCAGCATTATACCAAGTGCAAACACGCTATAGCTTGATTGATATTTGATTTATAGTTACATTCATATACATTTACTTCGCCATTGATTTCTGCCAATGGGCCCATCATAAGGCCGCTTTCTCTTATTTGTACAAATGGATGTAGCACGTAGCCGCTTTACTCTAATTTACTGTATTTTGGGGCCACAACGCGTGGCCGCATTACACCAAATCGCAAACACGCTATAGCTTGATTGATACTTGTTTTATAGTTACATTCACATACATTTACTTCGCCATTGATTTCTGCCAATGGGCCCATCACAAGGCCGCTTTCTCTTATTTGTACAAAAGGCTGTAGCACGTAGCCGCTTTACTCCAATTTACTGTATTTTGGGGCCACAACGCGTGGCCGCATTACACCAAATGCAAACACGCTATAGCTTGATTGATACTTGTTTTATAGTTACATTCACATACATTTACTTCGCCATTGATTTCTGCCAATGGGCCCATCACAAGGCCGCTTTCTCTTATTTGTACAAAAGGCTGTAGCACGTAGCCGCTTTACTCTTATTTACTGTATTTTGGGGCCACAATGCGTGGCTGCATTAAGCCAAATGCAAAAAAGGCTGTACAAAAGGCTGCAGCACGTAGCCGCTTTACTCTTACCTAAGCCAAGTGCAAAAAATGGCTGTACAAAAGACTGCAGCACGTAGTCGCTTTACTCTTACCTATGTTGCACCAACATAGTCTTGGGCCGCAATGCGTGGCCGCATTCAACCAGCTTAAAGGATGGCACAGCTACATGACATATGTAGACAATAGTTATTATCTTGTTTGCTTACAATTGCTTATGCCTTAATTTTTTATACCTGGACATATACTTGTCCGCCTCTATCACATACTTGTGCACCTACAGCAAGTTAACTTGCCAACATATTATACATTATTTGCAACTTTTTCAATAATGAATTAATATTACGATAACAAGCACTATACATTGCTACGGGTACCTTTAACTAGCAATTGGCCTAAAAATAGATTCTGCAATTTGTAAAACTGAATGGCTAGCATTCGCATACGCTGTTCCGTACATCTCATTGAACCAGATTATCAATTAATCATTTATTTCTGTTAATACACTTCCTTAGGCTTCCTCTTTTGAGCTGGCAGGGCTCTTCTATCCCTCTCACCTCTGCCATATGGAGTCTATACTTCCTTTCTTCATTTTAGAGAAGCAAATTCCAAGAACTAATATAGATTACCACGTCAACTCAAAATTGAGACAAAATTTGAGATGATGATTATATCAATTAAAAAGATAACATAATCCTATGCAAGTCATAATAACAATCAACGAATCCTCCTTTCCCATTGTCGACAATATTACGACACCTGTTAAGTATCAAATCTTAGAAAACTTACTTGCAGGCTATAACCCCCACATTTCTTATTATCTGGTGGAAGGGTTTAAAAAAAAAAAAAAAAAAAAAAAAAAAAAAAAAATTTGGCACAGAAATTGAAGCAGCACGTATTGTGAGCTCATTCTCCACACCCCCACCCCCCATTCTTCGTCACGTCCCCAATTTATGTTGTCCCCAAAAAGACCCCAGGAAAGCTCTGTTTCATACATAATCTTTCCTCCCCGAAACACTACTCCGTCAACGATGGCATTAAGGACAAATCGGCAACGTTTCGTATGCCAATGCCTCTGATGCTATTCAACTGGCTAAATCCATAGGAAAAGATGCCTACCTGGCTAAAGCAAACATCCAGAACCATTTAGAATTCTCACATTACAAAGACTTTTGTTTCTAATGGGTTTCTCCTTAAAATCACAGTACTATTTTGACAAAAAATTACCCATGGGCTTACGCTCTTGTTGTTAAAAATTCGAAAACCTTTAGTTCGGCCATAGAATGGATAGCTAAAAACAAGTGTCGGATACCTGATATCCTATACTTGCTGGATGATTTCCTCATCCTGTCCCCAACCAAACAAGAATGTCTAAAACGTCTTGACCATTTCATAGATCTTTGTCAGCTGATAGGAGCACAATCAGACAAAAAAAAAAAAAAAAAAAAAAAAAAAAAAAAAAAAAAAAAAAAATAATAATAATAATAATAATAATAATAATAATTCCCCAGCTATTGTAATATCCTTTGCCGGTATAGAACTGGACACCTCACTGCAGGAGGCACGCTTGCCCCCTGGGAAAAATCAAAAACTACCTAGAACTAGTCCATATCCAAAAGGAAAATAGCACTGCATGATCTCCTATCGACCATCGGCCTTAAAGATTTTTGCTGCTTTATTATCCCGGTCGGGAGGGCCCTTTTTAAGGCGGCTTATCAATCTCAATGTTGGGACAACCCAACCCCACTACAAAATCCGTCTCAACAATGAAGCCCGTGCGGACCTTTCTACGTGGCATATATTCCTCCTAACTTTAAATGGGCGTAGCTTTCTCTATAATGATCATTGGTCTTTGTTCCCAGTAGCTTTCATTTTCACAGACTCATCCGGAGGTCTGCCCCCTTTTTTGTTTGGGAAGATTACTTGAAAAACAAAAAAGTAACCATTTTTTCAAACAATGAAGCCTTGATTTACATTCTAAACAATTGCACCTCGAAGGATCATTCCATTATGTTACTACTGAAAAAACTTATTCTACATTGTTTAAAGAACAAAAAATTTTTGAGCCACCCACATACCCGGCGTGGACAATTGTGCTGCTAATGCCCTATCTCGGCCTAATTTACAGGCCTTCAGAAGACTGCAACCACTGGCAGATCCTCACCCTACGTCCAAACACCAGGAGAACTTACAGCAAAATTGAACCTTTTTATTGAATTTATATCTATTATATATATTAAAAAAAAAAAAAAAAAAAAAAAAAAAAAAAAAATGGCCTGAGAACATTCCCTTCAGATCCAACAGCGACGACCCTATTTGTACATTATCTAAGTGAATGATACAAGCCATCATTTACCAGGACACACCTCCCTGCGTTAAGCTATAAATACAAGATGGCAAGCATCTCGGACTCAACATCTGCTTTCATAGTGAAACAAACAATTCGGGGCCCGAAGAAGAAAAACCCCTCATGCGACACAAGGTCCCCAGTTACTTTGTCAATCCTACTTATGTTGATACAGATCCTCACCGTCGGTATGCAGTCAGCCTACAAAGTACACTTAATGGCTGCCATGTTTACGCTTGCATTCTTTGGACTCTTAGGGATAAGTGAAGTTGTATCTAGTGAAACTGACCACCATCTTCAACTGGGCAATGTTAAGATGAATCAGTCTGAAGGTGCCATCACCTTATATCTCCCTTCTTTTAAACATGCAGGTCAGAACTCAAATCACACGGTGATAATTCGCAAGAGGATGCCTAAGGTATGTCCTGTGAGATGGGTCTCTGAATATGTATCCCTACGCCCTAGCACAAGCAATAGACAACTAGAGGATCAGAGAGGCGATACCGCCTCCAAATATTGTACCACCAGCTGGAGCAAGCGCATTCGTATAGACCCCCACATACACAAAATAAGGGACACAGCCACCAGTTTTGTGCTTGACAAGCTGTAAAAATGCAATCAACAAGAATTTTTAAACTATTGCAAAAAATATATATGGTACAATCAAATTTAAATTCTTCGTAAGGTAGGTCAAGGGTCAATTTCAAGGTCACAGTAAATTGCCAGTATATGACTTGAATCCAGTTTTGGAGATAAAAGGGAAGCAAAATTTGCAAAATTCAGTTCATGGTGAAAAGTAGGTCAAAGGTCAATTTCAAGGTCACATTTAGATTGCCAGTATATGACTTTCTATTCAAGTTCAATAGTAACTATGGACCTATCTCTGCCAGTTTTGGAGATAAAAGGGAAGCAAAATTTGCAAAGTTCAGTTTATGGTGAAAAGTAGGACAAAGGTCAATTTTAATGTCACATTTATAATGCCAGTATATGACTTCCTATTCAAGTTCAATAGTAACTACGGACCTATCTCAGCCAGTTTTGGAGATAAAAGGAAAGCAAAATTTGCAAAATTCAGTTCATGGCGTAAAGTAGGTCAAAGGTCAATTTTAAGGTCACATTTAGATTGCCAGTATATGACTTCCTTTTCAAGTTCAATAGTAACTATGGACCTATCTCTGCCAGTTTTGGAGATAAAAGGGAAGCAAAATTTGCAAAATTCAGTTCATGGTGTAAAGTAGGTCAAAGGTCAATTTTAAGGTCACATTTAGATTGCCAGTATATGACTTCCTTTTCAAGTTCAATAGTAACTATGGACCTTTCTCTGCCAGTTTTGGAGATAAAAGGGAAGCAAAATTTGCAAAGTTCAGTTTATGGTGAAAAGTAGGTCAAAGGTCAATTTCAAGGTCACATTTAGATTGCCAGTATATGACTTCCTTTTCAAGTTCAATAGTAACTATGGACCTATCTCTGCCAGTTTTGGAGATAAAAGGGAAGCAAAATTTGCAAAGTTCAGTTTATGGTGAAAAGTAGGTCAAAGGTCAATTTTAAGGTCACATTTAGATTGCCAGTATATGACTTCCTATTCAAGTTCAATAGTAACTACGGACCTATCTCAGCCAGTTTTAGAGATAAAAGGAAAGCAAAATTTGCAAAATTCAGTTCATGGTGTAAAGTAGGTCAAAGGTCAATTTTAAGGTCACATATAGATTGCCAGTATATGACTTCCTTTTCAACTTCAATAGTAACTATGGACCTATCTCTGCCAGTTTTGGAGATAAAAGGGAAGAAAAATTTGCAAAGTTCAGTTCATGGTGAAAAGTAGGTCAAAGGTCAATTTTAAGGTCACATTTAGATTGCCAGTATATGACTTCCTATTCAAGTTCAATAGTAACTATGGACCTATCTCTGCCAGTTTTGGAGATAAAAGGGAAGCAAATTTTGCAAAATTCAGTTCATGGTGTAAAGTAGGTCAAAGGTCAATTTTAAGGTCACATTTAGATTGCCAGTATATGACTTCCTATTCAAGTTCAATAGTAACTATGGACCTATCTCTGCCAGTTTTGGAGATAAAAGGGAAGAAAAATTTGCAAAGTTCAGTTCATGGTAAAAAGTAGGTCAAAGGTAAATTTCAAGGTCACATTTAGATTGCCAGTATATGACTTCCTATTCAAGTTCAATAGTAACTATGGACCTATCTCTGCCAGTTTTGGAGATATAAGGGACTAGATGTTATAATTTTGGAGTTACCATAATGTGCCTTAAATTTCGTACAGAAAAAATTAATTAAAATAAAGAAAATGTCATTTTGGTCAAAATTCTTGAAATAGGAGGTGCTCTGAAGTTTCAGAAGTTCAAATTTGATGAAATAATGTCATTTTTGAACACAAGTTGTCTGCTTTGCCAAGCCTTATGTTTTATTTTTCCAGAGTTCAAAATTTATTATCCATTACCATACTGCACATTTTGCTTTTACCACCAATATGTACTTTTTGATACAGCGTAACTCGAAAACCGTATGGAATACAAAAAAACCGAGACCACCTCCAGTGTTGGGCTTTACATGCTCTACAAAATGCAAAAAAGAATGGGTCTCTAGCATTAACGGTTCCCGAATTAGAGACAGTTTTCAGTTTCGGTATCTTATGGCCGCTACTCCCGTGAAAATGCACCGATTGACCCCAAATTCATGGAGATGAAAGATGACCTGAAGGGTAACACTTTCCAATAATATTATTGGTTAAGTCTGTGTGATGTCTGAATAACAGGGCAAAAAAAATTTTTTTCGTGAAAAATTTCATTTTTTTGAAAATTTTGGCCCATTTGACCTTGAAGTAGAGGTCAAAGGTCAAATCCAAGGATATATTTGAAATCTACACATATGACTTTTGGAAAGCCGTCTATAGAAATTTTTCCCATAACTCCTTCCGTAGGGTAGATAATTAGCATTTAATTTTGCCATTTTTAGACAAGGGTGCATTGCAATGAGTGCCACACCCAGACCCCAATACCGACAAAGCCCAAATTTTACGTGGAACGAGTTGAGATTATAGGTGACCTAAATCCATGAGATGGGTACTGGGGCCCTTACCGTCTAGGAGGAGAAGCGGTAACGGTAGCCGTCCGGCGGAGCCGGCGGAGCCAACGGAGCCGGCGGAACGATCCGGACGGGACCGAAACCATGTGTACCGCCAGCGCTAACGCTGGTGGTACAATAAATTCTTCGTTCACGCTGAAGGATCCCCAGTTCGCTCCCAGGATTTCATTAAATGCTTGGACAACGGTGTGAAGACAGCTAACCTCTCCCACCTGAATATTAAAAGCCATAGCTTTCGCATTGGCGGTGCTACGCTTGCAGCAAGTAGCAGCATGTCGGAAACTCGAATCAAACTCCTAAGCAGATGGAGATCCGATACATATATGAAATACCTCCGGTTTTAACTATTTTATGAATTTTATATTATTTAAGATTCTTAGCACTAGCGACTAGAAGTGTCTATTAATCAGTTCATATTTTCTTCCAATATGCTATGGCACTAGCGACTGGAAGTGTCAATTAATCAGGTCACGTCTTCTTGCAATATGCTAAGACCAATAGCGGCTGGAAGTGCCACTTAACCAGATCATGTTTTCATTCAATATACTAAGCAGAGACCATACACAAAATCTGGGCACCAATATTTTATGCACATGACCATTGTATTCAACAATAGAATAATGTATATTATAGAATGTCAGTATTAAGGATTAATTGTCACTTAACCGTTCTTGCCTTGGATTCACTAGTCCGGGAGCGTAGACAAACTGAGCATGAACAATCACTGTCATGCAGATTGCTTACTAATTAGATGTGTAAATGCCAAAAAATCCTCCATGATCCTCGGTCCAGGGGTCTTGGTTCGTGGGGATTTTTAAGTTCTAGAAAATTACATAGTTAGGATAGAGATTCAGTATTCATATTTGATAGATATATTCCCATCACCTTGATGGGTCAGCTTCCAAATGCCTCCATGGTCCTCGGTCCAGAGGTCTTAGACAGTGGAGATCTTTGAATTGTATAATTTATATAGTAATTCTGTATTCCATTTTGATAGACATTAAATCATATTTGTATTTTACAAGATACTCTCAGCCTGTTTCTTACAATTTTTACACATTATACAAATTTTTGGGTGGGGCAGAAAACTTACCGAGCTTCACCATTCGGTTTTACGATAAGTTTTCTATGGCGGGAAGTAATCCCCACCTTTTATGATCTACAGAGTTAAGCTTTAAGCTTTGCGTAATCCAACATAATATTATGTAATTGGCAGCTCGCGAACCGCGATCCATTACGTAGGAAGTGACTCCATTGCCCCATTACTTTATCCATTATCAACCATTAGATCATAAAATGAACAAAAATTTGATATATGAATATAAAGTCTTAGCTAATGATAAATAAAGATTATTGCATGCCCATAATCTAATTTATCAAGCTAAGATTTTACCCGAGTCGCTTCCTACAGCTGCCTCTGTAAATAACATTACGTCATCCACTTAACCTTATGGCACTATTAGCCAATCGCGCCGCGGGTTTGAATCACGTGCGGAGGAAGACAGAGACCACGCATCTTGTGCACATTCCTGAAGACACTCTTTGGCTTACAGCTCAGCCACACGGACAAATAAGACAAGCGCGTAAGTAGAAGTCAACACCAAATAACATCAATACCGATCAAGGGTAAGTTACTACCTTCGTTTATTCACTTTCCCACCCAACCCTGTCCCCCGTTTACATTCAACTCACATGCTTCTGTTTTCATTTCTCAACACTTACCTAGTATCAAAATTTATGATACTCAATTTATTGGCGGGAAGTAATCCCCACCTTTTATGATCTACAGAGTTAAGCTTTAAGCTTTGCGTAATCCAACATAATATTATGTAATTGGCAGCTCGCGAACCGCGATCCATTACGTAGGAAGTGACTCCATTGCCCCATTACTTTATCCATTATCAACCATTAGATCATAAAATGAACAAAAATTTGATATATGAATATAAAGTCTTAGCTAATGATAAAGCTTTTTATGACTTTGCCACTCTTGCCACTGTTGTGATTGGTGCTGACTCTGTAGAGCCCCTTTAAAGACCAGGGTGTACTCAGCTCAAATTAAATCAGGCCTACCCAACTACCAGACTCGGCACTGAATGATCCTGAATTCACCAGTAGATCAGACCATACTACCCGTTTTCAAGGTGTGTGTAAGATCGTATTACACAGTATCATACCCTGAACAAATTTTGAGTGGTGATGCAATGCTTTTCAACCCCGCTGAGAATCGTCACTATCACATCGCGTACTAGGCAAGAGCGGTGTCACGTCTGATACTGTGTAATGCGAACTGACACACACCTTGAAAACGGGTAGTGTGGTCTGATCTACCGGTGAATTCAGGATCATTCGGTGCCGAGTCTGGTAGTTGGGTAGGCCTGTAAGTCACCCAGGTTGGGGTGTTGTGGTCAAGAACTGAGAATAATGGAAAGCTGAGATTTGAAAAGTCAGGGAACACAATGTGATCTATCATTATAGCAGAGAGCAGAGTGTCAGACACTTGCAAATAACAATAACAGTCGTTAACATTCTTTGATTTTGCTACATTTTATCCTCCTGTTTTTTTTTTTGTGAAGTCTTACTGACAGTTATGCTAAAAAAACATTTAAAAAACATCACAAAAACAATCATGAAAACAACATCATCAAAATGCAATACTTCATACCAGGTCTTATTATATTAATAAACCAAAAGAAAAAAAAAAATTAATAAAAAATTGCCAAGTTTTAGGGGAAAAATAAGGGAACACGTAGAGCACAAGTAAAAAAGCCTACTGAAAAAGAACAAGTAAATTTGCAACGATTTGCACTGTTACTGTCGGGAAGGCTTGGATTTGCCAAAGTAGAAAAATAAATCTAACAAAATGACACTGCAAACGTCCTGCAGTCGTATAACCTCGCTAGTAGTAAACTGTTGGTACTTTGCCCAATAAGTCAATGATTTCTTAGTGAGAAAAAACTGGCTGAAACACACTGTGCTTGGAGCAACATGGCAGCAGGTCCCACTGGGTGTTTATTCTTTGTTACAAGATCTCTTTCTCCACTGATCCTCTCTCTTTCTCTCCCCCCACCCCCCTCCTTGTTACTCTCTCCCTGCGGCATGCACATTTGCACACACACACACACATTCCCTTATAGAGTACACACACAAATAAAAAAAAAATTCTGAAAAAAGGAAACAGGACATTTTACATTTTATGTCTACAGTTAAGTTGCACATGGGTGACATACCTTTAAGTCTAAATGTACCACATTCCTGTCATGTAGAAATACCAGCCCTTCCATGATCTGCCGCATTAGGTGTATTACCTCCTTCTCTTTGAATGATTCTTCTTCATCAATGTGGTGAAAGAGTTCCCCGCCTGCAGCACTGGGGAAAAAAATAATTAAAAATTGTAAAGGATGTTTGTTATCACTTTGACCCAAGGTACAAATTTATGGGTATAAAAGTATTATGACTTTTTTACTTGCAAATTTACCTAAGGTACTTAGCAAAACAAATAAAATCAGACTGTATGTGACTGAATCTTCATGAAACAGGAAAAATGAAGATTTCTAAATATTTAGCAAAGATAAATAAAAAAATAAAAATAATATACATGAATAAATAAATACAATAATGAACAAGTAAATGAAAGAATATATGAAAGAAAGAATTAAGAAAGATAAAACATGTTATGAAGCTGGAATGTTGGTCAAATACAACATGATTATCTCGTAAAACTGATACAAACACCATAATGAAGACTTCTCAGTCTCTGAGGTCAAAACAATGAAACGGACATAAAAACTGGAATAAAATGTGTCAGAACTCATGAGGGTGCATCCGAGTGTCAGAACATCAAATGAACCGACAGACATTCCTCAACGAAAATGACACGAGACCATGACCGTAAGGGTCAAATCAGGGGAATTATAGACAGACTATCAACAGATACTATCTACGATACAGTATTTACTTGCAATTTTCACACATTTCCCTTTTACTTATTTTTCTTAAATTCATACAAGACTTATAGTTTTCAGACACTTACAACAACGCATCTCTGATTCAAAAACCAACAAACCTTTCAATTATACTTAAAAATCAGCATTTTCAAACATTACTGACAAAACCAGCTTTGTAGAGGGCAGGGAGGAAGTAAGCAAGGGAATAATTCATGTTGTCTAGATTTATAAAGTGATTACCGTAAACAAAGTGAATGGACTTCTGATGCCAAAAATGTCACCAGGGGGTCACCTCACAGCTTTGAAGAAGATGACCCTGTCTGACCGTTCTTTACCCCCTGGTGACTACAAAAGTTTCACATTTCCTGGATTTCACTCCACATCTCTCTCTCTCTTTTTGGTGAAAATCAATGAACAAAAACCACAACGGCAGTGACTGACACTTGTTCTTGTAGAAAGTACATGGAGGTTAAGCACACTGGTATTCCCTTAAAATGATAAACGCTTGTGGCACATTTTGTAAATTGTGGTCCATGGGCAAAACTTTTCACACATTATGTCTTTTAAGTTGAACAAATCACTGAATGCTCTTGGCACGTACTCTGTCTAACACACACAAGCAAGTATGCTGACATAACTTTATAGACTATACCTTCATTTTTTTTCTTTTTTTTTTTCATAATTTTGAGACCAAAAACATATCCTGAAGTTGAGAGTCTTAAGTGGCAGCAATCATCTACTAAAATGCATACAGGAACAAAATGGAGTCAATTGTGAATTAAATAAAACACAAAGTTCAACACCTCCGGAGACGTCTCACTTCCTGTCTTCTCACTCAGATCATTGATGAAATGTGTACATTAAAAGAGAAAGCATGGTGGTGCACATCTGTATATTATAATGTAAAACATACATCAGAACAATGCCTAAGGACGCATTAAAAAAAGATGATCCGCAGACTAACTGACCGCTGACTAAATATGGCTGACCCCACTTAAAAAGCGATGCCGCTAATTCCCTGATGGTCTTCCCGCCTCCACATTGGCCGCCACTGCAGAGGCCTAGCAATCAAACCTCGGAGAAGGGATTTAATTTGTCATGCTTTTCCTTTTAATGTACACAATTAGCCTAACAACGAGTACACTGGGACCCATAAGAATCAGATTTAAAATTGTTTTTTAATACTAGTAAATAAACAAGGAAGAAATTGAAGAATGAATGGCAATATTGATATTGACCTTAAGAAAAAGATCAAAAATGTCAGGAAACTTCTTTTTATGAACTGTAGACTGCCAGCAATATGCCTATTTTATCTTTTTAAGTTCTTTTATTTATCAATTGTGTACTATAAGATCAGTCTTGCTGTATTACAACACCCTGCAGGAGAGAGAAACATTTGTATAGGAGCAGAAAAACCTAACTTCAAACACACTGCAGTGCAAGAGGAAAAAATTTGCCTTTATCTCAGATACACCGGAAATGGCGGAATTCAGATAATCTGGAGAAATGCTATAAATATCTTAGGGTTGGTAACCACGACTTTCTACTTAGAGCTCCCCACAGCTTCCATAGACGGTTCATCTTCAGCTGCGTTCATATCAGTTTCAGTTGTAAACTTGGCCTCAAGACATACCAACCAATTGACCAGTAATACTTTTGGCTGATGCCATTTAACACACTTTTTTTTCTTAATATTTCTTTTAAAGTAAATGTACTTTATTTTTCCTCAACTTTAATAACTATGTGTTTCATACCATCAAAACTGCAGCTAGAACATTACAATTCCTGTGCAGATCATAAAAATATATTCCGACAGTTTGTCACCCATTTTTTTTCCAAAGGGCCACCCCAGACGACAGAATCAATTGACAGTTTTTACTTTTAGTTAAAAGATATGTAAACATGACCTTCCAAACCTGAGGCTGGTCATGTATAAAAAGCCACCAAGCAGTTAAAGCAAAACAATTAGACATATTTTACCAGTTACATAATTCTATATTCTAGTACAGTACATCTTCACTGTCCTCTATTTGTATGTGATGCCCTGTGGAAAATATCTCCTTTTCACTTTCTTCAGAATCCCAAAAAGGTGTCTTCAGAGAAAGTTTATTCAGGAGTGGCCTTGCCTCTCAGGCTTACCTTTTTGTTTAGATCTTTGACTAAAAACCACTGCAAATATTTACATTCTTTGGCAGTTCAAGGTTAACGGAGGTACTTTTGTCAGTTCCTATTTTATATCTGACCAATATTTTTTTCTGCATTTTTCCCCCAACATGAAAATATTTATTTTAGGAAGCTGGAAATATATTTCAAGGAAGCTGGAAATGGACATCTGCTGCTATAAATAAGTCCCAACATTTTTTCACACCATGTTTAATTGATATCTACAGAGATTAGAAGTATAAATAGCCACTGGGCAGTTTCAGGAAATCAGAAACCCCAGCTCCTTCTAAATTATCTGTTGACCATCACAGAGCTGTTCGAGATAACACAGAGGAAAAAAACAGATTGCACCATATCCTGATCCTCAGGTACGATGCATGCCCTGCACGTCCGCTTTTTTCATTTCAAAATCCCCATATGTGCAAGTTGGACAAGACTGAATAACTTGCATGGGAATTTCAATATGAAGATGGCCCACCTCTGCTCTAAAACTTGAGATCAGTTCATCACAACTTGATACACGAGTGGAAGAAACAGGGAGTCTTCACATAATCTCATTGGGATGCCCGGCTGTATGTGATAGATCGTTCCGCTTACATATTTCTGAGATACACCTAGACCTAATGTAGCATATATATTTCATCATATTGGTAATAATAATCATAGTGATATCTGAACTTGCTGCACCAATGAGAAGGATATCTTTGATAAAACTTTGTTTAAAATTTTTAAAGAAGAAAAGAAAAACATGTCATTCTTATATATTATTTTATTATATCTCACTAAAAAAAAAAAAAAAAAAAAAAAAAAAATCATCTCTCTTTTGACACGCCTTTGCTGCATTCTCTACAGAAAGCTCAAGTGACAACAACACCATCATCATCATCACAACTGGCCAACACCCTAAAACACCTCCAGTAATTCACATTCCTCCTGAAAGGTGAGTGGAAACCTTACCCTGACAGACAGAGATTTGTTAACATTCAACGGGAAGTTTTTTTTTTTTTTTTTTTTTGTGTGTAACAGCTCTCTGATTTAAAGAACCATTCTCCCTGGACTGGCACAGACACAGACACAACATGTGTGTGTCGAAGAAGTTTTTGTCCAAATACAAGTACCTTGAAATAGTGCACATGTAAGTCAATCCATGCATTAGAAGAGTGACCTTCAGAAAAAAAATGCAATTACAGCATCTTGTGCGCTAGTGTTACTGTTATGGAATTTTTCTGCATCAGTATGTGTTAAAAGACACAAATTCCATGCTGCTATAACTGATACCCTACCAAGGTCAATACCACGGAGTGTGTTAAAATAAGGGGTCGGATGATTTGTGTAAAAATTAATGACTTCGGTGACTTTTTAACATTTACTGACTTGAATATGTTTGAAAAAACTAAATTTCATTAACAGCAAAAAAAAAAAAAAAAAAAAAAAAAAAAAAAAAAAAAAAAAAAAAATCAAGATCACATACAGAGACATCTGATGGCAACAGATGGAAATGAAAATTTGTGAATGGTAAAATGTTAACAGTATTATTACAAATTATAAGTAATTGGATTATTTTGTAACCATAAAAATGCTACACTCTAGATGAAAATGAGAAATTACAGAGTAGCTTTTCCAGCTAGTTGTTCAAATGACCACTGAATTTGAAAGCAAAACTAAAACCATTTGTGTTCAGCTAGCCCTGAACTTGCCCCCCCCCCCCCCTCTCTGAGTGTAAAGGAGGAATGTCAATCACACCCTTTCAACCTGAGAAGTAATAAATGGCGTACAATAGGAGCTCCTGCCACCACAGGAGATAACAAATGTCTTCTCTAAGATATCTGTGTGATAGGTTCTTCACCATTAGAGCACCGAGTCAAGTAACAGTGCCAGTGTTAGCTTTCTTTATTCAATCTCACTTTGAAACATTACAATGAATGGCTTGGCAGGTACAGGGAACAGCGTCATGTACTTCCACATATCTTAATGCAATGCTGTGACATCTCACTCCCTACCACCCCCCAAATACACACACACACACACACACACACAAAAAAAAAAAAATCCTCATTTGCCCAGAGCAAAACTTGACACAAAAACAAAACAGAACAAAGAAAAACAATGCAAGGCAGAAAATTACTAAATAAGACCGGATGTTTCAAATTCGCTGTAATGGCAACAAAGCATTGACCACGCTCAATCCTGATACCCAATACTGGACATGGACGGTAACAAGAGACGTCCCAATGATCTCTGTAACTAATTCGAAAAGGAAGAGGTCAATTTCTAGTTTATCTGACACAATGGACATCAGGTTTCAGGCGTGATGTGTCAGAAGTGGAGAAAAGGACGAGATACAATAATTCAGTGGACAGACAATTATGTAATGGCCCACAGTTGCCGTAACCAGACCGACCCTCTAGATAATAGGCAGTCACAATGGCGGTTTGCTGATGCCTTGTAAATACAAGCACTTCAGACAGACAAATGTGAGACACCTCATATTAACAAATAAAAAGGTACAATGACAGCTGTGAATGGACATTTACAGAATGATTTTAAACAGAAAAGGGAGAGGTCAGAAGGGCAGTCTTGTTGGACAAGCTACATAAATCTGAAACTTCCCGTAACAGTAAAATAATATCATTTTGTAACTAGACGATGTTAAAATGTCAAAAATTTTGCCACATGTTGGAACAAGGTGTTATAGCTGAGTCTGAGTCATGAATTTGTCATCAGATAATTATTTTTTCTCTCCATCTTTCTTGTATTCCCAGAAGCACAGACAGTCACTTAAGTTTTATAGTAGGCCTATACTGTTATGGAACATTTGTTTGAAAAACATGCTTACTTTTCTTTTAATAGATCCAGTGAAAATTTACAGTATCTTACACCATAAATGATGGATTCCCTGAAAAGAATATTGGTCTTTACTTGTAGACCAAAATGTTCATTAACTCTGACTCGAGCTAAAACAGAAGGAAGTCAGTCATGGTTCAGAGTGAATTTCAAACCAATTATTCCTCTATTTAAATTGGAATATTATGGATTTATCTTAAACTAAAGGAGGCCAATATCTTTTTTTTCTTAATTAAAAAATTTAGACCAAATTTCTGGTAATAAATGGCATACAATGAAAGTCCCTTAATGAAAGCAGTTCCATGGTACCTTTAGCGTAACAAAAGAGGAATTTGAGAACAGAACGAAACCAAACCAATTGAAGAGTTATGAGAGATTTTCGGGAAAAGTGGGTCACTTTCCCCTTGTCCTCCACTGATGCTTCAGTGGTCACTTTGTCATGTGAAGTGAACACCAGCTGACCAGCGCTATAAACACCTGTCTACAGCAGGTATATGATGGGCGCTTATCAAGAGCTGGTTACGCAAACCTGCCGTTCCATTGGATGCAATATGATGTATGGATTTTGACTACATGTGTGCACAAATCACGTGCAAAGGGGACGCACGCTATGACGAGGAGTGTAAAACCAAGTGGTCAAGCTTTACAGAGTTGAAACTTGAGAGATAAAGAACAAACCATCTGATTGCACCATTCAAGTTATATCAATTTCTAGATAGACAGAAAAGGGGAATAAAATAAATGGTAGTTAAAAGGTTGAAAAAATAACAATAAGGAAAGAAACAAACAACTTACTACTCTGTGATGAGAACCAGCTCATGTGATGTTTCGTACACTTCCTTCAAGTCTATAAGGCGTGGGTGTGCCAGCGCCATCTCTAGCATGACGACCTCATGCAAAATCTCACTGCGTACATCCTTGCCTTTCCTCCGTTTACGTATATACTTGGCAGCGTATTCCTGGCCAGAGTGGTTGTCTCGTATTTTGCGTACCACAGCAAACTTGCCCCTGTAAAACAAACACAGAAATTGTAGAAACCTTGCCATAGCATTTAAAATCAAATTTTCAAAAAGTAATTTTTTTTTAGCTTGTTTTTATGTTGTGGGTGGAAGCGTAATTTACATGTATTTTACTTTCTCCATGGTCCTCTTATTCTTGTATCATTAACTTTTGCCATATATGAACATTAAGTCTCCATAACTCTATCTATTTAATTCTTAATGTTTATATTTACTTTTTTATTTTGTTCCTTCATTTTTACCAAAACATAAGAGAAAGGAGTATAAACATACAAGCATACTAGTAAGTTGAAAATTAGACAATTATCTAACCCTACACCCTCATCTCCTTCTCGCTCCATCATTCAAGCTAGGGTAGACATTAGATAATCCTCAAACCTGTCAATCAAACTATAAGTAATAACCTTCCACCAGCGCGGTGAACTTTTACTTACAAGTCACTAAATATGGTGAATTTACTTTCTAAAGGAGATGGAAGGGTCAGTGAAATCTTTGAGCAGAGCAACTCAAGTAAGACAGATTACTTGCTTCAGGGTGGACAAAATTATGGTAGTTTTAGTACCATGTTGTGTTTAATGGTCGTGGCCAATGAATGCGTGCCGTACAAAAAAGTCTGTGTGTTCCAAAGGCACACACGTGCACATGTGAGTTTGATTGACCAGGTCATGCTCTTGCAACTTTTAGACAAAACCCACACTGGCCCACATACACACACATGACATACATACCCAAATACATGCATACACACACCAGTGATACACTGAAAGACAAAACCCTTGGTTTCCACTCACAAATATGCCATCCCCCCCCCCCCCCCCCCCCTTTCATCGTAAGACTATACACAGTGCAGACAAAATTACCCAGTCCTCAAATTTCCCAATAATAGTTTATCAAAACATCAGGAAGGAATTTTAATTCTCTCCCTACTCAGTCTCCTAACCACTTGTTAAGTGGGGAAACACATCTTCAAATCCCAAACAATATAACCTTTATGAAATCATTAGTTGCAGTAATGGCCAGCCAAGGAATGCAAACTGTTCAGATTTCAGTCTAGTTTGGAAGAAATTACTGCTAATTTTGTCTGGACTTCAATAATGAACCATTCACTATTTCTATTTCAGCTCAGGGTCAAAAACCGCTTGAAGGAAAAAAAATTGCTACTGTAGAAAAATGAGGTCCGTTTACACATTATTTTTGATAAGAGATCCTGATAACCACTAGTAGTAAGGCCAAACAATAATTTTAAGTTGGGTAACAGTCAGACTATCTGTCCATAGAAGGGGGTGGGGATACAGCTGGGAGTAGGGTGGGATGGGTACCGTAGGTGCAAAGAACCACTTTTGGATAGAAAAGATTTATAACTCTGGATCAACATTTGATCTAGGTTCGCTGCCATTTCCTTCCACAACTGAATCACAATCAATTCTTTTTTGCAACTTGCAATTTATTTACTGTAGTAAGTTTCATATTACTATTTTATTCATAATAATCTCTTAAACTGGGAGAGAATAACACCTTAATGGTAAACAGGAAAAGAGAGAGAGAGAGAGAGAGAGAGAGAGAGAGAGAGAGAGAGAGAGAGGGAAAAGAAGATAAAAGACCTGAAAGTGTCAAATATTTTCAAATTTTAAGCGGTCATCCTCTCCCTGACCACCATAGCCCCAGGTGAGTAATGAGGAAAAACTGACCTGCCATACCAGAAGTCTAATAGGCAGAACGTATTATATCTTTTATTATATACCTATAATTGGCCATCTCGGTTTTCTTAACTGTTGGAGAAGTCCTGCCTTACCATGTCATTCTTGACCAATCACAATCAATAACAGGCACAAACGAAAAAAAAAAAAAAAAAGGTACAAATTCCCCATCTCTACTGGACACAATATAAACTAACAACCACATTCTTTATGAGGATGCTTTCCAAATTGCAATCTTCACATTCTTCAATAGTTCAATAGTGCACGGCTGAGGGGAGCCTCTTTTCAGACAATGCGTCTGATAAACAAACGTGACAATGTAAAACCTTAAGGTATCTGTGACATTGTGTCGCATATAGAAGAGGGGATCTTCATGCCATTCAAAAGTTCAATAACATTCTTATGGAGGTATTTTACAACAACAGCTCCAAACAATAAACAAAACCGTGTACAACCTGTCTTTACAAAATGTGACATAGCTGTTTAACTGGACTGGGGAGCTCATTTTCTTCATATCGATTGGCTTAACGACAAAAGAGAGAAAGAGAGAGGGGGGCACTTATTTCTGACAACATATTAGCTATTTTAAAAGCACCATGACAAATTTTACAGAAAGATGAGACTATTCCTGAGTTTGCCAAAGTTGGCTCAAGTGCTAAAATGACCACATTTAACATGTGTTGCCCCCTCTCCTGATAATACTTCAAAACCTGACCAGATCTTGAATCATCTGATAAACTGACCCCTCTCTTATGACATTCTTGCAGAGGTGGAAAATATTAAAATAATAATATTTATAAATAAAAAAATGAATAATCTATACTAAAATATCTGAGATGCTTAGTAAATGAAATATGAGATAAGTTACCTTTACTATATCTGAGATGCTTAGTAAATGAAATATGAGATAAGTTACCTTTTACAATAATAATAAATACAAATGTGAGTCAAAACTTATATATAAATTACACATAAATATAAATCAGTCAAATTCACACCCAACACACATTTCCCAATCACAGCTCTGTAAAGATCTGTGTAATATGACTCAACAAAGTTACTGATGAAACAAACTCTGTCCACCAAGGATCAAGTGCAGCTATAGAATAAAGCCACATAACAACGAACTAAAAATGTACTCCTGTATTGACTAAGTGACCAAAAATTTGACCCGTGACACGGTTGACTGCCTACTGACCGATTTCCTGAAATGGTCGATTGGCAATCATATATATTTGTTTGACTTTGAAATAAAAGCTAGCAAATAGTGATATCTGATAGGCATAAACACTATATTCTACTGCTTTGACCCCCCCCCCCCCCCCTGGAGTTTGCTTGTAAACACAAATATTGCCAAAATATTTGGTCATTTTACCATTATGAATGTGAAAAATGTATGAAAAATTATTTATTCCAATGGGTTACTGGAGGGAAAGAAATAGAAGATCAATTAATGATGCAGTCGATTTCGAAAGATGTTATAGCTGAAGGTGGTGCCGAATCTACCTGCCTAACCATAAAATAAATAAATAAATAAATAAATAAATAAATAAATAAATAAACAAACAAGCCATCAAAACTACCCTCAAATACAACAAAAACAAAGTTTTGTTAGGGAAGGAGGGGAGGAGAGATAAGAGCATAAATATCTATCTGGAGGGAACCCATAGATTGAACAACGCATCACAGGAAACCACAGAGCAGATGTGACGCTAACTGTGACAGGACCTACGCCCCTCGCAGACAGCAACACAATGTCAATTAGAGAGTAACACCAGGCGTAATTGTCATAATTGTCACAGCTGATAGTTTTCAGAGCTGTCGAATTAACATGTGTTGCCACAGACTGCCTGGCTTGCAAACTGGACGCCATCTTGTCAGTTAAAATGATCATGTCATCTTAACACAGTGGGATTTTTTTTTTCCTGTCTGATAACACTACCATCTAAATCATCTTGATTTTTTTACCAAATTGCTACAAGATAAGGCAAACAAATCTCATTCATATTTGACAGGGTTTCCCCCCCAAATTTTGAAGTTAGAACGACCTATTTTTTAACAAAAGTTTTTTCCCCCTTTCGTTTTTTTTGGTTAATTCTAAAGCCTGCCCATGTCACACTTAAAAAAAAGTAGCAAAACACCGCCTTAAAATTTGTCTCATAAGTTCACATAATACAAGTCATAAGAGGCATCCCGCGCACAATAACATCACTGCCAACACCCTCTGTGACGACAAAGGCCCTTAAGAAACCACCACCCTCGCACCCATCCATGCTTGTGAGACACAAAAGAGATGCATCAGGGAAAAAATTCCCCAAATTGAAGGTGTTTTTCATAGATGTTATACTAGTAAGGTATCAACAGTTCTGACGCATACTGTGACTGATGGAAATAGAACTATTTATGATTCAGAATCAGGGGGAAAACTGATCTTTTTATAGATTTTACATCGACTGAAATACACATCAGCTCTATTTTGGATTCAAATGTAATCTCTGATCAATATTTTGTTTAAAAATAACAAAAATTGATTTGGTTTTAAAAATCTGGGTGCAAATCAAGTCATGCTGAAGATTCAAAGGATTTTTTTTTTATTATTTCACATACCTGCTCCATATTATGTTTTTAGTGTTAAATCTTTAAGAAAACATTAAAATTGTTAGCTTTGTGGCTAAAAATAACTGAGAACAAGTATGCTAAAATGCCTCTTCGTAAAAAAAAAAAAAAAAAAAAAAAAAAAAAAAAAAAAAAAAAAAAACTAGTGATTATTTCCATAATTTAAAGGACATATGTCATGAATAATAATCTATGAAGACAAAAGCAATTATGTTATCATTTTCATCATAATCACTGTTGCAAATGGTATCCTATCAGAACAAAATGAAAGTCAGAAACTCAGAACACTGCTCCCACATTATTACCAAATAACACGAGTTTCATTTAAAAAATACAAAACCAAACAAAACACACTGGCACGTGTTCAAAACTAGTCGTCGAAAAATAAATGCTCGTGAAAGGACATCTCTTCTTGTAACATAAATAATCTCCCACCTGCAAATGTATACAACCCCCTATGATGATGTCTTAATGTGCAAACTAATAAACCTTCTCTCTACAATGACAAATTATGCTTCAGCGTGGCTGACAATACATTGGCACCGACGGAGATTACAAACAATAACAAATACAATAACAACACCACCGGTGACAACTAAACAAACTCTCCTTCCCCAGGTGTCAGAAACCTGACTTCATTGTGAAATTTACTGCCTTCAATTAGGCAGCCTCAGCTTTGACAAAGACACCATAATTCTAGTTTATAATATACCTCATGTTTAGTGGGAGTCTGTAAATATTACAATCACAACAACCCTGTTTAGATTTTCGCAAGTCATTCACAAATGAAGCCCCAGCTAGTCCCTGGTCTATATAATATAAACACTTGTATTGGGGGGGAGGGGGGGGGGCAATATTTTAACCAAAAGTAGCCTTGTTGTAAAATGAATCACTCCCTTAAACTTATTTTTTCCAAAAGTATACAGTCAGTAGGTAGTTTTATATTGGAGTGGAGTATCATTTATAATGGCCTTAATTGGGGCATGTATTAGTACATAGTTTTGCATGATATGTAGAGTATAGACATGAAAAATATGATTTCGGGACAATTTTCAAACAAAGGTAAAATACCCTTAACTAAAAATCTCTCCCAGTAACTCCACCTGGTATCATGATAAATCCCCCGGGGCTCCCTGCCAGTGTGTTAATCAATTAGCCTGCTGGTACCTGTTACTCTCTATGACTTAATTAGACGTAATCAAATTAACAGTTACTTAAAGAGCAGACAAGCCAATTACTGCTGTGCTGATATAATACAAGATGGCATGTTCTGTGAGATAAGGCAATTAGAACAGGCAGTTTGGAGATGAGCCACAAATGATATGGCAGGCGTATAATGTACCAAAACATATATAATTAGAGGAAAGATACCCCCCCCCCGCCCCACAAACCAAACCAAAACTGCCTTTTTTATCAGGAAAGCATACTAGTATGTATACTAGCACTTATATCTTCTCATCACTCCCGACCTCTCTCTCTCACTCACACGTACCACACCTATGCCAACTGTTTCAGGATGAAAATATTGAACGGAAATGACGACGCAATGATAATTCAACAGCTTCATCGATCAACAAGGTACAAGAAAGATATAACAAGCTGTGATTTCTACAGATGCAAAATGAACACCCATCTAAATTCAGCATATCAAGACAACTTGGAGGACAAATGAAAGGTCGCCAATCTCACAGATAAATCTTTATCTTCAAGTGCCCCCCCCCCTCTCCAAGCCCTAATCATCAACCTTTTAGATAACACCCTATCTCATCAAGCCTCCTTCACATTATCATCAGGTACAAGATACGGCTAATTAAATTAAACCTTTTACATGGCAATAGCTCCCAAAACAACCAGTCTTTAGGATATAGGGACCATTCCCAGACCCTGTCGTACGAGCTGTGGATCGATCAATCTCCAAGGGGATTCTCACTAATTTGCAAATATCTTAAGTGGCTTAGATGTCTGTCACGTCTACCTAGGCTATTAGCGGGTAATCAATTATCGTTTTGCAGCCTCAGTAGGCGTGCCAGACATCTCAGCTGCTTAAGCTGAAAGCAATTTAGTGAGATACCCCTTGGAGATGGAACGATCCTGTTAAATCATTTAGGTGTGGGAACCGTCATATAACCTTGCTCATCAGACCCGTAGCCAGGAGGTTGGGTTTTTTTTTTTAAAAAACCTGCCCTTTTTGACAGGAAAAGGTGCATTCTGTGTAAAATTTAATCTAGGTACACAAAGGTTTCATTAAAAAAGGTCCACGTTTTTAGAAAAAAAAAAAAACCTTTTGAATTTGCTGGCTACGGGCCTGCTCATTAAGCCCATCCTCCCTACAACTAACACAGTATGTACTTAAGCCTATTGGTTGATTGGCTGTTGCAGAGACTATAGGCTCATTTCATAGACATCATTGGTCTTAGATCAATCCAACTCTGCAGGGGACTCTCGCTGAGTGCAATCAGCTTCACTGAATGCCGCACCTCCTCCTGGCATTAGAATAGAGTAGAATGCAGACAAAGATGGTGATTTATCAGTATTTTGAAAACAAGGAAAGTGTTAATTTGTTTAACCGACTGCATTCAGCGAGTCCCCGCGGAGTTGGGTAGATCTACCAAGACCACAGTTTCAATGGAAATGAGCCCTACATCTCCAGGTGTTATATAAGTGTATCACACCTGGAGCTCCTGTCACAAAGGAACTTAAGTCAACAGCTGATCTCAGCTTAAACACCCAACATATTACTGTACTTTAAGCTGGAATCTGCTTATCTGCTGTAAAAACTACAGCAAAGACACCAGCCCAGCTACTGTACAGATACGTCTCATTTACTGATCAGCGCAATATCGTATTTTTCCAGACAGCGACATTTCTGATAACAGCCCACTTACAGTAAATAACCAACAGACAGTAACAGTTGCCGTTTCCTCAGACTAAATCACCAACAACACCATAAAAGCCAATGCAAATTTGATTAAATACCTTTTAACTCTCACAAATATCAGGAAATTTTTCCCTGTTGCCATGACATCAGCATGATACTAACAATACAGTAACATTAAAAGACAATTTAGAAAATTAAGGAAATGGCCATTTTAACTCCCCCATATATCAGGAAGGGTTTTCTTGTTGTCTTGACAGCAAGTTTTTACCAATAACAATACGGTTTTGCTACCAGACAAAGGTTCTTCTTAGAGAAAAGTGCCACCTGACAATATTAAAAATAACCAATATCACAAACAAACTCCCAGAGTTCATTGTGAGGTTGCAATCAGTGTACAATTTACATTCTGCATAAGAAATCAGCTTCTTGAACAAAAGGGATTTGGGGGAAATATAATCAATCAAATAAGCTCAAATTTATAGACTAATTACAGTGGCTGTGGAAGGCAATGGGACACCAGCTCATTACTCAGTTATTTTTTCCAGTTCTCTCCATTATCTCTCATTGCAACAATAACTTACTAGTAATTTATTCCTCAGTAATTGGATTCTGATTTAGCTGTGTGCAGAGATACAAAGAGCTTGTCCATAAAGTCCCCTCCCCCTCCTCCTTCTCCTAGCCCTCAGATCAGTGTTAACTCCGATACTCGTTCTACAGTCCAGATATCCCTCCTGATATTTGTGCAAGCCTTTCACGACACTTTTATCCCTCATGCCTGTGCTATCATATCAAACATTCATGTGTTAGGTTTATCTACCTACAAGGGGCCAATGGCAAAGTACTAGTAACAGACTGATATCAGTTAAGCCATTTCAACTTGTCTAGAAAAAGGCCTTCATAGAAAAATAAATAAATAAATTAACTAATAGGCCACCAGGTACCAGACCTCATCATGGAGATGACAGTCTGGCGCGTTTCAGTCACCTGATAGTTTTTGTCATCTGTCCAGGCTTTGTCATTCCACTATTGTATGAAAGCAACAATTTCATCCCTGAATTGTCTGTATTTTGTACTGGGGACGCAACATGATCTCACTGCATTGTTTCTCAAATTCTGTGACTACAGTTCATGCACTGGGGGGACATGGAGAACACGTTTTATCTCGCATCACTGTGCTCATATAAAGTAGAAAAAAAGGGGCAATCATACTTTAACTTTTATGGGATAGAGAATTTGCTCGACTCTCTTTTGATTTGCACATTACACTGGGGGAGGGGTGGGAGGAGGTGCCACACAGTCTGAGGGGAGGGGGGGGCTGAACCTGCCAATATGTGCATTTAAAAACATGTTGTTTGAAAAACTTAGTCCAGTGCTGTATGTTCATGGTCAGACTGAGGCAGTCTGTTTTGCCATTCTATGTGAAGATTTACTAGTAACTGTCCTTGTAAGGCCATTCCAGGTTGTCATTTAATCTCCATTATTTGTCAGTAACATCACCTGTGATGTATGCTTAAAATGCCATTTATGAAAGCTGGCTGTAAAATTCAGTTGTTTTTTCTTTCTATATTTTCCAACCATTAGTAAGATGGTATGAACTTGATGCCACAGTGGAGGTGAACCAAACGGCAAAGTTTATTTTCTTTCCCTCCAAACTCTGCTGTGGTACTTTCAAGTTTCTCTACAACGTACATTTGCAAATAAGTTAATGCCTTTGGTATATCAGTTTTAGTACAAAGTTTATTTTCCCTCTTTGTGGGCATGCAGGCGCGACCGCTTAATTAATGCTGAACTTGTCCTCAGAAATAGTGAACTAGATACTAAAAACAATTTATTGCCATTTTCTTATTACTTAGCAAACTAAGTGAATTTGCTTAATGTTACATAGCTTTCAATTGTCCCTAGTACAGCAGGGACCACCAAAGAAGATGGGACCTTTTTTTTCACCATGAGGATCACCAAGTTCAATTCATACGCTTTGTTTGGTCAATTCCATTTATTAAAAATAATTAGTAACTTAACATAATGCAACTTTGGATTAATAAATAGGCTACAATGAAATTCCATTGAATATATATATGATCATGCTGCGTTCACGCATTTTTAGAACAGTCATTAATTTTTGCTATTTTCTTCGGTACATTCGTTGCACACATGCTGATTATATAGCACAGGTCAGAACTTTCACACGTCAAAGTCAACAAAATAGCAAATAATACTGGTCAACTTGCTGGACATATCAATTTATTTACTATTAGGATTGTCCAAAATTCATTTGACCACCTTGTTTCCACTCTATGAAATCCTGACCAATCCATGAACACTAAAAGATGCTTGGATTAAAATCAAAATTCTTGTCCAAGTTTAAGACCAAGGATCAAAATATTTGATCAAACTCAAAGAACACAGAAATAATTTGCTCGCATCTCTTTCATGGACCAAATCAAGGTCATTCGCTGGTCATAATATTTAACTTGTTAAGTCTCTGGTAAATATGTTCTGTAAACATTGCCTTGCTCAATGTCTACCAGGTGATGGAGCATGGACAGAAACTGACCATGGTCCAGTAACAAGAGTTTTCCCAGCGAACTATCATTTCGATGGCAGCCAGCATCATAGGACAGCCTACTATTTTCAAAGACAGCTTACAGATTTTTTGGAAACATGACAGCTTTAAGCATATTTGGACTCCCTGAAAGAAATTACAGGTGGTAATTTTGAACCTGTACTCCCAATCCTAGGACAAGCCCTGTCATGTCCAGCAATGACCTAATACATCTCTGAAGACGGCCACATCTTAGTGAAGAATGAGGGTTGTGTTCAATAATTCAAACATTACAAACCCAGCATGCATTCAACGTGTGATCATTTGTTGGCCAACTTATGGCAGAACGCACTTGACACATTCTAGTATATTTATTATTTGTAAAATTTGGCCAAATTCTAAACAAGTTGCAACATAAAAAGGTAAAATGTCACGCTTCTTTTTTCAAATTCCTTTCTGTGTGAGTGTATGTGTGTGTGTGTGGGGGGGGGGGGGGGGGAGGTTTGCTCATCATCAAATTATTTTAATATCAATATCTGATTAGGCATTATTATTCATATATTTTGCTGTACATAACAAAGGACTAATTTCAACCCAGAATGGGCTCTGAGGGTTTGTGACATTATCATCTTACTGCATACAAGTCTCAAAATCTAATCAGACACAGTTACACAATTTACAAAACATCACAAGACACACCTTTCTGTAAAGGTCTGCACCTTGGAAACCTACACACAATAAGATTGTTGTCAGGCATTCCTCTCTTACATCAACAACACACAATACAGTGTGACAGTGTTACATCATGGATACAGACCCAGGCAACATAATCCGATTGTGGTGCACCATTTCATGCATACTGCTGAAATATGGATGATGACAACAGATCCTGTATCAATGTATAATATAATATGACCACACATATCTGCTTTGTTCAACATTCTACTGTATGTCATTTTTAAACATATTTTCTTAGTCTTTGCATCAGCAGACGTTCTGCATTCTAAATTTATGTCACATGACATTATCATTATTTAAGAAAGATGCTGAAATCTAAATCTCTAGACATTTTTAACACCATATTACTTCTTCCATCCCAAGCAGACACCATTTCCTAATAGTATGTATCCCAGCCAACAGGTGCACTAGATAACCCCGTCCAATTAAATTAACCTCATCCTATTCATACCACACACTCCCCCTAGATCAGTATATAATTAAGTGTGAGGTCCCAATTGACCACAAGTGACCACCTCAGGTCACTTAACCCCATAAATCGCCGTAATACGGGGACGGTTTCGCACCTAATAGATTTGATTACATTATCTGACCGATGTCCAGTGCTATTATCTGACCACTGTCCAGTTCATTCATCACCTCAGCATGGAGGTCTGACAGGTAACACACACTCACAGGGGAGGATTACTACAGTCTACAGTCAAGTTCTTCCACCTTTCAGCATGTTTTATCGAGACTCTTTGGGTTATTTGATTCGACCCTCAGCAACACCCCTCCAGGATCAGCCTTCAAGATCAACATCCAACTACTTTTCTTTAATTTATAAGACATTTCAAATCAAACACATTAATAATTAAAATTTAATAAAGTTCATCTAGATTCTTCCAACCTTTGTCTCAAGTGGTTTTGTAAACAAAGCCCACCCATAATGTTCCATTCAGTTCCCATACTAATCAACATTGGGCCTCGGGTTTTTTTTTTTTTTTTTTTTTTTCCCCCTGTCTTTTGATACAATTTGTTTTGTAACACAGGATCCAACAAGTTCGTGACAGGCTAAGTTGGTCAGTCCCCCCCCCCAACACTGCTACTTCCCACATACTTCAGCACCAGCAGTCACCTTATTCTCCTAATTCTCAGGACAAATTCTATATTCCCTGACAAACCATAATGGCACAAGCTGTCAGTGCAGAGGTCTGTGGCTTCAATGACTGTCTCTGCATATGATTGACCCTCAGACTTTTATGAATTCCCGAGTTCAAATTCATTAGGTACGGGCTGTCAGTCGACACGCTAGTTCAATGTGTGTGCATGGTTCTGTGAGTAGTCAATATGGAGGCTAGACATTCATGAACTTAGAATATGGACAATTTTATCATGTTTGTATAGATTAGGCTCTGGGGTTTAGCCAGGATTCTGAAAATAAGGAGTCCAGAGGCAGATTCTTTCTTTTACTGAGACTGTCTAGGCTCCACATGTATGCTCCAATAATAAAAATCTGAAGAATGATCATCAAAAACTGAAATAGGGAGTCAAAAAGAAGAAAAGATGACTATCTGGATAGGCCACTCATCTCAGGAACATAAGACCACAAGGGGGTGGGGGGGTGGGGTGGGGGTGGACACACACACACCTTAAGTATCCCAACTGAAATTCTGCTCTCCTCACACTTGCAACTGTTTCTCTTATAACAGAAGAAAATAATTACTAGTATGTATAAAACAGAGTCCCTCCCTTTTTCCTTTTGTGATCAAAATGTTGCAACACATGTTCGATAAAATCTGGTAATTGACCATCTTCACAGCTTACTGATCACCGCCTCACATGACAAGGTGCGATGAAGATTTCTGCAGCACTTTTATAACCTGGATGTGGATTTATTAATATCTAAAATATACAGCCTGGATAAGAAAATCTGCATTAGAATATATTTATACCAGGCCATTTCAGTCAAAAGAAATCAAATACCCAGGGTTTAATGTTTATACAGTAAGAACAGTGCCAACCTCTCTCCTCAAAACATAATACAGCATATTCATCAGTTATGTGAACCCTGGCTAAAATTGTGCATAGTTTACACTAAGTTTTCAAAATTTCAGCATATTATTCAACCACAAAAAATCAGACACCCCTCTGATGTCAGAGTAAACTAAATTACCAAACTGGCTTTATTTCATTTCTTAAATTCTGTATGCCAATCAGGCACTGGCCGAAATGGTCTAAGGTCGCATTCGGAACAGTGGACTTACTACTCCGAGGGTCAAATATGGCCGACCCACTTGAATATTTCCCCATGGGAACCTATATATAGTGTACAGTAGCGGATTAGATGGCAAGCTTTTCAGTGGGTCGACAAATTTGATCCTTGGACTAGTTAGTCCACTGTTCTGAAAGGGGCCAAAGGTAATCTAGGACATTTCAGGACAAGCATTATACTAGTAATCAAATTAATGTGTTCTGTTATAATGGCATGGAGCCATATTTCATTACTAGTAAGCTATTTCCTTTAAACAAATCAAATCATCCACTTGGAGGGGGGGGGGGGAGTGGCATTAGTTGGATATGAAAGAAAATAACAAAGGAATATAAATGATTTGAGAGAGAAAGAGAGAGAGAGAGAGAGTGAGAGTGAGAGAGAGAGAGAGTGAGGTAGAAACAAAATTTAGAAAACAGTGGTCAAAAGAAAAACTGAATACAAAAAAAGAGCAAAGGAATATTTATGATTTGAGAGAGAGAGAGAGAGAGAGAGAGAGAGAGAGAGTGAACAGAAGCAAAAGAAAAGTTAATTAAACAACCCTTGTTTACTTTCGTTTATTGCTTCTTGTATGTACAAAAGCAAATATATCCACAGGTTGCAAACTACTAGTACTAGTAATTATTTTCACCTCTGTTTAAGCATATCAACATGTTGACAAAAGAAACACTAAACATTCATAAGGACTACCAAAATTGACTAGTGGATATATATATCTAAGCACCTGAGAGTTCAGAAACCATGTATTACTCGCTAGTATGGTGGCAAGAGTTTCATCATCAGCATCCTTTAACCTGTGCACAGCAAGTCAACTCAGTGTGTTCCCCATGTTAACAAGAACACTGACACCTAGTTGACCTGAAGCGGGTCCAGAAGACATCACGATGGGTCAAGGTGTCACCAAAAGTGATCACAGCTAATTTGTCACTGTGTGTTCTGACAAAACAGTCCTTGGGATCTTGGTGACATGCCAAAATGTCCTGACGAGTTTCTGTCACCGGATTCTCTGCGGCTGTCACGGTACAGGTCTTGTCCATATATCTGTTGTATCTGCTATGTATTACCTTGCTGTGCAGTTGTGGAGTGAGTGTGTGCGCACACATTTACCTGGATTTGCGTGCGTGCATGCGTCTTTTTTTATGTGTAGAAATCAGTTTTATATGTAGAAATTCTAAAGCATAGTGAAGCATGATATAATTTCTTCAACATGCATAAATGAAGAAAACATTTTTCAACATCATTTCATGACTTAGCTTTAAATGACTAGACACTTTCAGTGGGGGGCTGCAGCAGATGCTGGGTACATTTATCATATTTGGATTCCAGGCATATTTACATAATTTCCCTGACCTTATATTGATGGACTCTGAGCAAATACAGCTGTCACGAAATGAATGAAATATGAAATTTGGCAAACAAAGACTCGTTGATTAATTCATTGATCGAAAAAATTACACTAAGGACACTGAGTGCAAGCACTATTGTTGTCCTGGCACCAACTTGGCTTCTTTCTTAGAAAAGCATCCTCATCAAATCAACTGATAATAAAAAATGTAATTACCTAGTTATTTATGACATTGTTGGTTTGAAGTTCGACAAAACAAATATTATTTATTGAAGGCAAGTAAGGACAGATATTGACTAAGGATGAACATGGCCTGGGATGAAAAAATGGAAATTATTTGGAGCCCATACTACAAGGGGGGGGGGGGGGGGGGGGTATCCAAATGATTTAATTGTGGTTATTTGGTAACACATCATAATTGGTTATTCGATATAAATTTTAAAAAGACCCAGTATAAGTTAGCAATTGGTCTTCTGAGTATGGGTTTTTCTCTTCTTTTTTTAAGTTGGGTTCAAACTGTGTTTCATGTTCTGTTTTGTATATCTGCGTGAGGAGAAGGGGGGAGGGGGGAGAGGAGGTATTTTTTCATTTCCATACTAGTACCCTCCAGATATAACAGGCTGACCTATATGATAAATAGTGTTCAGTATATATGAGAGAGTACATCACAGGGGAAATCTGCTTTGTTCATATACTTTTAATACATAAACTCCATTCTTGCACAGTGAGCCCAGTCTTAGAGAAAATCAGAGCACAGCACTCTCAATATTATTCCCAATCTGTCATGAGTGTGTGAGGAGTATAGTCCTCCATTCATGCTGAGCTAACATGCAGACTACACCACTTGTTCGTATGTTTTACTTCCCCCTTCTGCTCCCACCACAATGGGGGCCATTGTTGGTGAAGAGTATCGCTGTAACAGCCCCTGTTTGCGTTACACCACCGTGTTGACTCAGGGCCACTTGCTCTTCCCTCCCTCACAATCGCCCCGTCGGGGTCCCCTTTCACGGAGCAGCGCTGTGAGTGGCAGAGTCAACACGCTCGTGTATGGCGCACAAACGGAAACGCCGCGATTAACCTACATCCCCCACGAGTGAAGGAAAACACTGGGCATTCTATTCATTGTGTTACGCCAAATTTAATGAGACTTAGATATTTGTTGCAAAGATCTTGCTCTTTGATCCCTGCTCATTGTGGGGGAAATCCTCGGCAAACACGGAGCTGGGGCGATCAGAATATGCTGCTGTAAATGATAGGTGTTTGGAAATGCTGAGGCGCCCGTTATGTCACCGTTTTATTACTTAGATACATACAGCTGTAGAAATCCAGCCTTTCAAAATTGGCTTGCAGAAGGCTAGGGAACATAAACTAGTAGATATGCAGTTCACTTAGCATCTTAATTTCAACTTCCATCCTTGCTGACATATAAAAAATTGTGACAGAATCCCCATTGCTGACACTTCAAACACTTTTAAATGTCAAAAATTCAGAAATTGAAAATTTTTCAAGGTAAAGGATCCACTTAAGGATCAGAATCAAGGTGCACATTTTCTTCTTTTTATATAAGCTTCAATCCCATTATGAAATGGCACAGGGCAACATATTACAGCAAGGGCATTCAAATTGGTCCCCTGCTGCGCTGATCAATAAAATCTTTTCCCAATTTAATTTCTTTATCTTCAAAAAAGTATTGCCTAGGGTGAAATATCACCACCATATATCTTGATCCAAGAATCGAGCAGTTAATTCTGCAAATGAAAATCTGCTGATTTTTAACCCCATTATTGCCCATTACCTTTAGATTTCAATGAAACCCCAATCTCTGACACACTTTTTTTCTTGAAAAAAAGCTAATCCCCCTGATACTCAAATATTTACCAAACAGTGAAAAACATGTTAGCCTAAGCTTTTGAATCCCTTACATCCCCCTTCTACTCCAATACCATCATGTCATGAAATCTTTATTCGAAACGGAGCACCTCTGACATGACAAGGTTTTTAACTACTTAGAGACATGCAGTCAAACATGTCTACCTGTCCTCTGCAGCAAGTAAATAAATTTACGCCCTGCTTCATCCTTTGTTCACATATAGATAACTATTCAGTCGTTGGCTTCTGTGGATAAATCCCCTTACGTTCAAATGTACCTGGCTCATAGATATGGCGTCAAAGGCACTTAGTTCAAAATCACTGGAAAGAAGATTTTACTAATAAAGTTTACTTAATTTGGCTGGCAATCCGATCATTAACACGGTGAGCCTACTTTTTGACCAGTGTTAAAGTTTTCACAGGTAATTTGTGTTATTTTAGCAAAGTTCATTTCAAAAACACAAATAAGTTGCTGAAAAAAATGAGGACAGATTATCAGGTGCTATTAAAAGTGCTACAGAAAGCTTTAGACATCAGTGGCATGACTACAAAACCAAATACATAGATCTCCCATTTGGTCCCAGAGTCTGTGAACTGGGGGAGGGGATAGAGAGAGGGGATCCTGAAATCCATAAGCAACTTGACAACATGCTCAACATTTTAGACACATGTATCAGTTCACAAGCTACTCTATGACGCTACGGTTAAGGCCCAAATTAAGTCCAGACAGCTGCTTGGAGAACCAGTTTTTGCTCCACTACTGACAGTGATAGTTACTAGTAATAGAGATCCCCATGTTGTGCCTAGTTAGAAGAACACAGTTGTAATGCCAAGTTGTCTATCATGAATCAACTGAATGAGGCAAGAAAAAGATATATAATTTTTTTCACCTCTGGCTGCTCTGTCAATTGGTGCTAGATTATGGTAATCAATCACTGAATTTGAAAACCAATACCAGAATATTTAGTCATATTACTGTAACTAGTAAATCATCGGAACTTTTTTTATGTAATGTAAATTGTGTATAATACAATATACTAGTGCTAGTATATATGCTTATTGATATTCCTTCCAAAAAGGCCAGTTAAAATTTTCAGGAGTGAGTATGGTTCAGGTACGGCAGCATTCCACATCCAAGATAGGAAATCACTACATGTCTAATGCTGAATCACCAAGATCAATACATGATACTCTCTCACATATTCTCACCTCTCCACCCACAGGTGTGATAAGATAAAACTATTAACGTTGCACCTATCAATACCTGAAACTGCCCTGGTCTTCCAAGATTATGATCAGATAGGATTCCTTAGAAGGTTATGAGAGAGAGAGAGAGAGAGAGAGAGAGAGAGAGAGGATGGGAAAAAAAGAAAAAGGGGAGAGGAAAATTGAGAGAGGGGCCCTTTAACACACAGAAAAGTTTGTCTTGCATCTGAGATGAGTGGGGGCAGGGGTCTATCCAACACACTTTATCAACTGATGGGATATCTGACAATAATACAACAGTACTTTCAGGAATAAATCACAGCATTGTATAAATACACAAACAGCCAGACAGACCTGCACATGTTCCTAACATCTTCAGGATAATATTAGATAAATCTACACCAGGTCAGCTACACATGTTCCCCATATTGGAGAAATATCATGTGAGATAAATATATACACATCAATTCAATTATATTTACACAGACACCGAGTCCCAAGTTATATGAACGCACTGGGTGAATCTCAGACCCATTCAGGCCCGATCTTATTCTCATCATAATCTAGGTTGCTTTATCCCAAACTCTTATATTTCTCTTATAATAATAATAATAATAATAATAATAATAATAATAATAATAATAATAATAATAATAATAATAATAATAATAATAATAATAATAATAATAATAATAATAATAAAGAAATAAATAAAGGTGTTTGAAACATGCAATATTTAGCATCAATCAATTGCTAAGCTTAAATTATTTTAAATTCATAATGACCATTTACCCCCCCCCTCCCAACTTAACATTAACATTATTATAACATCACCCACCTAATATCACAATTAAAGAAAGAAAAGAGGGGACTCAGGACCAGTAAATATTTTATCATTATTCTCTTAGATAATTTTATTTGTCTCAAATCATTTCCAAACACATCAATTACCACCCAAACAGTCAGTCAAAAAGGAAATCAATTAAAGACCTCTTTAGTGGTTTCTATACCTTCACTGGTCAATTTTCACACCTTCATTGGTCAGTGTACCACCCCCTGGGCAGAACTGAGCTAGGGGCACTATACTCACCATCGAGGCTGGAAATGATTTCTGATTCAAATACATATATATATATCAATGTCATTTGGACGTCATTAATTTTGGTAAATCTATCAATACAATCTAAACAAAGATTTGCAGGATACAAAGTAGACTAAGCCCCTCTGCAAGGGGCACAAGTGCTAAATCTTTAATTAAACCGTGTTTTGACCCATATATATCTAGTATTGGTGCTGTTTGCAAGGGGGACAAAGAGTTCAAAGATGTCTAATGACTTTTCCATCGAGGAGGATAATATGTAGCACTTAGGGATAATCTCTGCTAACAGATTAGAGACCCAGGGGTTGCAATCTTTTATTACAGCACTCATGACGTGTGGATCCATTGCTAACCATGTTACCAACCACAGAATACCAGCTGAAAAGGAAGGAAAATAATTTATCCCACCCCCCCCAAAAAAAAATAAAAAAATAAAATAAAAAATAAAAAAATAAATAAAGTACATGGAGTATGAGTTAATGAATGGAGGAAACAACCCCGGAGACCATGAGTGAGTTGCCATGGAAACAACATATGAAAACTTAAGTCCATGAGCCTTGGCCAAGGTCAATCCTCTTTGGTCCCTCTCTACTAGTAGTTACCTATAACATAATTTTATTATTCATTAAAAACAAAAAAAATAAGAAATAAATAAAAAAAGGAAAACTTTATACAATATAAATGCCCCCCTAAACCCCTTCACAACCCAATAATGTGCACCAGTGTATAGGGCCCATTCCCCAGTGCTTTACAAGTACTCAGTGTGCTAACGAGCCTGTGTTAACATGCACAATTCAATTTAGAAGACCTGCTTTCTTGTCACTGTTCATGTCAAAGGGCTCCTTCACTCACTCAGCCTGTATTCTATTCCAAACTCTTTGTGGCAAATGCTATATATATGTATGTATGTATATATTATCATATGTATAGAACATGGCCTCTATTTATCAGCAAAGAAAGATTCCAGCAGGCACCCAAGCAGGGGTGCTGTCTTTGTCCTCCCCATTACACCATGGTCCTTTCTTCCTAAAACTAAAACCACTGAAGCAAGCATAACAGCATGGTTTGCACTGCAAGAGATGATGACATGAGAGAAATGGTTCAAGTACAGAGGTCTGAACCAAGTTGAGATGATGAAATATTAGATAGAAGGGGGGGAGAGGGGGTCTCTCTTCTGTCGACTCACCACATGGGACAAATTGCACCATGTCACAAAAATCAAGAATTCTACAGAAGGATTGAATTTAGTGAATCTGGTATTTTAACTACTGTATTTTATACATTTTTCTTACATATATTTAGAATTACCTACTAGACATTTAAATGGATTGTATGGTTTTTTTGTCCAATTTTGTGTGTTTGTGTGTGGAGAGAAAATACTTAATCTAAAGTACCACTTTTTTATGTGTGTGTTTGTGTGTGTGTGTGGGGGGGGGGGGACAGGCTATTTTAATTCATTCAACTCACTTAAAAAACTCACTTAAAAAGGGATAATAACTCTTCGTATGAGATCTATATTTCACAATAAAAACATTGTGAACAACTCATAGAAATATAATATATTCTGTTTTACCACAAAAAGGGCAGTTATAGCTGTTATTCTGATATCTGAGCTTGTCTTTAGACCACATGACCTCCATTGATGGCTATACATCTCTTAAGAGATTATAACAAAAAACAAACTTTTTAGAAAAAAAAAAACAGGGACTAACTTTGAATGTAAAAATGGATTCATTAACCATAGGTAAGTATGGGAAAATTGTTGTTTTCTCCAGGAAAATTCATTTTTTGGCCAAAACGAAGAGTTAGGCTTCGTTCACATGCAATGTCTATTTTCTAATTTCTATTTTCTATTTGCGCTATCTTATGATCACGGTCTGTGCCCTGAATATCCCGCCGCGTAATTACTGGCAGCGCGAGCCAGTTACTTATAGTAACTGCCAGTAATTACGCCGCGGGATATTCAGGCCACAGACCGTGATCATAAGACATACCGCAAATAGAAAATAGAATTTAGAAAATAGACATTGCATGTGAACGAAGCCTTATTATCCCTTTAACCTACCACACTGCTGTTCTCATCCTAAACATGAGTTGACCCTTAACATCAAGAAGTAAACATCTCTTAAATTTAGAACCGTATTTGTACACACTTTAAAACAGTCAGTTTACTAACAGTTCAACTCCATTACCCAACACTTATTTGCAAATCTCCATCACAAATATTAACTCATAATTCAAATATTGCAAGCACATGGCTGCCAGTTTAAGCACGAAGTGAACTACCAGATGGCCACATGCATGAACGTGCTTTCACACACTGGCCTAACACCCACGCACTTGACCATGCATCAGCTCTTTCAAATTATTTCATTGATCAGACTTTCACAAATAAGGTGGAAATCGATGACACCAATAAAGAAACACATTAAAACGCACACAAAAAATGACACTAGTAACTTGCCCATTTCCCTTCTTTTGACTTTTAATAAATGGAAAGGAGGTCTGACAGTAAGTTTGATCATTACAAGTTTCTATGTGGCGATGCTCAAGTTGGGTCAATTGGGACAAAAAGGTCAACTAAAGGGGGGAAAAAAAAAAAAAAAAAAAAGACCAACTCCCCTGCTTGTACTTGCATGCTATAGGTCTCCACTTATTTCCAGCCATTCCTAGCTGGCAGAGTATTGATAAATAATCACGTTGCACAAGCCCAATTGATTGTCTAGACAGAAGGCAGTAATTAGGTTGAAGTGACCCTGCACTAATGGAACAGGCTCCACATACATCAATATGCTGACCCAAGGCATGCTGATTCAGGCCCCATTCCCACAGACACCAGCGGTCTATATAGATCGATCCAACTCCACAGTGACTCTTGCTGAATGCAATCAGTTAAACAGATTTACATGCCTCCTCCATCAAGGCAACGAGTAAATTTATTAATTACATCACCGTCTTTTCCGTAATTTACTCACCTTATTCATTTTTATCTTTAATTTTAACAGACACTTTATTTGGTGGTGGGTGAGGGTGGGGGAGGGGGGCTGGGGGAGATATGGTTAGTCTACCCAAAGAGAAGTCTTTCATGTTGCATTACCATTCATGAAGAACTTTAATTTCAAATACAGACTCAAATCACCTGTAATATTGCCTTTGCCAAACTATAAGCAACATTCACCACATAAAGGGCTCAGATCTGGGCATGCAAAATGATATTATATGTATCAATATGTAACATCAACGCAATCTTTCCACTATAAAGCTGGGATACACACAATCCTCTATTCTCTCAAAACCACAAAATCCAGTATCCACTTCCAATGAGAGCATGAGATATGATATTATTACACACCAAGCAAACGTGAGCTGAATATAAAACAGTCACAGTTCATTCAAACTTCCCTGACCCTTTCCGCCCCCCTTTCTTCCCCCCCCCCCCCCCTCAAACTCTAATTTTTATAACAACCAAGGTAAAGATGTATTATCCTCCTGATAAAACATGCTCTGACAGAGACTGATGCAAACCTTACATCATCAATAACAAACATCTCGGTACCTTCCAAGTTATGAATCTTTTGGCCCCCGCTACAAGAGAAGACGTAATATTATACAGCAAAAGCAGAGGAGGTTCATGACCCACCTGTAAATTAAGAAGAGCACGAGGGCACGAGGCAATGCCCTGCTTACATCAAGAACATCTCAGGCTTTCTGCCTACCTGTAACATGAGGACGCTCTGTTACACTATCTATGTGGCTCGCGCGCAATCACGGCTTGTCATGCATTAGGCTGTTTGACAAGGTGAAGGATATAGTTTAGAATTTGGATTTTAATGTTACTGTTTTTTTTTTTTGTTTGTTTTTTTTTGCATAAGCAAAAACTACTTCCTGCATACTGAAAATCATTTTCATGAGGTTGCAAAATCAATATTATAGACTTCCTTATTCTAACAAAAAAAAAAAAAAGTTTTGTTAGCTTTTCTTAACAGGAACTGAGATCATCTCTCTCCAAGCTGTAATTCTATTCAATGTGATTAAAAACTGTAATCACATACCTGAAAAAAAAAATATGCACCAAGTTAAATCGTAACAACTTCACTAGAAATGCACCCCGTCTATGCCAGTAAGTACAGGTGCAAGCAGATGGGTGGTGTGATTGTCATCTTAACACCTTTAAATGAGGAGCTTACTATCTTCAGTGGTATATATATATCACCCTTTCAGTCAATTAAACCTGTATGAAATGGGTGGTCTTACGATTCCTCTGTAACTGTTTAAATGGCCCAAATGGAGCAGAGGGAGTGGTCAAGCTGTCCACCATACCTGTCTTAACGATACATTATATGCCTAAAGGTAAAGGTAATATATATAATAATGATTGAAGGGGTATGTTAAGTATGTGTTGTGTTGACACCTCAGTGCATTCACTTTGCACATATATCTTTTAGGTTATTTTTTGACTACAGTTTCAATTTGACCTTTCTTTTGCTGTAGCCTGTAGCATATGAGTATTTTCACATAAAAAAAAAAAAATTGGTCTGATGACAGCATTTATACACTTTCTTTGTAACAATTATTTATGATTTCCTTTGCTTCCTTCGTTTTCTTCAGAACAGTTTTTTTTTATCACTACCTAATCACATAAAAAACCTAAATTCAATTTCATCCAATTGCATCTTAAAATATTAAAACAGAAGCCTCACTTAAGCAGACTCTAAACACAGCTTCCATACAAGCAGTACTGGCAAGAAGACACCTGTGAAAAACTGAGATTATTGAGCCAGTTAACCAAACAGATAACTCTCTCTAATCTAAGCAGGTAGAAGATCACTGAGAAGATAAGATACTGCAGCTGTAACCATGCTGGAATATGATTTATTTTCAGACTACATGTAAACCACATAGACAGATGTTGGCATTTTTTTCCCCATTTTTTTTTTCCTTTTTCAGGCCTTCCCAACTACCAGACTCGGCACCTACGGGTCCAGTATAAACCGATTTATCAGACCACACTACCCGTTTTCAAGGTGTGTGTCAGATCGCATTACAGAGTATCAGCCACCACACCGATTTTGCCTGGTGCGCGATGTGATAGCAATGATCCTAAGCGGGGTTGGAAAGTAGTGCATCTCATCTAGATTCATGCGCTGCTGCAATTTTCTCTGTTTATGCTAAAATCTGACAGTACCGCAATTTTTAACATAAAATTTAGGTTCGGACATAGCCATTGATGTTTTGTAAATAAGAACTTGCAAACTTATATATTAATTTAGAAAAGTATACCTAATTTTGATAGCAGAAGCACATTCTGTCGGGGGTTAAATATTTTTGTGACTACCGGGATGGACGAGATTGAGGGCAGGGGTAATCCTAGAGAGGGGTGAGAAACGTCCATTGTTCTCGTCAGCGAGGCTGTCCTTTTTCAGGGTTTGTACGCACGGACAGAAAACTTAAGTATTGTGGGAACGTTACTAATGAAGCCACTGGTAGTACTAGTAGATATCAGCCTGTAGTCTTGAACAAGCGCCTCGATGACGAGTGAACAGTTGTCAAAAACAAAAGACCCAGGTGTGGTAGTTCAACTACTGTTGATGCGTGCCGCAACGACCAAACCTAATTGCTCCTCAAGGTCACAAAACAATAACCGGTACTGACGGCTAGGCTCGTCTTAATCATATAAGTAGCGCGTTTCCACCCCCTGATTGAGGGAGTCGTCTGTTGTATTCATGCGACTCCTACTTGACGAAAACGAGGCGCGATACCCGGATGACAGGTAGACTTACAGAATTTGTGATAGGGTATGATACTCTTTTATGCGATCTGACACACACCTTGAAAACGGGTAGTGTGGTCAGATATACCGGTTTATTCTGGACCCGTAGGTGCCTAGTCTGGTAGTTGGGAAGGCCTGTTTTTGCTGGGGGAGTTGCTACGAACATTTGCCCCCACCCCCCTCCCCCCACATGCCTCAAAGTACTATCGACATGCGAACGCAAACACCAGTTCAAGAGTTCAAGACATTGACAAATTAATTGTCATGTTGCTATTAATTATAACAAAGAATGACATAAATACATGGACCTATGCTCTTTGCTGCCAAATAATCAGATCAATTTTGTTCATCTCACTGGGTCTTATGGAAGAGAGTACAGACCCCCCCCCCCCACACACACACACACAGGGACAAACACATGCATGCACACACATCTTTCTTTGCTTTTAATTACATGTTAGGACATCATAGTGACAGACCCAAAACTGTACCACTCCATGTGCTAAGAGCTTTATTCAGTAGAGTCCGAAATCAGAGATATGGCCGAGAGATATACTTGAAGTCTCATTATTTGCATTGGACTTATGAATGTTTTACTTAGTCTGCGTGACTGAGGGATGAGTCACTGTTTATGTAAAAACAAAACAGTGGCAAGTAACATGCCTTTTGATCCAGACTGTTATTGCCCCGACACATCAATATATTATTAGATCTATGCAGCTGAGTGAGTGGTTTTTGGCCACAAAACTTTCCTCCTTTTTTCCCCCCCTATCTCCAGTCAAATACCTGCGGTTGGGATGGTGTTGTTAGTGCAAATATCAACGGCTTGCGGGCGTATTGTTCCGTTGTTTTTGTGGTATAAATATATAATTCATGTCTCATACAAATGTATTACTGGCTGAAATATCATATATCTGAAGTATTGTTATGCTGTTTTGGTTGCATAAACATCTGTCATTTGGGTGGGAAAATTATATGCTTTACTTTTCATGAGCGGCATTATGATCCAGAATATCAATAATTGTATTCTTGATAACATGGAACACACAGAAGGCGTGAGAAATTCGCTTTGATACCCCCTTTTTATTGACTAAATTGAAATATCTGTAATATAATACATTTTTCTAGGCAGCTCGGTAAACTGCAATTCATTTAACTATTCACTCAGTACCCATCAAAGATCTGCACTCCGCATGATTCATAATGTTCATCACCAGCAACCAATGAAAAATCAATTTACAAGAATATCTATTGTTAGGTTTTGCCTCTGGGTTATTTTTTGTAATTATCACTTTGCTGTTTATCGATATGTTATCTAATCAACCTAGACGTCCACAGTTCGGTCAGCAAGACCTAGGAAATGAAGAATGTCCAGTACAGACAGGACGTCAAATCTCTTAGATCATAAGACATCAATGTCTTTTAGGCCACCGGACTGCACAGCATTTGAAACTGTTACTTTTGGCGCAGTTTAGCAAAACATAAATTCAGCGTACAAAAATACTCTGCGACCCATGCATCAACTATCCCAAGTCTAATACGAGTCTCGTACAAACGCCTGCCCACAAAATCATGCCCTGCAGAATCAAATTGTGTGTGTAACATAAAAATACCATATCAACAAGACAATAAATAATTCAAGGGAGCAACCAAAACAAATTAGAATGATTCATTTCAACAACAAAACAATTAAGCACATTGGGAATACATCAGTGCACCCAATTTCTTGCATTAATTGCAGGGAATTTGTTTTCCATGATAAATTTAATGTATGAACTTCCGGCAATAGGAAAAAGACACCTACTTTAGGTAAATTTGTCACTAGTGAAATAGGGTTCAGGACACATTATGCTTCTATGTGTTGTGTTCCTAGCAAAAATACCTAATCTTTAAAATATGTATAAATTCATTTTGACTTGAATATGGTTGCGGATATGAAAATTACACAATAAGATTAATTAGAGAATTACGTGACCCTGTGTCCCATAGTTTGAATCTCTCGCTAACCTACAAATGGGTGCTTTTTGAAACCAAGAATTATGCCATGTATCAAACCAAGTCCACTTGGTTTCCTAGAAACTATGACAGATACATCAAACATTGTGACCAGGCAACCTGAGTCACCAATCTAAAGATAAATAAATCTATTTTTATTGACGTCCACATTTAAGACAATGTGTTAAATCAAGGCTTGGCCCAAAACACATATGAATGGGAAATTAAGACATTCAGGAACATCACACCCATGCCACTAACGTACAATTGATGATATATATATATATATACTAGTACTGGTAAATAGTACAAATGAACATCCTGTGACGACCACCTAAGGACAAGTTGATGTACTATTATGTGTGTAAAAGGCCATTCACTATCAGAATAGAAGATACATTCTACTGATCCACAGATCAAATATGGCCGACCTTACATGAAAGAAGAGCCAACTTATCCACTGATGGTCTCCCTGCCTCTACATGTGCCATTTCATGTATGGTCCACCATATTTGATCTGTGGATCAGAAAATCCTCTGATCGTCTGTTCTGAATGGGCTCTAAGACTGACGATTTTTTTTTTTGGGGGGGGGGGGGGAGGGAGGCTTACAAAATCACTTATCATCGATCAACAAAAGGACCATGGAAAACTAATTTTGAAAAAGATTCTCATTACTCAATGGACATTGTTTTTAAGTTCACTGTTGATGACTCAATAAATTCCTTTGTAAATACCCCTTTTTCATCTTACAAAACAACACAACAATACAAGGGGTGCAACAAAAGTGAATCAGATCTACTTCAACAACAAACCAATTAGACACACACAATAATTATAATGTTTTCCTCCACAATCTAAGACTGCCATTTCTTCCAATGACAACAACCATCTACATCTTCATTCAACATAGATATATACTACACCACAAGAGAGAATCGGGAGAAAAAATCAATGTGCACACGTAATGAAATTTTCAAAGTATGCCCTTAAATCACAAAACACAACTTGAACGGTATCGACTGGAATGCAAATCACATAGATCTAATATATATATATATATATATATATATAGCCCTCGCTCTGATTTCAGAATACCTCCCCCATGCACATGGACAGACAGGAGTTGGCAATTTCAATGGGCATGGCTCAAGGGAGGTGTTGGTGATGACCACAAAGTAGCCAAGTAAATCAGCACCTACAAATTGACCATGACCACAGATGAGAAAGACTAAGGAGAGAGAGAAGGAGAGAGTGCTAACTAGATGGATATCATATAAGATTTCCCCTACTAAGTACACGTAAAACCCTGAAAGTTGAAGGTGTTATTAAACTATACCAATCCAGTCTAATCCCCTTTTCACACCTGATGGCCAGCTGACATACCAAACAACTGACAAGAGATTAACACCATTTCCTCTGAACAAACTACATATTGCAACCATGTATATAACACATGGGTATTGTATTGTACTGCAAATTATAAGCAAAAATCACATTAATATCCAGCAACTTTTCACCACAATGGAGTATTCTGATGGTACCAGAGGAATGCAGGTGAACAGGGTTGCCAGGGCTGGCTCAGGAAAATGTCTGAGAGGTTATCTTGGAGCCATTAGCCTCTATTTTAAGGGTAAAGACAAATGATCCCCAGGTGAAAAGTCAGACTGACCACTGGAATTCACAGAAATTCTGAGAGTTCAGCATAACACCTAAAGGGCAAGGCAGTGTCTGGCTGTCTGGCCAAGGAGAAGTGGTGGAAATATTCCCAGAAATTCTGTGAATTCTTCACTACAAATGAAGAGTAAGCAGCGTCTGGCCACCAAGCACAGAGCCAAATGACCAACGGACTCAGAGAAATTCTCGGAAATCTTTATTACATATGATTCTGGCCACCAGAGGAACAAGGCAATGGACTCACAGAAATTCTGGGAATTCTTTATTACATATAAAGGGCAAACAGCGTATGGCCACCAAGCATAGAGCAGAGTGACCAATGGTATCACGAAAATCCTGAGAATTCCACATTCTATTTGAAGGGTAGGCAATGTCTGGCAACCACACACAAAATAAGGAAAGCGGCTGCCATTTTCAGTGTTCATGGGTATTCTGAGGATTCTTGGAACATGCTGGTACTCTATCAGAACAGCTGTGAACTGCCAAAATAACTTTTTTTCTTTTCTTCTGTCTTTCTTTTTCCACTTAACTGATTATAGTTTTATCCCATAATGTCGCCATTATTTTCATTATTATTTTGGTGAGAAGAGAAAAACAATACTTTTGGCAAAGTAATATACACTTAGTAAGTTACAACTCCTAAGTATTTACAAATGTATTGTTAACCAAAAGGTTAAAGCACATGTAGCATCATTTTTTATAAAGAATATCTCTTTTCTTCTGAAAGAAATAAAGCAGACATGATAAAGTATTATTCAGACAAGCTTTACAATGTCATTTAAATAACCCAGCAGCCATTTGGCCACTTTAGTACAAACTTATGACTACTTAACACATTTAAAGATCTATTTGAGGTTTCTGAAGAAGGTTATGTCCCTCATAACAACAAAATCTGGGATCAGTTCAGAATATCTCTGTTTTCTTTGAGCAATAAAAGACAAAAAAATTCAAATAAAAAATTTTGAATGGATTGAAAATGACAGTTGACAAGTGTTTAATTCCACAGTTTCTCCAAACCCATTTCAATTCAGAAAAAAAAAAAAAAAACTGCTGGCATTTCTACAAGTTATGGACTGAGTCACTTTCAGACGGGGCTTTCAGACCACCAAACTACTGGCCATATCCCACACCGCAGACTAGTGTGGGGAGTGTTAATAGTGTGATGAGAAAGGTTTGTAAAACCACCATCAGCTTCCGGAGTATTTTCACACTTAATAGTAGACACAGACCTCGTTGCCACACTTGCGGTCTGACTTTCACTATGATGAGAGCTACCAGGGATATAAAACGGTATTACCCTTATTCAAGGATGTTGTGTAAATGAAATCCAAATCAAACAAGGGCACTGTATCATCAATTTGTAGCCTCCCCTCTGTCAGAATATATATTGTATAACCCAATATACCTCCAGATATAAATCTTGCCCCATACAGGTAAACAACACCTAGTACAGCATCAACATGTTGACACTGAATATGTCTGCATACTTGTTGATCAACACAAACAACCATTAAACAAGGTGCTCATTTGTCTTCACATCGCTGAATATATAATAAACACATAAAAAGTATTTTTTTTTTTTTTTTTTGCTGTAACTCTTGTGTATCAGACATTTTGGCAAAGCACACAAATATACCAGTAATATATTGATTTCCGCTCTAGTTTTCTGTTTAGAAATATGTTATGTGAATACATCTTTATCTGGCCTCCAGGCTGCAGATACCTCTTCAGGCTACAGCTGTACATAAAAACTTCCGGAATCTTCAACAAAGTTTACTAAAACTCTACCAGTCACAACTGAGGCTATCTTAAAATGATATGTTTTTGAGGTTTATGTTATCTCTCTCTCTCTATCACACACACATACCTTATACAAAGATAAATCAGTTATTTTGTAGTTCACCATGAAACTACAGTCCAGTTAGGCAGAATCAATGACAACAGCAACTTTAAGACAATTCAATTTATTCATGCCTCTTTCATACGTGACAGCATATATTAGTAACCAGTCTAGACAGCAAAAATCTAATGTTAAGAATGTATAAAATGTTGTGAATTCAAATGTCCACCTACCTTCCGATCTCGCCCTCTATGGTAAATCTCTCTGTTAGGGGCTCTTGCCTGATGTCACAGTTGAGTTTGTGTTCTCCCGCAGGCATCATTCTCAAATTCAGTAATCTATCCAAAATATTATTCAGTTCGACACTGTTCATCGTTGGCCCACAAATGTGGTAAAATTCACTGGTGTCCCTTCACTGCGACCCTCTCTGTGTCTGTTGGTGTGACACAAGAAGGTTGTGTTGCTTGATCCAACTTTTTACCCGTTCTGACCAAGTTAAAAAGACCGTGTGAAAAAAATTGAATATTTTCGGCCTTATTATCACGATCTGTCACCAGTGCAGTCTGATTGTCCACAATTAATTCCTCGCTCGTGCTGATGATAATTCAGATTTAAACAGAATGACGTCGACCAGAAACGGTTAGGTCACATTATAAATGTGAGATATGTGAAGATAATTTTATGAACGCAGATAACTGCTTATCCCCTCTAATGACAAACTCGAATCGGTGCAAAACTTCAAATGGCAGTTATGAATTTGTCACCGGAGTCCGACACCTCGCGCACAAATTTCCCGTCAGGTATCCAATATCAACCTGCTTGGTAATCAAAATCAGTACAACCTAACTTCCTTGATGCGTTGAGCGTTTATAAGCTTGTTAATTTCCCGCAGTTTTGTTGAACTACCTTCTTTCGCTCGGCCACAAAATTCCTGTGTGCTGCATCATGAATGAATGGAGCGGTTTGATGACCTCTGACGTCACAATTTGACCTCTCTCTGAACCTTCCGTCCTTTTCAAACTTTTCTGTTTGCTCTCGTTATCAGTTGCCTCGATGCCCTTTCAGCAGTATGATTAAGAACATTTAGCAGTCATTAAAAAGATAGCTATGTTTATATTGTGATAGAGAACCAGGAATTGCAAATTGAACAACAATTTATTTAATGTCGTCTTCTCTTGGTCAACAATCATTCATTTTAATATGTGCTGCCCTCTCACGGCAAGGCAAAAAACAATACGCATTTTATTACAGAAAACTAAAACCCAATAAACTGTCCTTCCTAAAAAAAAAAAAAAAAAAAAAAAAAAAAAAAAAAAAAAAAAAAAAGCTGGTCTGTGTGTGTGTCTGTGTGTGTGGAGGGGGGGCACTACAAGGTAAAAGTACTTTTTAATATGCTGGTAAATATTCTTTGTCAACTTCCTTTCTATCGTAAGCTTTTTTTAATGGGCATTATTCAAGAAAATACTTAAAACTGACCACCCTAGTTAAACACCGATAATCAATATCTTAATTTAAATTGTACATACCACTCACATGTAAAGTAAGATTTAAAAAACACCAAGCAATGACATCAATAATTCATTTTATTTACATATATCAAGATATTACAACTGAAAATGTAGTTGCTGACAATAACAATCAATGACCCAAGTTTGATTACATAATTTCTTTCAGTTTGTTTGTGTGTGGTATGACCACCAGTATATCATTAAATAATAGAAAACAAGTCACACAGCATCATTTAAACTGTGCCCAAAAATTTAAATTTAAGTTTCCACCCTCTTGTAAACAGCTGTGAACATGACCTTTAACTGTACATAAAGCAGTCTTTAAAATTAAAGATCTCAGCTTAATTTTCTGTTTTGTACAAGTAATAGAAAAATCAATCAAGTGAGGATCAGATATACATGAGATAAATCAATCATGCCTTTCCCATTATGTTGCCCAAGCCACATCCATCATGTTGGTTAAATTCTGTCCATTATTATGGTTTAACAATGTCCATCAAGTTGGTCAAGCAATGTCACTCATGCTGGTCATTTCCTGAATGTGATGGTGCTGCCAGGACCTCTCCTCTGGGCATTACAGATACTGCAGTTTTCCTGAAACGGACATTTTGAAACTTTAAGTTCCAACAATATTTTATTCATTGGGAAAAATCTGCTAACAGGCTCAACATGAGTAATAAAATATTTTTTCAAAAGAGAAAAGAAAAGGATTATATTAAAAGAAAAAAATGTTTTTTTTTCCTGAAGAAAAAACTCAAAAACATTATTAATTTCTTTTTTCTATGTATCAGGCTTTTTAATTGGTCAAATTCAAAAGGAAAGGTGTGGAACAATATTGCCTTAAAGGCAACGATTGTGTTTTGTCTCATCCATGCAATGTGTTGAAATCACACCAACCACAATCAGTTCAACAAGTCACTCCAACCACACTGCAGAACTACTGTTTTTAAGCTTTTTTAAGCTTTTACTTGAGGAATTAGCAAGATTTTTGAAAATGAATTTACATGTCTTTTTTTTTAATTAATGAAATAATTGCAACATCTCTGATTTAATACTTTTTTTCATATGATAAAAAGCAAGTTAAATGTTAAAATGGAAGAAAATTGAATTACTCCAGGAAAATTCTTAAATAATTGAGAGAAAAAAGTTCTTGCTTTAAACATATCTGTACCAAATTTTTGCAGTGAGATATTGAAAGAACGTACAGTGGCATTTGCTGGAAGACAATCTTCATGGAATGCATGGCGACAGTAGAAAATAACAACATCACTAGCAAACCGCATGTCTGGAATTAAAAAATAAATATATCATTATTTCTTTCCCACTTACAGCTGATTATGTATTTATAACCATGTTAACTGTCAGTTTAAATAAAATTTGAATAAAAATTAATAAAATATCTGTTACCATTTAAATTTTTATAAATTATATAAATTGAAATTATACAATTATACAATTTTTATCAATGTTAATTTATGATAAAGTTCACATTTTCCTTCATGATAACATTGACCATAACTAAAAAACAAATGTTAATATATTCTTTTTAATCTTAAAGTGGAAAAATGTTGATCTGTAATAAATTCCAACCAAACAGATGCCTACCTCTGACTAGTATTGTGTTGTGACAAGTCTGGCACTTCAGTTCACCTGAAATCACATGAAATTCTCTCATTTTTTTCTAATATATATAATGAGAAACTAGTCAAGGCAAAAATGTAAGGAAATATTTTTGGGTAAATTAGGACTTGTTTTGTATCTATTTATGCTTCCAATGACACTAAATAAGACCATTTGTGTAATATTCTTAAAAAGTTTTTTTTATGTATCCATTTATGCTTCAGTAACGCTTAATAAGAAAGACTATTTGGGTAGTATTTTTTTAAGTTTCTAATTATAGTAAAGATAACTCACTGTCCACACATATTCCTCTTCTCTGTGTTTTGACAAGACGCTCCAATAAACCATAACAATCTTTCACCAGAATCTTCTGACACCCCTCTCTCAATGACATCTAAAACATTTATATCCATATCAAAACTTAAAAGTTATCAAAAGGAAGCAGTTTCCAAGCTATCTGTCATACTCTTATGCTCCCGCCCTCCCCTTTGTCTTCTGTAGCATGTAGCTACCAAGAGCTTTTACTCCAGAAACGCTTTTTCATCTAGCATTATCTTAAAGAGACATTTGCAATAATTTTTCCTCACTTCAGTATATTTTTCACGTCTTTCTGTATTAACTCAATATGATATTTTGGTCACCTGGTGTATTTTTCACCTGTTCATTTCTATAAAGCGCCCCTATCCTCCAGTATTTACCTGTAAATTGTAATCATGAAGAATCTTGACCAGGGAATCTCGTAGCCCTGGGATTTCCATGCCTTCTCGGATCTTTTTAATCAGGATGATGGGGTCCACGTGAGTCCCTATGTTGTTCAATAATCCCTTGATGAACACTGGAATGGAAATAAAACAACTTAATTCAGTGAATAAGACATTAAAGCTCATAACACACACATAAGCTTGATGATTTATTTCCTGATTTTTTTTTAGACATTGATTTAGTTAAAAATTCAATTTGGCCAAAATTGGATATCATTATCTGAAGTTGGTTCTTTTTTTAAAAGCTAGGTATTTGTAGCTATTACTTTATTCAAAGCTACCCAGGTGATAAAAAGGGAAAGTGCTTTTGTACTTCAATAAAGAAACATTAGCTACCAAATTTGTGAATTCATTAACCTTCATGACAATAATAATAACACTAATAATAATAATAATACAACCAGGAGAAGTTATCAATTTTTCAGCTACATAATTATGAAATCATTTAAAGTACATTTCTATGTGGCATTTTGGTGCTATTACCATATAGAACAGGGCCCCGTAACTCGAAGGCATTGCGCATTGCGAATAGCTTTATCACATCTTTATCACAGGCTACATTGTATTATATGGGGCGAGTATGGACGAGTTATGGAATCGAGATGCTTGCGCTCGGTCACAATGCGCGATGCTTTCGAGTTACGGGGGCCAGATCTATCAAGTAGTCTGCATTTCAATTGTGTTGCTTCCACTCCACAGTAACATTCTAATTTCAAGAATTTTTTACTTAAAACGTACAATATCTGCAAAATTCACAACTTTTCCGGTTGGAACGATAGAGCCATTGCCATAATACTTACAAGGTTTCCCAATGGAGAAATCTATCAAGTCATCCCACAGGTCCTGGTCATTGTGTTCCTTACAGAACTCTATAGCTTGGCTGACATCTCCCAGCTCTCGCGTGATCAGCATCAGAGCCTGCTTGGTGTTCCCCATACGACCTTAAAGAAACAAGTTGGACACTTTTTACTCACTGGTGCCAGTCAGTTGACCAGTATATTAAGAACCAGACTAGTCAAAATGTGGGATTTTTCTAAGGTACTAGTTCAAGTGGATCATCAGATGTTAGCATGTGATATAAATCATTTCTCCATGCTATGTAAAATGACAGAACTCATTTTTTGGTTTAATTTAAATTGATTCAGTCTATTCTGTAGTCTGTCAGTTTCAGTATGACCACTGGGCTCAAAAATTGAGGGTAAAATCTGGTTTAGTAGCAGTCATCTCCTAGTTCAGATAACATAATATGTCCCTCCGAGAATACACATTACTAGCAACTAGCACAATCGAATATGGATGACACTTTTCACTAGAAAACATTTTTTAACAACGTATTTAATTTTCTCAAATTGCAGTATTATTTGATGATTTCTTTTCACTCTCTCTCTCTCCCTGTCTTACCAAGCAGGAACACCATCTCAGGGTAGAGCTGTCTCTGTTGGCACTCCTCTAGGGCTTTCTGGAGAGGGTAGTAGTTGCTGCTACGCAGGAAGGACAGCAGTTTTGACCGGTCGTACTCGGCATACAGTTTGACTTGCAGTGCATGGAACTCTTGACCAATGTGGTGGTCCTTCTGGAACAGCCTGTCCAGGTACTGAAAGTAGGTCACAAAACTAGGTCAAGTTTTTTTTTTTCCTTCTTTTTTTTTCAGAAATTGTTCCTGGTGTAAATGGTTTTAATAAAACATGGACACACTCTTTTATGTGATAAAACTGAGTAGGTGATAAACTTGATTAGTAGTGAACTTGTTCCTGAATGCAGCATGCATAAAAATAATTTTTAAAAACTGTACTTCACTCACCACATGAAGAAGTTCAGGTGTTTTCTCCAGCTGATGTACAACTTCCTTGATCTGAACAAAGAGGAATATTACATGGAAAAAATCAAAACACAATAATGGTTGACATTTTGCTTGAAAAAATACCAAACTAACAATATCATTTAAATATTTTAAATCAAATAAATCACACATTTATATTTTTCTCTCAATTTCGTTCTTCCTAAAAGTCAGAACATAAAATAGGAGGTAAGTCATCAAGTCATATTTTGCATAAATAAAAATTTTAACCTATTGCCGACCTTACAATTTTACAGGACACTCAAGTATATGATATTAAAACTTTTTTAATGTAAGTATCTCTCTCTCTCTCTCTCTCCCTCTCTCTCTCTCTCTCTCTCTCTATATATATATATATATATATATATATATATATATATTTCAGTTGTGTTGTCTGAAACTGACCGGCACTTTGTCCATGTTGTCCAGAAACATCTCGACTGCCTTCTCTCTGTTAAACTTCATCAACATGACAATCTTGTCAGCGATGGAGTCAAACAGGTTATGTTTGTGAATTAGCTGGAAAACCTCTGGATGCTGTAACCTGGAATATGGTTAGAAGAGTGAGGATAGGACAGGTTTAAGTAATGACAGAAAGGTTTTGATTCATTTATCTTCTCAATTTTAGAATAAAAGAGGTTTTGTTTTTGAATCACTGACTTAGGCATGTATTGTACACTTAATTGAGATGGGTAAAAGCTGACAATGTGTTACATTTATATAACATATCAGTACAGGGGCGGATCCAGAGCTATTTACTGACAGTCTTCCAAATTATCTTTGTTGATTCATCCTTCAATTTTGACCATCTTCCAACATGAAAAATTGGATACCCGTCAATGTAAACTTGAAAATCTGACCGTCTTCCGGAAGACCCAGAAGACGGCCTAAATCCGCCCCTGCAGTATAGTATAGTATTTATGACAAATATATCACTCTTTATTATGCAAAACCAAATTCTGGGTAAAATGAATCAATTTACAAATCACATTAAGACTTATTTTGGTTCCACAATGATGTACTCAATGAAAACTGTACTACACTTATTCTCTACCTGAGAAATATTGCCAAAGACTTGTCAAACTGCCTGGCATTGGTATAACTGGAATGAGATATTGAGATACATTTCAGCGTAATGATGAATGACTCATGGTTGCATCAGATGAAATCTCATGTTATCACAGTCATATATCAGGGATGAGACCAGTCTTTACTGAAAAAGTAGGAAAATTGGCCGGGGGTTCAGGGTACACCTTTCATAAGAATAACCCAAATGACCCTGAAAAGGCAGAATTCTGACAAAAGTCGGAAAAGTCTCATCAGTGTTTTATATGATGAAATTAATGTTTCTGGTTGTAACACTTTTGCGTGTTCTTGATATAAAGTACCAGTATCTACATGAAAATTGTCGTCTCCACCCCCATTCCACCTATAACACTGTGACTTGAAATACCCCCATTTTTTTTCAGCTGAGGTTCCCCATGTAATAAAATCCAGTAAAAACTTTCATAAAGGCTCCATTTTCTAATAATCTGAAATACAACAATACTTACAGTTCTCCCAGACACTCCAGTAGAGTGATATTGGTCTCGTCACTGTCCAGCCGGTCAAGGACAGCATTTACCAGCACCTGATTGTTGTACAGACCCAGCGGCCACTCCTTGATACGCCGTTTGAAACCCTGAAACATTAAGATATCATGAAAATCCAAGACATCAAAAATAAATAAAAATCTGTATAAAATTTACAGATAAATATTTTACTGGTTCTGTTGACAGAGGTTGTTAAAGGGATAATGACTCTTTGTATGAGATCTATATTTCACAATAAAATCATTGTGAACAACTCATAGAAATATTATATATTCTGTTGTACAAGATAACTGGCAGTTATAGCTATTATTCTGATATCTGAGCTTGTCTTTAGACCACGTGACCTCCATTGATGGCTATACTCTGTAATTATCTCTTAAGAGAGATTATTACAGAAAAAAAAAAAACTTTTTAGAAAAAAACCAGGGTCTAACTTCGAATGTAAAAATGGATTCATTAACCATTGGTAAGTATGGGAAAATTGTTGTTTACTCCAGGAAAATTAATTTTTTTGACAAAACGAAGAGTTATTATCCTTTTAAGTTAAGAGATATTCAAACTGAGACAGTAGAGGTATATGTGTCACTCCATTGAGCCGGATATGAAAGTATAATCACCAAATCTAGGGCAATTTCAGATCATTTAAGTGTTTTCTCCACCTTACTTTGAAGTATATTCAATTCTGATAGACCTATAGCAGTATGATATATCATATTGTAATATGAAAATGAATCAATTTGACATGCAAACACACATACAAACATAAACACATATAACATATTGATGAACAAATTACAAACATGCATACACACGCACACACACATCTTGACTGTCCTACCTCATAATCTGACTGTAAGAAATCATTAAGCACCATCTCATATATAGGTTCACTGAGTTTGACATCTTGTCCCCTCCCTGTGGGGATGTATGGAGCTATGACCTGGATATATATAGACACCATTATGTCAGTTGGGGCTGGGGTGACTGTGTTAACTGAAGTATGCTTAAACGGCAGTTTGTAAACTTCTTAAATTTGTTGAACTTTTTAAGTTCGATTGACAAATGAACAATGTCATATTTCCATAATTCTTTCATATTAAATCAAAATTTACAAATGGCATCAAAATCACCTGTGCATATTGAAGTATTGTCTCAAGGCAGGTAAGAAAAAAATATTCACAAAGAAAAAAAAAACATTCATATTTTCAATATTTTTATCTCACCCTAAGTTGTCTACTCTGAGCAAACTTGTATATGGCATCCTCCCAAGCTTCCTTGCTCTTCCCGAGAATCTTCACACAGAGCTTGGCCGCCTCCTCAAACTCTCTCTCTTCAAGAAGATGCATCAGGTACAGTCTGCCTATTTCCTGATAGAAAGAGAGAGAGAAATTTTTATCACCAACATAAATCCAACCACATTTTAAAACTTTTTTTTATGGTAAACTGTATCATTTCTGTTACATGGCTGTGTCAGAGAAAAAGAAGCTATAGAGAGTTGGGTTACTTTTCATGTCAACCCACCTCCCTATATTAGGTCTATATCAAGACACTAATAAAACTTGACCCTAGGAAAACTATTAATTTTATCAAGAATACTTTGACATTTAAATCTTAAATTCTGTCTAAAACCATGGCACACCACCTGATATGAGTTTCTCTTCAACTCTCTGCTGTTCTTTGATGCATCTTCCATGGCCTCCTGAAAAAATAACAAAACATTTTTTTTAATACACTGGGTTGTTAACTCAAAGGTAAACCTTAAGAATAATCTGCTATCTCAGTGTTACTTTAACACAAGGTATAAAACACATAAGTGATGAACATGAAGACATTTTCTGTGTGTACCAAAGGCATATCCAGACAGCAAGATTAGCCTGTCTTTTTGGGAGCATTCCTACAACCTCATAACACTAACTGGATCAATCTAACTCCTTGGGGAATTTAGCTAAATTGCATTCAGTTAAAGCAACTTAAATGTCTGGCACGCTGCTTTGTAACGTAAAGTACTTGGGGGAAAGTCAGGGAAACTTTGTGGCTTTGTTCATGATGCTTTGCAAAGGAAAAATGCAGAAAGCTCTATTACACAAAGCATGTATATAAGGTTGCATCGCTCTCTCTCTATGATGATCCCAATATCCACGATTAGCAGTAATACTTTACTTTACACACACCTCATACATTTCATGTTGTAGTAACCAATCCAAATGGTCATCCAGATCCCTTGGTTTTGCCACTACCACATCTTTAGGACTAATGATATAGAACAGGTTCTCTTCTATTATAGACTCTGTTAAATAAAACAGAAACAAAACTTAGGACAAGTATATAAAAGCAGGCAAATCTGTACACCCCTTTGCAAATTTTCTAAAACAATCACCCCCTCCCCCCCCCCCCCCCCCAAATTGTCACGTCTAGCACAATCACATCTAGCATAACAACAGCCAGAATTTCCCCACACATGACCTTCTCACCTAAATGGTAATCACTACATCTATACTCCTGGAATCCACGTATGGAAAGAGCATCATCGGAGATCTCCTCGTAGCTGTCAACTTTGGGGTCAATCACTTGGAGGTGGGGCCTGTTTGCCACCACTTTGCCTCCCTCCTAAAAATAGTTTCAGTATCTTCAGTGTTATTAAGTCTTATAGACAAAGATACAGACTTGTTTTGAAACAGCTTGCTCTGTTCTAAATTCTTTTCTGATGGGATCTGACAGAAACCTTCTGCCATTATATGCATAAATTTTTTGAAGATGTTATCATCTTTTGAAATTCTGAGCAACATTTATTTAATAATTAAAATGAACAAAAATTTTAATAAAAATCCATCAAAATTGTCCAGCTTAAAGATAAAAACATTGGGCACATTAAGAGAAATACACCAATTATCAAACTATCACTCACAGTTACTTCTTCTTTCTCATATGTCAACAACACTAGCTTGTCCGCCATTGGTGCGATACCACAGATGTAGAAATCTGTATCAAACATGGCCACTGAATACAAAGAGAAATTGTTAAATATCTAACAAAATTAAACTTTACTATAATGAAAAGGTCTAACACACATTATTTATCTTCAATCTAAGTCATGCTACTTACAAAGAAATTTTGCCTCTACTGTATACAAAAATACATCACTATGCCCAGCTATCACCTATTTCTACATATCGACTAGGCAGGTCTCGGACATCATTCCTGTCCCTTTCCCGAATGACGCAAATTTTGACCTTGTCAGCCCAGCCAATCAAAAGAGTTCTATCATCCTTCCAGCTCAAATGACAGCGGTAGATTTCTGAGCGGAGGCTAGAAATAGTAAATGGCACTGCTGTTATTGATTGTAAAATAGGTCAAACAAAATGATTTGGTAAAAGGAAGACAGCCATAAACTTATACCATGAATATTTACTTAAGTTTATTAGGGTTTCTAAGAGAGAGAGGGAGAGAAAGGGGGGAGCCAAAAACTGTCATCAAACAACACAGATGCACTGACAAGGTCTAGTAAACATGAATACAATTTTCTATACTCCTTCTTTTATTGTGCATGTTTGACAACAAGTGTGTTGAAGAACCTGTTTTATACAGGCTTTCCATTCCCAACAATCTAACTGAAAACAGATGAGGATACGAAAAACTCGTGAGATATTGGCACTCAAATGAAAATGTGTTCTGTAACCTTTATATAATATATTTACCTCTTATCAATGTCTTTCTGGATGTATGTGATTCTTTGCTTGGTGCTCATGTCATATACTTTAATACCCTTGATAAAATGAATCAAATCAAATAAAAGACAATGAGATAAAAATATCTATTGACAATATATAAATATTTTAATTTTAAAATCTGCATTGGTGTGATTCATTCACCTGTCCTTGTCATTTTCAAACCCTAAATATAAAATTAAAAATAATTAATGAAAAGAAATTGCAATAATATATAGAAATAAATTTATAGTAATCATTTTATTTGAATATTATTCAGCCAATTGTAGATAATAAAAAATAATAACAAGATATTTCCAAGTGCTCTTTTATTGGTAACTCACCCTATCATTTGTCCATGCAATGAAGTATGACCTCCACTTGATATTCCTAATAGGACCTTCCCCATCATGAAGTATGGTTGTCTTGTGTCGACTCAGGAAACCTTTCTCATGAAGAGTGAGCTGGAAGAATGAACATTTTGTTGTGTTTGTTGGGTGCAAATATCACTGTATTAAGTACACTGGCATATCCACAGGGGGCAGGGTATGTATGTTTTATCTGGGGGGGGGGGGGGGAGCTTATTCAACTAGCAAATATATAAGAGCCGACAGGGTGGGTGACAGGGGCTGGCTGAGTGTCTTTATTTCATCAATAACTACATTTTTCAATGTCGTTAGATGAAGCAAAATGGCAGTATTACACCTACAATTTAAGATGAATCAAACACCCTCCAGACAAACACCAGTGTCTACACTATCTGATCAGTGAAGTCTGTTGTCCCCCCCATCCTTCTTACCTTCTCGTCTCCAGTGACGTACTGTCGCCCCATGTTAGGGCGGTAAAATCCTGGGTCCAGGGACACGGCTTTGATTGGACGATCAAACTGGAACTCTTGATTATTGTCTGAGCCATACAGGCCTATGATGACAACCTGATGGGAATATAAGATTCAACCAAGTATATGTATATAGAAAGAAGAAATAAAGAAAGAGGGAAATGATACTGTAAACTCTGCATGGTGTATGAAAGACTTCATAAGAAGCTGTTGATGGCAAAAAATAAGCATTTTTGGGATTTAAAGACCCATGGAATGTACCATTAACTTTAAACTTAGTCATTACCAGATACCAGAATTTTTAACACATAAATCTTTAGGAGTTGTTTGGCTAAATAGGGTCAAAGAAAAATTCTAAATATTTTACTTTTAATCTATGGTAATGGCTTGATCACTTCAACAAGGAAAATAATGAATTTTACAGATACTGTACCTTTTTAAGTAATAAAGCAGACTACCAAATAGTTTTATTCTATACATTAAAAGCACGCAACACAGAAATGCATTTTTAATGATTCCAAATATTAATGTATATATGAAAAACTGATAATTTTTTCCTGTTGAAATGACAGAGCCATTACCGTACCACGTACCCTGCCATCATCTGAACAGCTAGCCATGTAGTCTCCGTTGCTGTCTATGCTGATTTGGTTCACTGTGGTGGAATGCTGAAAAGTAAAAAAAAAAAACTAAATGTATAATATTCAGTTTTCTTTCATTCTTATTATTTTTATTTTTTATAATATTTATCTATTTATTTATTTATTTATTTATTTATTTATTTGAATAACTTAAGTAACAAGATAAATAAAATGAGAATAATCAAAAAACAGAAGTCTAGTGAATTCCCATGAACATACAGAAGAGAATTGTTTCTTGGTACGTCACATCTCTTGATGGAGACAATCAGTCAATACTTGAATTGAATTCAAAATTCAGAGTTAAACTTAGACATTAACTTACTGGATTCCTCTCCTTGTTTCTGATGTTGTTACCACTGTGATCTAATATATACACTCCTCCCCAGTGAGTACCTAGGGCTAAGAACTGAAAGAAAAATCAATAAACAAATAAATAACAGATATCAATTAATATATAACTTGGTGCTGTCAAGTTGTTTCTACTGTTATTTCAACATATATATTAATTATATCTTTTCAATGAGGAAAATTATCTGTCTTTCTGCTACATAATTTTGGAATCATTAAAGTTCATTTTTCCTTATAGCACGTGGTTCTTTTTCTATATAGAACAGAACTATAAGCCTAGGTAGGCTGCTTTTTAGTTTTGTTGCTACAACTTTATAGGAATGTTCTCTCTTTAAGATTTTCATTATAAAAAATACAGTAGCAGTAAAATATAATTTTCCCCACTAAGAAGATGGAGTCCTTACCGTTTCTATAGCTTTACCTTTGGGTGAACTGCCATACAACTAGCAGCCTCTTTCTGTAGAATGGTTGTAAGATCATTCTGGATTCTCTCATACTTCAATTTTGGTTCCACTTCCTGTCACAGAGATAGAGGTATATTGGCAGAAGCAAAATAGTGAAATAAATATCATCTGAGACTGTATGGAAGTAAAGTAGAGAAAATGTGAGCATTTCAACTGTTATAGTCAATGTGAAAGAAATGTTAAGTCTTGGCATGGTTATAACTGCTTGTTTATTACTAAACATCCAGGATACCAAGCAAGGGGAGAGAAGGATGTTTAACTTCACCTTTCTACTTCTCCTCTGTCCCTCATTTACATGTATCTATTTCTATTTTTACATTTTTTACATTTTTCATTTATTAAGATTTTAGTACTTTTGCAGTACCCTCCCCCCCCTTACCCTGTAACTCTCTCATCAATGCTAATCAAACTTAAGTTAGATGATAATTTTGATCAACATCTCTGCTATTTCAACAAATTAATTTGGGAAATTTACCAACTTATTTTTCATCTTTCTTTCATATATTATTAAATAATTTTGCCAAACTCATTTACTTACGTAGAGGAGACAGTCACCATGCAAATTAAGTTAAATAAGGTATTGGAATTTACAGAGTTATATGGTGATGGGGGATATTACTAAAGTGCCAATATTTCTTTCCAAAACTGTACCTCCTCTGACTCTTCCTCCTCTGTGCTCCCTTCATCTTCTACAGAGGAGCCACCATCACTAGGCTTAAAATAAATACATAACATTGCTTATGTAACTTCATACAACAAAAATAAAAATTATTTTATGAGCTCAAAGTGTAATTTTTTTTTTTTTCATTCCTATATTTGTCATCCTGGGGCACCCTGAGCTTCAGAGATAACTTGACACTAACCTCTTCACTATAGCCTACCTTCATCGTGTCAAGTTACCTCTGACCACATTCGATTGCCCCCGCCGCCCGCCAATCAAATTTAAAGCCCGCACTCAATGACTCATTGAACGATCTAGCCAATGAACGCGAACGAGTCAAAGTGCGCTTTGTTCAAATCCGGACCAATCAAAGATAAGGCTGAATATCAGGGACTTGCCGTAACCTGTGGGCAGCACGCAAAATACATCATCCCTCAGTAGATAATGATGCAGGGCCTCAAACTGCTCTGGTTTCAATTCCGATATACTCATATTTTGCAAAGAATCAAGAGATAACTTAACACATTATTTTACGGAGTCACTCGTAGGAGACGCCATGCTTTCTTTGTGTACGGTTATGCACTCGGTACTACTCGGATGTCTCCGCACTCGACAATAACCTTGTTGTTAGTATGGAGCTTGCAGAATCAGCCGAGGATTGCCGATTGACGGTCAACCAATCAGTGTTTTCACCAAACTTTGGTGAAAAATTTTGAAACTTGGATTCGATTGGCTTATATAAACTAGGTCAAACTATTTTCGTCAGAGGTAACTTGACACGATGAAGATAGGCTATTGTGAAGAGGTTAGTGTCAAGTTATCTCTGAAGCTCAGGGTGTCCTGGGGTAGCGTTAGCAATTTTTTTTTGCTTAGCCAAATCACCACATTTTTGTTAATTTGTTATCAAAATAGTTATAATTTGGCTAAAACATGTCAAATCAAGCCTTTTTTGTATAGCCAATTTCAGTCAGTTTTAGCATTTGGCTAAATTGGCTAGTGTTAGCACTACCCCAGTCAACGTTTTATCCTGGAACTGGACGCTATATAGAACGGAACTAATGTCACTGTAAGACGCTCTTCGGTTAAATAGAACAGGCAAAGCTAAAAGAACTGAACTTTTTCGGATAGTAATAGAATATCCAGTACACCGTTTAAGTATTCCTTTATTGCCAGTCATCACATTTTCCACAAAACAGTAATCAGGAAATAAACAACTTGGAAATTAGCATGAGGAATATGTAAACAATTCGAACTTCATCGACTCGGCGAGTCATTACAGAGGGCGTACATCAATATCTATTTGATCCAAGTAGAAATGAAAAGCAACCAGTATAGCAGATTGAATGTCACATGAGTTTGTACATAGTGAACCGTTCTAAAACACAAATGATATCCTAAAATATTTTAGCATACTAACCAACTGCTCTTTCTCGGCCATTGCTGCACGTGACGTCAAATGACCTAGTTAGACCTCGATGACCTATTTGTCTCGTCCATAAAAATTCATCCGCCATTTTTCCCTCTTATATCCTGATTTTTTAGATTTATGCATTATTATGGTCTTTTGATTATGTACTATAATTGTATTTGGACAATCACCAAGATTTTGTATAAGAAGTCTGTGTTCTGTAAGGGGACTTTTTTGTTTCTTGCCATTGCTTTCCGGCGGAAGTCGTGGATCATTCATTATGCTGAGACAAATTTCTTGGAGCATATTGCAACTAAAAAAGGACCATGTTTTAAAATTATTTTAAATAATGAAAAGCTTCACAGTAATGATTTATATAAACCGTGAATTTTATGCTCTGAGAGATATTTAAACTTTCACCAATTCATATTTTGGTAAATAACAACTAATGGATGGTCCCTCTCCCAAACCTCATTTGCATTTCTCAATTTCCACCGAATGCTGAAACTCTATACCGAAAGAATGTGCTTGAAGATTCGATGAAAAAATCTGCCGACGTGTATCGTAAGTGGGCTAATTTAATCTTGCGTCTTGTCTTCCTTGATTCGCCGGCGGCATTAGGGGTAACTGACTGAGAATACTAAAATATTAATCATTTTATTATCATAATTTATCTGGTAATAGACATGTGCGTTTTCTGGTCTTTTGTTGTCATTTAACCGGTCTCTGGGATTTGCAGGAAAAATTCACCAGATTGGTTCTACAGGAGCTTGCCAGAGGGAAGAATCGGCGAGAAATCGAGCGAACATTAGACGTCGAGTGAGTAACGATGTGTTGGACATGGGAAGAGCTGTCAAATTTAGCATAATTTATAAGCGGTAACGCGGTTGTGGGTTATAAAAATAAAATGGGTTGGCATTCATAATCAGCTGAGAATGCGTATGATGATCAGATTGTTGATTGTGTCAGTGAGTAGTGCTTGTACACATGTTTGCTACCCAGCAGTTTCTACATCATTGGGACAAACTGGGATGCCTGATCATAATGCACTATTTTCACATGCTCTTATGCTAAGTTTATTTACATGGCTGGGTTATGTTTACACTCTTGTTTATATTTCTTCTGCATTGTAAAACTAAAAGGTAAACAAACATGAAGCATTGTAATATGAATGGAAGTTTGAAGTTATCCATGTAGAATTGGGATCAAAAATATATTAAGTCAAATATAATGCACAATTCTAGAATATGAAAATAAAATCAAAATTAAAGCAAAATAAAGATAATTTAAAAGAAAAAGTTAGACTTTATAGTACTTGGATAAAAATATATAGATTACAACATGAGATGATGCAGTGGTATTTTATTTCCAGTATTTTGTACTGATTGTATTTTATTTTAGGTTTATAACACAATTCGATTGTAAACAACCAATTACTTTAAATAACATCTAAATTATTCTTGTGATGAAGTGTTTCTTGCCAAAGATCTCCTGGTGTTTGTTTTACCTTTTACAGAATGACATTTCAGGTTTGATAAAAAAAGAAAAAACAGTAAGCAGACTGGCAATATCATCTAGAATTTTACAAAAAAAAAAAAAAAAAAGCTCTTGATAAAGACCAGATACAGCAGATGAAGAAAATAAGATATACCAGTACTTGATTCATAAATTTATGTCATTTTTTACCATTGACTGATCTTGATGAATGAGATAAAAAGAACCTGCCAAAGTGACACTAACAGTGGATTGTCTTTTCATATTTTCATACAGCTTGCAACATCTAAAGTGCTTTCTGGTCCCATTTCCACACAACTTGTGGCAGTTCAACTTAGAATGTGCCATCTGGTCATATTTCCACACAACTTGTGGCAGCTTAAGATATATGTGCTTCCTGGTCACATTTCCACACAACTAGTGGCAGCTTAACTTATATGTGCTATCTGGTCACATTTCCACACAACTTGTGACAGCTCAACTTAACATGTCAGACATGATCTCTCCGCAGAAACAGAATTCCGCGTTTTTTAAGTCAATTCTTATTGTTCCTGAGATTCGTCAAGATCTGCAATAAAATCTGTTCAGATTTTTTTTTTACCTATTCTCATGTCTGATATGTGTTATCTGGTAACATTTCCACACAACTTGTGACAGCTTAACTTAACATATGCTACCTGGCCACATTTCCAGCCAGACATCTTATGACTGCTTAATATCAGTAATATCTAAGCTTAAAGATATGGCTTCTTTTTTATGTGGATTCCTATTTTATTTGACACTTGGGATTTATTTTTGATAATAGTCGAGGTAGTACAGACAATAAAGTTAGAGTGACAAAATATTCCACCTATTTGATGGTTTGACAAGCACAGAAGTAAATTGTATCTATAGTAAATTGTAATTTGTTGGTATTTATTTATTTATTTTGAGTTTCATTCATAAAAAAACTAAAATTTTCATATTAATACATATAACATGTCTGTGGGGTGGGGTGCAAGGGAGAGGGGGGGGGGGGGGGGGGGTAAGCACAGCTGTGCTTCCTTTCTATCAATATTCTAAATTTGCATTATCTATGAACCAAGTATAATTCCCCCAGATCAGTGCACAGTGATATATAGGTGACAGGGGAGTCTGGCTATAATATTGTTAAGGAAATGAACTGTTGCTTATCTCTGGCATACCATAATGGGGATGTGTCAACATAACAGGGTTATAATTTCCCTGGTGGGACAATTAAACTGTACCCTGAGTTTCCAAGGTACGGTAAAGACTGTTTTATGCCATAATGGGGATGTGTCAACATAATGGGATTATAATTTCCAGGTGGGACAATTAAACTGTACCCTGAGTTTCCAAGGAATGATAAGGAGTGTTTTATGCCCTAATGAGATGTGTTGGCATAACTGGGTTATAATTGAATATCCTTTATATATTGTGTAAATAATGTAGTCTAGTGAGCCTGCAAATGTTTTCATACCATTTAGTGCTCAATAAACTTATTATTACAATTAATTACTGTGTTATTACAATTAACTACCCTGGATTGCCAAAGGATGGCAGAGACTGTTTTGTGCCGTAATAGGGATGTGTTGGCACAATAGGATAATATGATTTTTCCTATGGGACAAGCTAATTGTACCCTGAGTTTCTGAGGGCTGATAAAGAGTGTTTTATGCCATAATGGGAAATGTTTCAACATAAATGGGTTATAATTTCCCTGGTGTGACAATTAAACTGTACCCTGAGTTCCTGAGGGCTGATGGAAGAAACTTTTAGGCTATAATAGAAATGTATTACAGCAAGTTAGATTATTATTTTCCCTATAGGTTGATTTTCAGAGATATGTACTTAGTTTAGATATGCACTTGTAACAGAAATAGAGCAGGTTAAAGTGATGAAAATTAAGGCAGTGAAAAACAGTAATCAGATATATACACACAAAGCTGAAAGCTGATTTATAAAAGATTGGCAATTTATGTGAGAATTGTGTAGAATTAGAGAAAACAGATGGACTCTTGAGGGCCTTGAAGGTTTACATTTTGATGGTTTTAATATATCTGGGTTCACTTGTGGGAGTTCATATTTCAATTCTCCAACATGTGGCTTTATTGGATTTCTGCCATTAAGTACATTATAAACTGTGTTACCTGTCTTCCAGACCATAAGTGTCCTGTTTAATGGGTCGTGACTGTGTTAGCTTGTATTCCAAGATAAAACATCTGGGCTGTTTCTGAGACAGCATTTTAGCTTGGCTGGATAATTACAACCTTGAATGCACTGGAACATATTATATAATTTCTTTGGTCAAATATATCTTATACTAAGCATTTACATGGATATGTTTAGCGTTTGGTAAAATATTTGCCCTGCATGTATTCTGGTGGGATATCAGGAGTTGATGAGTGCCCCTATCACTGAATTGAGAATATTATCCAAATACATGCAAAAATGATTTTAAAATTATGTAGTCTATAATTTTTACTTTTTTATTTTTAAAATTTATAAAAAAAGGTATAGTTGAACACATGCAAAAAGTATATTAGACTTTGGTTTAATTTCTACTTTTTTTTAATTTACAAGTTCAAGTTTAATTAAGTAGTCTTTAACATGATAATTATTATAAAATAACTGAAGCCATCTCTTTCTTTTAGAATTTGCAGATTTTACAGTCCTCCAAACTTGCCTTGCGTTCAGCTAAGTACTTGTCTTCGCTGGAAAAACACAAAAGGTTAGTTCATTAGGCATGACAGTTTACTGATTGATCATTCTCATTTTTATGGAGGCACATCTCCAGAAAACTGCAGTTGACATTTTTATCCAGACTTGCCTTTGTATTTCAGGGCTTCAAGTCCTATATATGACTCATGTGGAGAATGATCGTCTCTATTCCATTTAATTAATATAGTCCAGTGGCAAGTGAAATCTTAAAATCTACTTTGAAACTGCCCTACCTGAAGTCTACCTGGAATGTGTTTTGATAATGATCTAGTCTTCTTTATGTTGGTTTCTGGGTCTGTTTCATAAAATGACTCAAGTCAAAAATGAGCCTAAGCAAAGTACTAGTAAGCTATAAATCTTAGCCTACTGAGCAGCACCACAAATAATTTAATTGGCTACCCTGTGTGTGTGTGTGTGTGTGTTTTTTTTTTTTTTTTTCAGTCTTTTAACGTATCCCCAAGGGCAAACTGTGATTGTATTGACAATGATTCTTACTCTCACTGGTTACTAAAGTCATTGTACCACCAGCGTTAGCGCTGGCGGTACACATGGTTTCGGTCCCGTCCGGATCGTTCCGCCGGCTCCGTTGGCTCCGCCGGCTCCGCCGGACGGCTACTGTTACCGCTTCTCCTCCTAGACGGTAAGGGCCCCCGTACCCATCTCATGGATTTAGGTCACCTATAATCTCAACTCGTTCCACGTAAAATTTGGGCTTTGTCGGTATTGGGGTCTGGGTGTGGCACTCATTGCAATGCACCCTTGTCTAAAAATGGCAAAATTAAATGCTAATTATCTACCCTACGGAAGGAGTTATGGGAAAAATTTCTATAGACGGCTTTCCAAAAGTCATATGTGTAGATTTCAAATATACCCTTGGATTTGACCTTTGACCTCTACTTCAAGGTCAAATGGGCCAAAATTTTCAAAAAAATGAAATTTTTTACGAAAAAAATTTTTTTTGCCCTGTTATTCAGACACCACACAGACTTAACCAATAATATTATTGGAAAGTGTTACCCTTCAGGTCATCTTTCATCTCCATGAATTTGGGGTCAATCGGTGCATTTTCACGGGAGTAGCGGCCATAAGATACCGAAACTGAAAACTGTCTCTAATTCGGGAACCGTTAATGCTAGAGACCCATTCTTTTTTGCATTTTGTAGAGCATGTAAAGCCCAACACTGGAATTGGTCTCGGTTTTTTTGTATTCCATACGGTTTTCGAGTTACGCTGTATCAAAAAGTACATATTGGTGGTAAAAGCAAAATGTGCAGTACGGTAATGGATAATAAATTTTGAACTCTGGAAAAATAAAACATAAGGCTTGGCAAAGCAGACAACTTGTGTTCAAAAATGACATTATTTCATCAAATTTGAACTTCTGAAACTTCAGAGCACCTCCTATTTCAAGAATTTTGACCAAAATGACATTTTCTTTATTTTAATTAATTTTTTCTGTACGAAATTTAAGGCACATTATGGTAACTCCAAAATTATAACATCTAGTCCCTTATATCTCCAAAACTGGCAGAGATAGGTCCATAGTTACTATTGAAGTTGAATAGGAAGTCATATACTGGCAATCTTACTATGACCTTGAAATTGACCTTTGACCTACTTTTCACCATAAACTGAACTTTGCAAATTTTTCTTCCCTTTTATCTCCAAAACTGGCAGAGATAGGTCCATAGTTACTATTGAACTTGAATAGGAAGTCATATACTGGCAATCTAAATGTGACCTTAAAATTGACCTTTGACCTACTTTACACCATGAACTGAATTTTGCAAATTTTGCTTTCCTTTTATCTCCAAAACTGGCAGAGATAGGTCCGAAGTAACTATTGAACTTGAATAGGAAGTCATATACTGGCAATCTATATGTGACATTAAATTGACCTTTGACCTACTTTTCACCATGAACAGAATTTTGCAAATTTTGCTTTCCTTTTATCTCCAAAACTGGCTGAGATAGGTCCGTAGTTACTATTGAACTTGAATAGGAAGTCATATACTGGCAATCTAAATGTGACCTTAAAATTGACCTTTGACCTACTTTTCACCATAAACTGAACTTTGCAAAATTTGCTTCCCTTTTATCTCCAAAACTGGCAGAGATAGGTCCATAGTTACTATTGAACTTGAATAGGAAGTCATATACTGGCAATCTAAATGTGACCTTAAAATTGACCTTTGGCCTACTTTTCACCATGAACTGAACTTTGCAAATTTTTCTTCCCTTTTATCTCCAAAACTGGCAGAGATAGGTCCATTGTTACTATTGAAGTTGAATAGGAAATCATATACTGGCAATCTAAATGTGACCTTAAAATTGACCTTTGACCTAATTTACACCATGAACTGAATTTTGCAAATTTTGCTTTCCTTTTATCTCCAAAACTGGCTGAGATAGGTCCGTAGTTACTATTGAACTTGAATAGGAAGTCATATACTGGCAATCTAAATGTGACCTTAAAATTGACCTTTGACCTACTTTTCACCATAAACTGAACTTTGCAAATTTTGCTTCCCTTTTATCTCCAAAACTGGCAGAGATAGGTCCAAAGTTACTATTGAACTTGAATAGGAAGTCATATACTGGCAATCTAAATGTGACCTTAAAATTGACCTTTGACCTACTTTTCACCATGAACTGAACTTTGCAAACTTTTCTGCCCTTTAATCTCCAAAACTGGCAGAGATAGGTCCGTAGTTACTATTGAACTTGAATAGGAAGTCATATACTGGCAATCTAAATGTGACCTTAAAATTGACCTTTGACCTACTTTTCACCATAAACTGAACTTTGCAAAATTTGCTTCCCTTTTATCTCCAAAACTGGCAGAGATAGGTCCATAGTTACTATTGAACTTGAATAGGAAGTCATATACTGGCAATCTAAATGTGACCTTAAAATTGACCTTTGGCCTACTTTTCACCATGAACTGAACTTTGCAAATTTTTCTTCCCTTTTATCTCCAAAACTGGCAGAGATAGGTCCATTGTTACTATTGAAGTTGAATAGGAAATCATATACTGGCAATCTAAATGTGACCTTAAAATTGACCTTTGACCTAATTTACACCATGAACTGAATTTTGCAAATTTTGCTTTCCTTTTATCTCCAAAACTGGCTGAGATAGGTCCGTAGTTACTATTGAACTTGAATAGGAAGTCATATACTGGCAATCTAAATGTGACCTTAAAATTGACCTTTGACCTACTTTTCACCATAAACTGAACTTTGCAAATTTTGCTTCCCTTTTATCTCCAAAACTGGCAGAGATAGGTCCAAAGTTACTATTGAACTTGAATAGGAAGTCATATACTGGCAATCTAAATGTGACCTTAAAATTGACCTTTGACCTACTTTTCACCATGAACTGAACTTTGCAAACTTTTCTGCCCTTTAATCTCCAAAACTGGCAGAGATAGGTCCATAGTTACTATTGAACTTGAAAAGGAAGTCATATACTGGCAATCTAAATGTGACCTTAAAATTGACCTTTGACCTACTTTACACCATGAACTGAATTTTGCAAATTTTGCTTCCCTTTTATCTCCAAAACTGGCTGAGATAGGTCTATAGTTACTATTGAACTTAAAAAGGAAGTCATATACTGGCAATCTAAATGTGACCTTAAAATTGACCTTTGACCTACTTTTCACCATAAACTGAACTTTGCAAATTTTGCTTCCCTTTTATCTCCAAAACTGGCAGAGATAGGTCCAAAGTTACTATTGAACTTGAATAGGAAGTCATATACTGGCAATCTAAATGTGACCTTAAAATTGACCTTTGACCTACTTTTCACCATGAACTGAACTTTGCAAACTTTTCTGCCCTTTAATCTCCAAAACTGGCAGAGATAGGTCCATAGTTACTATTGAACTTGAATAGAAAGTCATATACTGGCAATCTAAATGTGACCTTGAAATTGACCTTTGACCTACTTTTCACCATGAACTGAATTTTGCAAATTTTGCTTCCCTTTTATCTCCAAAACTGGCTGAGATAGGTCCATAGTTACTATTGAAGTTGAATAGGAAGTCCTATACTGGCAATCTAAGTGTGACCTTGAAATTGACCTTTGACCTACTTTTTATCATGAACTGAACTCTGCTAATTTCTTTCTCTTTTAATTTCAAACTTGACAGAGATAGGTCCATAGTTACTCTTGAACTTGAATAGGAAGTCATATACTGGCAATTTACTGTGACCTTGAAATTGACCCTTGACCTACCTTACGAAGAACTTAAATTTGATTGTACCATATATATTTTTTTGCAATATTTAAAAAATTCTTGTTGATTGCATTTTTACAGCTTGTCAAGCACAAAACTGGTGGCTGTGTCCCTTATTTTGTGTATGTGGTGGTCTATACGAATGCGTTTGCTCCAGCTGGTGGTACAATATTTGGAGGCGGTATCGCCTCTCTGATCCTCTAGTTTAACCATGTAGCAGCATTTAATGTGAGTTAAAAATTAGAATATTCTGATACCTCATTCACAATCTGGATTTTTCAAATTCAAATTTCCTGTAAAAATTTTGATTTGCTTCCCTGTTCACACACAGCAAAGGGAAACCAAATCCCACAGTGAAAATTCAGCTGCCCTTCATATTTGAACAATTTTGCTGGTGCCGCACAAAAAGTCATGTTCATGCGAAGTATGCAACCTTTTATTATTCTTATCTAATGTGTCTTTCCATCTGTTTTTATTTGTAACATCAATTGTAACTCAAAACTATTCTTCCTCTTTAAACAGAAGAAGATCGTAAAAGAGGTTTATGTTTCCACGTGTTTTGTGCACACATGCACAGTGAGGCTGTGTTCAGAATAGAAGTTAGCATACTAGAAAGATCGATCTATCTCAGTGGCGATTCTTGCAAAGGCGCAGTTATTGTAATTAGCTTTATTGTCTGGCACACTCCCTTGTAAGTTAAAGTACTTGGGTAAAGTCAGGGAAAATCAGACATTTTTTTTAATGAACACTGCTATCTTTACTATCAGTTTAGATTTTTTTCCTTCAAAGGTATGGTGTTCCAAGTTTTTATTTCTTTTTATCTGGTATGCCCCTCTCACCGTTTTCCACAACACTCTGATTTTGTTCTAAACTGATAAAAAAGACACTGAATAGTAAAACCAGAAAAAATGACAAATCATTAGCAGATTTTCTTTTTACTAACCCATTGCAATTTTATATATATTTGAATTTGTTATCAAAATTTTCTCAACTGGTTTCTCAGGGGTCTAAGAACACATGTATTGACAATTTAGTTTTGGGCATGGAACAAGACTGAATGTGATAGATGAAGAATGCTACAATACTAGGAAATGAATATAATGTTAAGACACACCAGACATATGATGTAAAATGAAATTAATCACGAGTGATTTCAGATTTTGCAGAATGCCCACTTGGTGATGTGAGATTTGAAGCCAATTGCCAGCCAACTCTCATAAATCTATGATAATGCACCAACTGATAGACTGGGCAACCAAACAAGGTTTCTATCGATTTTTTCCTCTTTTTGAGATTGGTTTCTGGCATCAGTGGTTAAGGAGCGTCAACATTGACCCGTCGTCTGACTTCCAGGCCATTTTGTACAGTACAGTACTCGCGTAGTTACTCAGAATATATAAATATATTTGATAGACTTTATGTACCATTTCTTGAGTATGTGTGACAGGGTTTTCAAAAATAAATTTTAAAAAGCCGAGTGTATGCTAAAAGGTGTGCTTTAGAGAGAGCGTAAAAATGATGCATTTTGAAAAATGAAGCATTAGCAGTTATAACTTTATGAATAATTACTGTAAAAAGTGAAAAAAAGTTTAATGACTTAATTTCTGAAATTCTTTTAATGTCTTTTAGTCCAGATTCATTTTGAAGATGAAGAAGACATCACAGAATTTGATTTTTTTAAAAAGAAAATCCGTCCTCCTTGCAATATCCAATCTTTATCCCCTGATATGCTTGAATTATTTCAAATATTCATCAGTTTCAGTGTCACAGCTAATCAAAGTCCACTTGTAATCTGTCTAAGCAAAAAAAAAGGGCCGATCCCCATTAGAACTGTCGAAACATACAACTGAATTGATTTTTGTTTTTCACTTGGTTAATTTATTTGTCAAGTACAGTGATGTGAGAAATGTGCAGCATTGTCAAGAAGATGGATGATTCATGATGATGATTGTAAACCGGTCTGTGATTTTTAATTTAAAAGTATTCATTGGTATGTGATATGTCTGTGTATTGCCTGACACGGAAAGACATTTTATGCTTTCAGTTCAGTTGCTGCTTTAATTCACCAAAGAAGTGAAACCCGAAAATTAAATAAACTTTGGACCAAGGATTTGGTCTATTTCAGTTCAGAATAAATGCATGTTCCATTCAATAAAGAAGGTTATGTTCTGAAACATTAGCAGCGTCTTTCTTGCTATAAAACAGGCACAATATGAAATGTAATTGGTCTACTGCCATTTTTTAATCTGGGGTCAAAGAAGACTTAACTTAGTAGACTTAACTTAGCAGTCTAAAAGTTAGCCAACTTGCAGGTTGAGGCTTTTTTTTTAGTGAAACAGGACCATGGACAGAGCTGATTATTGATGACAAGGCAGGGTGAAGATGGAACGGAATGTTGTATGTTTTCTGAAACCATATCAGTGATTTTCTTCTGTATCTGTCTGAACTGGATGCATTAAGCCATCATTCTCTTCATTGTCCAGTAGATAGTATCTCCATTGATTTTTTTTTCTAGAAATTTGCTGGACTTTGTATTAAATGTAGGAAAATGGCAGCAGGATAGAAATTAAGCAGAAATTATTAAAAATAGAGAGGAAGGGGTCTTGTCATTTCTCCTTTGACAATAATACATTGTTATTCACCCCCTTAACATTACCAATTGTCACCCCCACCCTTCACCCACCTCTTCCCCTACCTCAATCTCCACCTCCACCCCTCCACCCTTCACCCTCCTCATCCCCCACCTCTATCTCCAGACCCCCCCACCCTTCACCCTCCTCATCCCCACATCTATCTCCACCCCCCACCCCCCCTTCACCCTCCTCATCCCCACATCTATCTCCACCCACCACCCGTCCACCCTTCACCCTCCTCATCCCCCACATCTATCTCCACCCCCCACCCCTCCACCCTTCACCCTCCTCATCCCCCACCTCTATCTCCAGACCCCCCCACCCTTCACCCTCCTCATCCCCACATCTATCTCCACCCCCCACCCCTCCACCCTTCACCCTCCTCATCCCCACATCTATCTCCACCCCCCACCCCTCCACCCTTCACCCTCCTCATCCCCACATCTATCTCCACCCCCCACCCCTCCACCCTTCACCCTCCTCATCCCCCACCTCAATCTCCAGACCCTCCCCCCCCACACTGCATCCTCACCTCTTACCCCTAATTGCGCCTGTGGTTGCAACTGACATGATGCTTTAAGGCCTCCTGGAACCAAGAGGTAATTTATCTCTTTTTAGTCTCATCCTGTATTTAATGGAAGTGGAGAGACCTTTTCAGAAGTTTATAAGCATGGCCAAGATAATGGTGCAATAACTTGGAATTAATCAGATACATTGCTGGGGGAAAGTGTCAGCAGTGCAAAAACAGCTTTTGTTAAGTGTCTCTTTGGCAGTTCTCAAATGTTGCCACCTCTTTTCTTCTTTTTTGTTTTTCTTTTGTTCCAACATTTCCCCTTAAAATGTTTATACCAGTACATAAATGGTATAATGGTGTTAATTTGATCGCCTCTTGAGAGTTTCTTTTCTTTTTTTCGTTTTCTGAAATGTTATGCCATGACCTTTATGATATTCATAAGAAACTATGCGTGTTTCTCATGTAAGGACTTTTAGTGTTATATTAGATGACTTACTGCAATTTTTTAGACAGTCTATAATGTTTTTTTTTTTTTTTTTTCAAGTATGAAAATCTGTAAAACTATTTATGAAGAAAGCCGCGTTATTGTCTCAGCTACAGTGCATTAGTGCACATGTCAGCAAGATGAGTGGTTGTGTTTTTTTCAGCCCGACCCTGTTCATATCATGGAGCACCAGGCCATGCTGATGTATTATTCATATGCTGGGCTTCAATTATGCTAATTGGATTTCCATCCTAATGTATCCTGGCTGTCTCTGGGGAACTTAATCAAATGTCACTGTATACAGAATACTGGGTAATTGTGTTCATACAGCCACCACCTGCATGCCAATCTTCTCTCTCTCTCTCTCTCTCTCTCTCTCTCTCTGTGTGTGTGTGTGTGTGTGTGTGTGTGTGTGTGCGCACCTCTCTCTTTCTCTCTCTTCTGTCATCTCTCTCTCTCTCTCTGCACACTTCTCTCTCTCTCTCTTTTTTCTCTCTTCTGTCATCTTTATCTCTCACTTATCTGTCTTTTTTTGTCTGGCACCTGCCACCTTTTTACTTAGATGTTTAAAACAGCTGGGTGGAGACAACTGCAACCTTTAGAACATCATATTACAGAGAAACTGAACTAGCAATTTTAAGTCTCGAGTTTATTCTTATTATAAACCCCTTTTACTCAAAATTGTGATAGAATTATATCCAGAAGTGTTCAAGACAGAAAGCGTATAGGATAAAGAGGCACAATAAATGATTAATATATCAGAATTCTTGCAGTGCACTGAGAAATATTGATAGTCAGGAAATGAAAAATATACTGGAAATTGATTTGTTTTAATTGTTGACCCTGGAACGTTTTGTCTGTGTTTCTCTCTTGGACATAGTTTATGTTCTTTAAAGGGAAATGGTGCGTTAAGGTAGACAAAATTGTAGAGAATACTAGGGGGCAAATTATGGGCTAAAATACACCAATACGTTTGATTGTGATCATTTGATTGTTTTTGACACTTTTCCTTTGATGCTTAGTGTTTACACTCATTTATTATAATACCTTTATTTTATAAAACTGTTCTTAATTTGATTTGAACAAAAAAAGCAAATCCAAATTCTGAAATTATGATCAAAGATGTTCTTCAGAAAGGTTCATGATAAACAATTTATAATGTATGAAATGTTTCATCCTGAAGCCATTGAACAGCAGTTTGGAATGGTGATGATTATAGATCTCAGTCTTAAAAGTACTTAAAGCTTAATTATTCTTATTAGTTTATAATAAATAAAAATGAATATGAATAAAAACAATGGAAATAATTCAAATAAACATTAAAGCAATAATAACTCTTCCTTTGAAATTCGAAATTCTGCAAGAAATACATTGTAAACAATGCATGGAAATATATTCTGTTGCATTTTCCACTGAAACGGCTGTTTTTGTAGTAAAACTAAAATCTGTGCTTGTCAATAGGGCTTTCAATGCCTTTCTTCCTGGTTGTCAAGGCATCCGTTGCCAATGACGTTGAGTTGTCACGCGGATTCTCACGTTCATTTGAGACTAAAATAACATATGGCGCCAAACGCATGATGCAATCCGCAGACATAAGTTGCGAGTTTTTGTACAGTACATCTGATATCGAAAAGCCCAGAATTGCACACATTGTACATATAAATGCATTTTGAGCAATAAGACGAATATATCTTATGAATCTTATATTATTGTTATAGTGTTGTTGTTGTTGTCTGCTTTTCCTGCAGTTTTTAGTAGGTTACCAGAAAATATCGCTCGATATCGCATGACTAAGCAGTGTCAGAGAGGGCTCGGTCAGTTAAAATCTCTTAAGAGATTTTGACAAAAAACCAAATGTTTAGGAAAAAAAAACCTGGACTAGCTAACTTTGAATGCCGGAATGGGGTCGTTGACCATTGGTAAGTACGGGAAAATTCAATTTTTGGCCAAAACTAAGAGTTATTATAACTTTAAACATAACAGTTGATATATATGAAAGAAGTTCTCTTCAGATTTATAATTTTTAATCTGTTCCTTTGATTTTTTCCTGATCAATTAGAAACGTAACTTTTCAAGACATCCCTCCAACAATTCAACAATTGATATGTGAAAGAAGTTCTACTTGAGGTTGATATACATTCTTTTCTGTTCCTCTGTTTTATTTTTTCCGATCAATTAGAAGCATGTAGCTTTTCAAAACATCCTTCCTACGCAGGCGAATACTGTTATAACGACAAATGTCTTTCTAACCCCTGACTTCCTGGAGCATACAGGATTAGAGTTGGATATGAATATTATGTGACCACACTATTCCAGATTTAGCTCCTTGAAATGGTATTGTATAATAAAAAACATTATTTTGAGAAAGGATGTCATTAGTGAATGCAGTTTTTTTTTTTTTTTTTTTTTTTTCCAGCAAAGATCATAACTTCCTGTAGGCTGTGTGAAAGAGTTTGAAAAAAAGAGCATAAGAGCGAAAAAAAAAAACACTTTCATAGATTTTCTTGGAAGGCACTCGAGATGAAGCTTATATATATCAAGAATAAAAAAAAAAACAATGACACTGACTGCAGTCAAAGTTAGGGATCGGGCACTCTACCTGATTGATTGATTGATTGATTGATTGATTGATTGATTGAACTGTCTGTATGAACCCAAGCTCATTCTTTTTATGTACAGACACAGATGTGTCTGTACATATAGCCGTCATCTGCGTCTGTCGTCGCCGTCGTCGCCGTGCACTTTTACCGATAACACGATAAGTGGAAAACCATTTTACCTTTTGACTTGAAACTTGCAGAACTGATGAATATTCATAATATGCAGGTCAAGTTCGAACATCAGCATGATCGGGTCACTTTTAGGGAATTTATGCTGTTTTTTCACTTTTTTCAGCATATATGCAGCACCGATAACACGATAAGTGGAAAACCATTTTACCTTTAGACTTGAAACTTACAGAACTGATGAATATTCATAATACGCAGGTCAAGTTCGAAAATCAGCATGATCGGGTCACTTTTAGGGAATTTATGCTGTTTTTTCACTTTTTTCAGCATATATGCAGCACCGATAACACGATAAGTGGAAAACCATTTTACCTTTTGACTTGAAACTTACAGAACTGATGAATATTCATAATACGCAGGTCAAGTGTGAAAATCAGCATGATTGGGCCATTTTTAGGGAATTTATGCTGTTTTTTCACTATTTTCAATATAAATACAACACTGATAACACAATATAAGAAAAACGGATTGGCCAATTGTAATTATACTCACAGGGGTGGTCAATCTTACTAAAACGCAGGTTGAGTTCGAAAATCAGCATAATCGGGCCATTATTTTAGAAGTTATACTGTTTTTCACATTTCCTCAGATTCAATTATTAGGCATGTTAACAGTCTCATTATTTAACTAATAAGATGCCTAAAAGTGTTTGTGTGATATTTCCTGCATCTTTACAACATCGTTAGTTGATCATGTAAAAAACATGGTAAATTTGTTATCATGTATTGTGTAATAAAGTGTCAAAAATGGAAATAAACTCATATCATTGCAGTTTGTCAGATTCAATCATCCACTATGTTCAGAATCTCAGAATGGAGGAAATTGGACATTTAACACTGTTCTATTGATACTTTTCCCATCTCATCAATTTTCTTAGTTGGTCATATAAAATGGCAGTAAAATGTTTATTTTGTTTTATGTTAAAAAAGTGTTAAAAATGGAAATAAACCCATTTCAGAACAGTGCTGTCTTGTTTACATTTTGGCATTTTCAAGGCGTGACTTTGAAGTTCCATGGGCCTGAAGACCTTTGCTAGTCACATTTTCTGAATATCTGTGAAACAAATATTTTATAATTAAAAATTGATGGTCATTAAGCTGTTAAACATTATGTAATATTGCATCAAAATTTGAAGAAACCCCTATTTTGGGCACTGCTTCCATGATGACCATTTAAGGAAAATCATGTCACTTACTGTTCTCAAACTTACAGGAAAGAAACATGGGACTAAAATACAGCTTCAGTAGGCAATGCAGTCTGTTTGGTATTTTTATTTATTTATTATTTTTTTGACAGTTAAACAGTTTTTTGTGAAAATTTAATTTTTCACATATTGGCATTTTCAAGGTGTGACTTTGAAGTTCCATGATCTTGAAGACTTTTGCTTGTCACATTTTCTGAATGTCCGTGTTACTAATATGTTATTAATAACATTTGATTGTCATTATGCTGTTAAACATTATGTAATGTTGCATCAAAATTTGAAGAAACTCCTATTTTGGGCACTGCTCCTATGATGACCATTTAAGGGAAATCATGTTACTTACTGTTATCAAACTTACAGGAAAGAAACATGGGTCTAACATACAGCTTCAATAGGCAACGTAGTCTGTTTGGTAAATTTTTGTGGCAATTTAACAGTTTTTTGTGAAAATTTAATTTTTCACTTATTTGCATCTTTATTTTCTGTTCTTTGTCTGTACATTTGACAGCTTTGCTGCCTTGTTTTTTTTTCTTTTTTCTTAAGCCTTTAGTTTACATTCTGTGTTCATATGCTAGCCTTGCTGTCTAGTTTTTTTCCTGACCCTCATTGATCATTAGCTGGACAAATGTGTGTGTGTGTCTTCCACTCTGCTGGCTTATCACTGCTGGATTATTCAGAATTGAAATATAGATTTTCATCAAATAGCAAGATTGGACAGTCCATAGCTTCAACTACAGAAGAAATGGGACTTTCATTGATTTTTTTTCTCTTCTAAAATATCAGTGTTTGTCTCACTGGCTGCGCCCTCTTAGGACAGAAAGGTTTATAAATGCATATCAAGCGTATCGTTGTGGAATAAATAGCTACGACCTGAAAGCATGGGTTAGAAGTAGGGGGGAAAAAGACCAATCGATTTTTTTCTACAGTCGTATACAGATCAGTACACTGTGCACTTTCGAACAAAAAAATAATTATAAATAGAATCAAGCATGCAGAATCATTTGCACAGTGATAGAGAGGTTGCCATGGTTACTTAATTATTCCTGAGAAAGGGAGGAAATTGAAAGAAGAGTGAATTGTCCCAGGCCATGCATCAGCCATTTTGATGGCCACAGACACGTGATTAATACATGAGCCGGACCCTAAGATAAAAGTTAGAAATTGAAGCATTCTGGTCATTTTTTTAAAGCAATGAATATTAGTATTTTAATATTTAAGAGTTTGCTGGGTAAATTTTAATACAAGTTTCCTTGGGCCATCTCAGATTTATTTTTAAAATCTCTCTCTCTCTCTCTCTCTCTCTCTCTCTCTCTCATGCACGCTCTGCAAGCGAGTGCCCAGTATGTACAGACAGGTCAGAGAGCAGTTAATAAATGTGGATTTGCATTTCTTCATCATTTCTCTATTTACTGATCAGTGGGATAGAATTGATCAGCAATTCTCACCTGATTTACTGGACTCTCTGTAATAAGTCTAGTATTAGAATCAATGGGTTCAACTTTGTGGAATCTACTATCAATATTCCTATTGTAGGTGTTCACATTCTAGAAGTAGAAAATCTGATTCTGCATGTAGATGTTCCCTTACTCTACCAATAGATACTCTACCAATAGATATAAAACCAGGCGCTTTTTGTTAAGTCTTAAGTTTACTTTCTGTGTTCATATGCTAGCCTTTCTGTCTAGTTTTTTTCCTATTGACAAACTTCCCAATTGTAGAGACTATTATGATAATGACTTGATCTTTTCAAATGGGAATTTATGATTGAAAAAAGTACAAATACTGTACCTCTTTAAAACATAAATTCTTAAAATTAGAACACTCCTATTGAATGGTACCAACAAAACTGAAAAGCAGGTTAACAAGACTATGGTTCAAATATGGCTGAACCACTTACGGTAAAAACTTGAAAATTTTGTTGCTTAAAAATTAATTAATATTTGAAATTGCGTAAATCCAACAAAATTTTTCTAAATTATCTTTCCGTGGCTCTTGGATATGACTAAATTTTTAAAACTCAGACCTTGGGGCTTTTATCCTTATCGGCTTTCATCCTTGTTCCACATATATTGCAGGATATTTATCACTACTTCTAAAGTCACTTTTTGGTGGTAAATGATAATCTGTTTATTAGTGCATCTCAATTTCGTTATATTAACTTTCCTGAAAAGAAAGTTGAAAATTGTTTTTTTTTTGGTAAGAAACATACCTGCAGATAGAGGAAAGGGGTCAAGATAAGCCTAATTACAACCTTACATAATAAACTGGACACGGCATATTTAACATTACACTTAATATCAATGTTTATTGCATGCAGGGTTTTCCCAAGATTGGGTGTCAGGCCTTCTAAAATTACCATCTGTAACTTCTTAAAAAGTTACAGGAAGTCCAACTTTTTGCTTTTAAACGATATAGTTAAATGGTTCATGTCTACCAGTAAGTAGCCACTCGCAGTAGCTCACTATTGTTCCCTTCCCCAATTGAGAGCGTTATTGTCAATGATAACTTGATCATTTCATTGTCTTGAATCAGCTGATGTATTACCTTTATGTTTGAGCTGAAAAATATGGCCATATTAAAGGGATAATAACTCTTCATATGAGATCTATATTTCACAATAAAAACATTGTGAATAACTCATAGAAATATAATACATTCTGTTTTACCACAAAAACGGCAGTTATAGCTATTATTCTGATATCTGAGCTTGTCTTTAGACCACGTGACCTCCATTGATGGCTATACTCTGTTAGAATCTCTTAAGAGATTTTAACAAAAAACCAAACATTTTAGAAAAAAACCAGGGACTAACTTTGAATGTAAAAATGGATTCATTAACCATTGGTAAGTATGGGAAAATTGTTGTTTACTCCAGGAAAATTCATTTTTTGGCCAAAACAAAGAGTTATTATCCCTTTAAGTGACAAACTTTTCAGAATTATGGAGAGGCCCATTTTAAAACTCGCCGAAATTTTCAAAACGAAAAAAATTACGTTGGCAGAAAATCCTCTTTTGAAGAAATTTATGAGACCGATGAAATTTTACAGTTTTTACCTTTCAAACTTGACAAATACCAGTAGTCTCCTAATGGACACTGAATACATTCCTCGTGGGTATTGTGCTGCAAGCTTTCAAGTGGGTTGGCCATATTTGACCCGTGGATCAACTTCGGTTGTGATTGCAGCCTTAGAATCAATTCAGTCTTGGTGGTTATCTATTAGATGGTTATTTAATAAATATGATAATAAATCAATCTTTTCAATGATGGAGAATTTTGAATTTTACAGATGTTATATTTTTTAAGTCTTAAATTCTAAAAATTGTAAAAATTTCTATTGAGCAATAGCAACAAAATTAAAAAGCACCACAAATGCTAGGGACTACATGGGCCTGTCCACAGTAAAGTGGCAAAAAGTGTGACAGGAATGTCAAAATTTAGATCTTAATCAAACCCTGGCTTGTTAGTTTTATTTTAAACAAAAATACCCAAATTCTCAGAAAGTAAGTTTAGATGTGGAAGATAAGGAATATTTTTCTTGTTATAAAACTGGTACGGTATGCCATATATATTTCTGATATATCCTAGCTCAAAATATACTTAAATTTTGGTCTGAAAGTTTAGAGCAATGTTCAGGCTAGAGCAGGTGTTTTATGAAATTAACCTCAGGTCTATTTATTTCTCACTGGGCAGTGATTTGGATTAATATAATCCACACTACACCAAAGTCAACCAAAGGTGTTTGCTCTTGGCTTTTATAATTAAAACCATTTCTAGTAATCAGTGTCATGGCATCAACCAATGAGGTGGATTTTTATGATTTCCTAGTAATCAAGCCCTCATTTAGGTCCAGGTGCGGGAACGTAAGTGGCGATAATTCCATTTATTATAGGCAGCCTCTTTTGTATTCTCGGTTTAATGAAAAAGTTTGGCGAGAGAATTGTTTCTGATATCTTTATTGAGGGAGAATCGTTTGCAACTAGAGATTGTCAATGCAGAATGATTGGACTCTTATTTTAATCATCTATGGCATTTGATGAATCAATTGATCATTATTGGAGAGGACTTAAAGAAATGTGGTTTAATTGCATTTCTGCACTGCCAGACATACAAGCCTGGCAAGAAACGCAAATATATTGAACATAATTGTGAGAGACGGAAGAAAGAAAAAAATGATAATTGCATTTTGGTGTCATAAAATTGTTCAGATTTGCCATAATTAGGTGAATTCAAATGCTTTAGAAAGCACTTGAGAGATCAACATGGGCATTATTTGTTATACATTGCTGTGACATGGAGGGTCCTTTATAAGGCCCTGTTCATGGATTCCTAAAAGCCATTTGAGTGGGTATAATCCCTTGGGCTCTTGAATCCATTTCTTGACCTGAAGTAATAGCTATTGGCCCCCGTGAGAGCATAGTGTAACTTATAACTGAAATGTTAATCTAGGCAGTGCTTTAGTTGGTATTGATTTTTCTTTCCACCTCTGCAAACTGAGCGGGAGATGAAAGCTGGGCCAAATGATGCTCTGTATTCTATTATTCACTGCTACTGGAATATCCAAATGTGGCATATTATTGCAAATATATGTTCTGATAATATAGTGTGTTTATTTTTGAGTTGTTATTAAGTCATTTGGCTCATTAAGATTTTGTTTTCTTAATTGTTTTGATTTTAATGTTTTAATGTATCACCACTGATATATCCAAGAATTATCTTTTTCATAGAAATTCACAATCTAATATTACAAAATTGTCATGCACTTATTATGCATAGAAATTATAATAATAGAATAAATCAATAAAAAATTTGTTAATAAGAATAACAATACTTCAATTGATATTTCATAACAGGTCTATTAGGAAGTATACAAATAATTCATTTTTCTAAATTTTATAAATCAAATAAATTAAGTCACTATCTAATTGAATAAAATACTGGGAAGTACTAGTAATTGTACCATCAGCTAGAGTGCAGGGATTACTCATGGTTTATTTCCAACTAGTTAATAAAATCGGCTCATGGTGTAATTGTATAGAGATGTTTTACAAATAAGATAAGGCACCACTGAAAGTAATGAGGAAGTTTTACAATTAAGTACCATCCTCGTGATCTAGATTAATGCTAACATGGTCACTTTCAGAATGAACCAAAGTTAAATGCCCAAAATTTTATTTTAAGTTGCAATGCACACAAAATAAAACGAATGGTAAAATTAGGTTTGTGTGAAATTTCTGTAGGCATTACGATCCAAAACAATATATTTCTGTTGTAATTATGTCCGTAAAGCAAATACTTGGTATCCCTCAGCGCTAACTTTCTTTTTGGTTTGAAAAGAAATTGATGAGATTAGGTGATATATTGTATATCCCACTTCCCACAGAAGAAAAATAAAGAAGTGTTTTTGCCATACCATTCAAATTATTGGCGTTGCGGCGGCAGCAATATATTTATATATGCCACTGCACATCCATTAGGCACGACTGCAGAGTCGATGCATTTTAATATCCTCAACCAATCAATTTTGGCCCACTCAATCTCAAATACTGATATCTCTGCTTTTCAGTATGCTGGGGAAGGGCCAATTAGAAGGAAAACATTTATTACTGGTGTGGTCAGGCTCTCTGCATGCTTTTGTGTTTTATTTATCTATTTTTGTCTGTTTTATTCATTCCTTTGTTTTTTAAGAGGTGGCAGCTTTATTAATATTTATTTTTCAAAAAAAAAAACAACAACACATGATTCGCATTCAGTATGTCCAACAGGAACAAATAAGATGCGGGATAACATTTAATTCACCTTTGGGAGAGATTGGACAGTCACAGAATTTGAACTCACACATACTGTACTATGCACACTGTTGGCTAGTTGTTTCTTAGACTGGGCCAGGCATCTGCATAATCGGTGTTTTTTATTATTATCATTGGGATGGGAACCCTGTGCTTCAAATGTCCATGCCAGTGGCTGCTGATTTTAAAGCAAGGCCCCAGAGCAGGATAAACACTCGTGTGATACAGAAACTGTACAGTGTTGGTCAGCTTCCAGGAATATTGATCCTTGGCTGTCTGGGGGTGCCCAACCAATGGATAATGATATTCGCCCTGGAAAGTACATGATAATCAGAAGAATGGCGACCTATATTTTGTTTCATTATCATCCTATTTCATTGGACAGGCTTTAGGAACAAAATTCCCATCCACGCGGCGAGGTTTTCGTAGTCATAGATCAATCCCACAGGGTGACTGATGTTATGTGCGATGTATGTGGCTCTCGGAAACAGACGCAAAATTGTATATTCGCATTTAAAATGGCGGCACGTTGAGGTAAGTATGCTGCATCTGCCTGCTGATGAATATTACTGGGAGCGAGCATCAATGGACATATGTAATTAGTTAAATTAGAGATATAATTAATATATCATCATACTATTGGATTAGCCAAGTATTTGTGTGGGGCACATCTTATTATGGATTAGGCTCACCATATGGTGACTACAGGGATTGTAGAATAACTGAGATGTTTTTGGAAGTTATTTATTTATTTGTTTGTGCAATTGATTTTTTGATCTTTTTTTTTCCTCAGAATATTGCAGATCTTACATGTTACAATGCGGAATACTATTGATAGTAATTAATTGGATATGTGGAATTATATGGGTATGCATGGGACTAGGTTTTTACTTGTTCTTTCATAAAAAAGATTTTTTTAACTGTCTCAGTTTGGACCTTTTGATGCTTTTAATGTCTTTTGGTGAATTTTGTTACATAAAGTTGAGAAATAAGAATTATTTTCTTAGTTTTTTTCATTTTATTTCTCTTCAACATATAAATGTGAATCTTGGGTAATATCAAAGATAACATGTCTCAAACCTAATCTTTACTTGAAACATGTACATAGCGGCTAATTTTTTTTAATGAATTATTATTATGTTTTTATTTTTTTAATTTATATATTTATTTATTTTTTTTTTATTCACAAGAACTTTGCTGGTATGCATGAACTATAAGAGAATTAAATTGTTTTTTAGTTTGAAAATAATTAAATTATTAACCACAAATTATATCTTAAGGAATGATTTCTGATATTTGTTTATCCACGTTTTTTTATGAAAACACTTTCATTTGTCACATGGACTAACTTAAAATTATGATTATTTTACTCCTGAATGTGACACCTATGAAATAAAACACCAAGATAATCTTCAAGGGAGTTGGTGGCACCTGGTTGTGGTTTAGAGTTAGGTCCTGATGTTTTATCAGCTCTAGATATATATAGATCACTGAGTACCATTTTAATACAATTTTCTGGTACTTACTATTTTTCATAATTTAGAAGTGATGTTACATACAATTTGTTTGTAAATGTCAACCTTGACATTAAGTCCATGGTTCTGTAAAGGAACCACCTGTCATCAGAAATGCAAGTTTGTTTTTTCTAGTTTCTGTAAAATTGAATTTTCAATAATTTAACAGTCTCTGCTGTGGAAGTTGGGAGTCTAGAAAAAAAGGGTCATTCTTGAGATTCATACAAATTTGATGTTAAATTTTTTTTTTTAAATTGAAGTGGCCAAGTCATATTGGCTCATTAATATATTTAGTTAACTCTTTATGAAGTTGAAAAAAAATTGCAGTATTATTTCTTGATAAAGCTTATGCTTAAAGATTTAAAGCAGCAAATTATTTAATTTAACAAAACATAAAAAAAGAACTAAACATGCTTTGAAATATGATGTCTTGCACCTGATTATAATAATGAATCACTAGTAATATATGTTCTCCTTAAACATCCGTGTGCATTTCAAGAAATGAATATTTACAATGTGAACAGCCCGAAGTTTTATTGATTGAAATAACCGCACAGGACAAGCATGGATACACATTCACATATTGTCTATTATTTTGATGAAAACTTGTAAATGGAGATCGCACTAAAAGATAATTTATCGTGAAACTGAAAAGGAGGCCATTTATGGAATGCACTTCAACTATGGTTAGGAGGCAATTAGCAGAACGAGGGAAATTGCGATGTGAGGTTGAACACTCCTTAATAATGGTTCAAACCATTCTGCAATAAGATCATAAATGATGAAAATCCAGGTACTCAATATGAAATGAAACTAAGTCTGCGAATTCATTAACATTTACATAGCAAATTTATTAATGTTTGTTCTGCATTTTTAGAGATGGGTGTAATGGTAAATATTCCTCTTGGGAACTAAAGTGCACAGAAGAGCATTCATTTTCTTTTGGGATCATAACAGTTTTTGTTGTTTTATTTTGTCGATATGCTAAGCTCCAAATGGAGTGTTTCAAGTATATGCTTACAAGCAGTATATAAAGGCTGAACAAATGAAGATAAAAAAAAAAACATTTTCATTAAACATTCTCTATATTAAGTTGAAATTGATAGTATTATTTTATGGAGAGAACAGGTAGAGAAGGACTCATAGAGCACAGACCACCACCAGGGTAGCTCATTTCTCATTATTAATTAATTAACTAATTGGTTTATTAATTAATGGATCATAACTAAAATCTAACTTATTCTACATTCACCCGTTTCTGATGTATCCTGAAAGTTGTATCAAAATCTGTCCTGAATTTTTAGAGTTGGTCTGTTTTAACAGTTAAAACTGACAAACCAAAAATGGTACTAAAAGCATAGTCTCTTTTGTCAAGATAAAAAAAAATAATTCCTTTTGTACAAAATAGTAAAAATTACTTTTGAATACAGGTTGAAAAGAAAGTTAGTTCTCTACTATCAACATTTTTCCTGTACGCTTCTTAATTTCAGTTCTCTCTCTCTTTCTCTCTCTCTCTCTCTCTTATCCATGGCTACTGTGCTGGTTTTTTCCCTCAGTTTTTGTTGAATTACAGTCAATTAGCTTAGTCCATCCAAGTAACAACATCTAGAGCCAGAGTTATGCACATTTCTTTATTACTTATATGTCCAGCTTTGAAGAATTAAACTTAAAATTTAATAAGATGTTAATGTATGTCATTTTTTGTTTCATTACAGGAATAGAACCATGTAAATAGCTAATTAAAAAAGCAGAAGTTGTAACTCACTCATAAACCTGTCGTACCACGAGCGTTACCATGACAACATGGACGGTGACACCAACGACTCAACCAGTGATTTGAACGGAGAACTGAAGCCAGATCCCCGCAAACTGGCGCATTCGGCCATCATCAAGCAGGTGAGAGAAGTATTTTGTTATTCCTCGAAATATTCTTTATTTTGTTGTAACCCTTTATTATCACCCAGGTATCGAAAATGAGGTTTTTCCTACACGTAAATATTCAGTAATGTATCTATCTTTGTTCTGATTTAAAACTATAAAAAAAACCTTGAAAATATAGAATATCCACATTTATACTTCTAGTTGCAATGTATAAGCATGGGACACTCAAAGCTTTAATCATCAATTTAACACCTTTCTATTATGAGGTGAGATAGCAATCGGTATGGGGCATAACTTCATCCCTGAACAAGATTTTATCACGAAAATTGGCAGAGTTGACCACAAGTGTATGGGTTTCAATCCTATGCCATCATTTTGGTTATGGGTGTGGAGCTATGAGCCCATAATCACAGATTTCCATTAGACGAAGGCATTATTTTGCTTTTTCAATGATATAATCTGAACAAAGACTTTTAAGAAAAGATTACTTTGGGAAATATTATAAATTGATTTTGTTCAGATTTAAGAGATCTATAATAACTGTAATTAAAGTGTATTTTAGGCACTACAGGAAGACAAGAACCTGAATTTGAAATAATCTTCTTTTCTGGAATCAATCTTAAATTTGTCTTAAAACTGTTAAAAACTATTCTTGTGAAAGGCCCAGGCCTAGGAAACTTAATATTAGATGATGCAAGTGATTTTTTCTTTCAACCAGCTTACTTTAGTAGGTTATCACTGTCACTCAGACATGCTGAAATATTTTTAAAACAGTTGGATTTTTTGGACCAGCATTTATGAAAAGTATTGTTATAAATACAAGATGGCTGCTGTTGCAGGTTCTTGGGCTAAATTGTCTACTAGTACTGGTCTTTAAAAAATTTTATTCATCATGACTGGTAGCATCACTAATAGTTTCAGCATGTTTGTTGTCGGTTTAGTGGGCAGTTTATGGTGAGGTCATTACACTAAATTAAATAATGGAGCTTTCTTGTCCTAGGCTCCTGCTTGGCATCCTAAATTTTATCATCACTAACAAAGTTACTCAAAAAACCACACTGACAAAATTAATTAATTTTATTTTGACAAGTCACATGAGTTTCCCGTAAATATTTTGTCAATCTGAACACATAAGAAAAGAAATTATATGTTAAATGTCCCGTCTTTTAACCACGCATAAAGAAGTGATAAGAATTAGAAATAAGCAGAAGTTATGCAACAGTTGCGTTACATATAGATATCAGCTCTATAGTAGCACAATTATTGAAGCACTACTTCAGGAAAGTGAAGTTTTGGCAAGGAAGAGCTTTTATTGAAAAAACAGCTATGTACAATCTGTCAGTCTTTCAAGTGTGAAAACCTTTCAATAATATCATAATGATGAGGAAACGCTGTAGTAAAAAAAAATCTCATTAAATATATTCTGTACATATTTAGAAATATGAACATGCATTTAATATCAATAATAATTATAGTAATATTAATACAATAATTGTTACAGCAATAACATCAATAATAATAATAATAATAATAATAATAAAGAAATTGCCTGTAAACTTAAAACCAAATGGTAATAAAGCTCTGTTTATGGAGTCATTCCTCAGTATTGACGGAGAGATAAATGACAGTCGGCAATACCTGGAAGTAATGAGGCATATCTTATGTTTTGTCAGCCATTTACTCAAGCACAATAGTTGCAAATTTCTATTTGCATTCAACCTGAGTTGATTTGAATGTGGTCACACCATGACATTTTTAGACAGACAGATAGAAAGTTGCCGTGAGCAGCGTTGGCTGGTAATATGTTGCGAGTTAGTCACCCAATAAAAATTGCACTTTTTTTCTTATCAGGGACTATATTTGGATTGTGTATAATGTAGGGAGAGAAAAAGAGAAATCTCATTTTGTTTTCATGGCAGTGGAAATGTTAGTGCACTGGCTTTACCGAAATTAATCAATAGAAAAGGAGAATGTAAAACGAAGTCCGGAGGCAAGCACATAAAAGCTTTCAGTTACTTGGATTTTTTTCCACTTTTTCTGTGTGGATATGCTACAGAGAAAATAATCACGTTTTTAATGAGTGTAAATAGCTAGGAGTGGTAAAAAAGCTATAATGTCAAATTAACATGAGGAACTCTTTTTGCTCAGACTAATGTAATATTTTCTCTTTGCTTAAAAACTGAAAATATGCTATTTCACATTAATGGAATACAGAACGCATTTCTGAAAAAGAGAATTTTTTGGTAATCAAAATTAACCATGTTGCTTGTTTCAGTTTTATCATCAAGTCTGGTTCAAATTCCAGTGCTTTGATGTTTCTCCTTAAAATACTTGGTAACAGGATTTCAGTGAAAAAAAGAAGTTCTGTAGCTGGCAGCATACAATTCACTGTCAATATGATCCTAGTCTCCTGCTAATGTACACTTTTTTCAAACCTGTGCTAAAGATAACTGATGCTTTATGGAGTAAATGTCAAACACTCTAAATATCAATTTTTTTCATGGTTGATTTTGTAAACAAGGAGTTTCTTTTCAAAAGAAGTGGGCTAGTGTTTCAGATTTGAATGAGAATGGCATTTGTTACTTGGCAAAGGCATTATGATGTATTATCATTTTGCATTAATAATAATGTTAGTAACAATTAATAATACCTGTTAATAATAGTAATTTTACATTAATAAAAATAATAATAATGTCAAATGATGATAGTGATAAACTTATATTAAAGAGGGAAATACGTATTAATAAAAACTGATCTTCCACATGGCCCTTTTATGGTTAATATACTGGATGTTTTCAAGACCAGAACTTGACAACTGCAATGATATTTAAACATTTTGATAATAAAAATGTTTGTTTTCTAGGATGTGATGCTGTCTGGCACCACCACTCAGTCTCCAGTCTCTCAAACACAGGTCTTCACCTTGCCAACCGTTTCCATGCCAACAACCTCACTTCCACCTATCACCATGGTGACCAGTTCCGCTAGCGACCACATGTTCATGACAGTCCCCGCCATGAACCATGATGGATCAACCAGTGATTCCTCCAGCGAACCAAAGAATTACTCCACATCAGGTTGTGTAAACTGGCCAGATTTTTAATATTTTTTTCATTGATTTTCAAGTGAATGAATCTCTAAGATGTCATCTTTGTTAGAAAGAAAAGTAACAATAGTAAGAGCAGACCCTGTATTCTTAGGGCATTGATTTTATTTTATTTGTTAATAATTTTCTTCATATTTTTAAAAATCATTTTCCTTTAGATAAAAAAGTACACTTTACTGGCAGGAAGTCATCAAAGCTAATGTACTAAGATATTGAGAGATTGTGATTTTTTTTCATTATTTTCTGTGCATTGATTCATACTGGTCACTATCATTAGTAGCTAAAAACTTGAGAACAATATAAAAAACCAAGAAATATCCTCAAAAATAAAATAACACAATATTTACGACAACTCCTTAATATATTTTTTTCACATTTTTTCCGTGCAGGGATCTCCAACTCCAACAGCTTTGCGGCAGGTCCCACCACTCCTCAGTTATTAAGTCAGGCCCAGTACTTCTTTGCTGCCAGTCAGCCACTCCCCCAGACCCCCACTGGCCCCTCCCCTCTCATGCCAATGCAGCAGCTGCTTATACCTGTGTCTACGGGTGAGTTACTGGCAAGGGGCATTTTGGGAGGTTCTTGTGGTAGATGGTTTTTGCCTTCTAGATGGACCCTTGGAAATGAATGTAGTTTGGATTTTTTTTTTTTGGAAATCTAGATATTAATTTTTTTTAATGCTTTCCATATCCCCTATAAACTATGTGGTATGTTGCACACTTCTTTTTAAAATAAAAACATTGTAAAGTGTAGGTAGTTTCTAAAGAAAATAATGTTTTTTTTTTTTTTTTTTCAGTTAAAGAGTTTGACCCCTGTCTACAGACTAAATTTTCAGAACAACCTTTTACTTTGGATTATATAGGTATGGTTGAAATTAAAGCACTTTCCAGTCCTTTATTTAATGTGGTATAATTTCCTAGGTAATGGTACCCAGACCTTCATCACAATCCCTATCTCCCTGGCAGCCACAGCTAACCCACCTATCCAGATCCTGACCACATCCAATGGTCAGTTGATAGCCACCAACCTTACTGCTGGACTGCCTGGACTACAGAGTTTCCTGCAACCCATGACACCAACCATGTCCAACATGGGGTGGCCGCCCCCTAGCAGTGCAGGTATGGGGTTTCAATTCCATCTCTCTCTCTCTCTCTCTCTCTCTCTCTCTCTCTCTCTCTCATATTATTTAAAGGACGGGCTGTTCATGTACCAGTCTATATGTTTATGTGTGCAAATAGTAAAAGTATGGTCAATTATTATGTATGTCTATTTTTGAAAAGTAAGTAGTTTTTGCCTATTGGGTTTTGATGTAAGTTTATACATTAAAATGATAAAATACCTTTAAATAAGCTAGGTCTATCAGTTTCCTGCTTTCAAAAGCACTGTATTTTTGATGTAGCTTGTCATGTTGGCCCATGGCTCAGGCAGTGCCAAACATATCAAAGTGATGTAATGCATTTTATCATCCTTTCCACCCTTGCTCCCTGATCTCTTGGCTTAACTGCACCATAGTCAAGTCTCCCAGTCACTCCTCCACGTGATCCCAGTTGTAGTAAACAAGTCTGTTTACTATATTTTACCTGCCACCAGTTAGACTCCCACCCCAGTCTTTGTCTCCTTGAAACCAGAAATGTAATGCATTCTACTAGGGACCCTTTTCACAAATAAAATTCATTTTGTGCCAGTTTTTGGGTCTAAAATCTTACTCTCTCATTTGGAAATGAAACAAAAATGCCACTTTCCTTTTTTTTTCACCAAAAAGCCTTGAGCCTATTGTGATTGTCTTGGCTAATGTTTTCATTTGCAACTGTGACAAAAAACCTTTCAAAAAGTCTTCTTAAGAGTAAAATCACACAGACAACTTGCATACAGTACAAAGTTCTTTCCAGTTTTAGTAAAATAAGTTTGGCTGAAAAAGTTTAAATGCTTTTTGTGAAATTGGTCTCAGCTCTTTCACCCACCCAGTTCTCTTAGGCTGCAGTCACAACAGATGATAAGCAGACAAACTAATCCGTGGATCTAATATGACTGACCCTACTAATGGTGTCTCCGCCTACCACACACGCCATCCCTGCATGGGCAGTTAAATCTCTGCCTGAAAATGGCAGACAGGACACCATTAGGAGATTGTATAGCATTGCCTTCAAGTGGGGTCGGCCATATTTAATCTGTTGAATAGTTAGTTGGAAGATCATCTGTTTTGAATGGGACTTCAGCTACACATCAGCCAACCTTTTCAGTTATAATTTCTTTTCTTTTATTCTTTTGGGGCTCTTTCCAGGTTTGCCTGCCAGTAGTTCTGCTCCCAGCTCTCTCAGCTACTCCACAACCAGCCACACGGTCCCCCAGACGCCTCCAACCACCTTACCTCAGTACCTCACCAATGCTCAAGGACAAATAGTGGCTGTGAATGGTGCTTTACAATCTCAAGTAAGTTGCACCTAGCGCAGTGGCTGTGAATGGTGCTTTACAATCTCAAGTAAGTCGCACCTAGCGCAATGGCTGTGAATAGTGCTTTACAATCTCAGGTTAGTCGCACCTAGCGCACTGAAAGTAGTGCAAACAGGAAAGTGTACTGCACAATTTGGGTAAAGCCCATCACTGCAACACTATTTCTGCACAACATAGAAAAAATTGTCACACCAGCTCAAATCTGTTTTTTACCAAAACTAGCTCCAGAAGACCTACCACACTAAATACAATCCCAGCACACCAACACTGCATCTAAATAATGCATGTTTCTGGAATTTTGTCATGCCTCTTTTTATTTAATTTTTTTTATGCCAAATGTGACTGTTCCTTCCAGTCTGCGGCCCAACCAGTGGTGTCCAATTCAGCGCCGGTCGTGTCTACTATGTCCAGTACCATCCACCACACCAGCCAGAACACGCCGCCAGCACACGCCCAGCAGCACATGCAGCCCACGCACCATGCTGCCTCCAGCGTCGTCACACCGCAGAAAAGGAGCAGCAGTCAGCTGCAGAGTCGGCCATCTTCCTCCCCTTCATCGGCATCGCCTGGTCCAATTTCATTGGTGCAGCACCAGCCCCAAGCCCAGACATCAGCCAATGCCACGTCAGTTAATGGCGGACAGTCTGCTGAGCTGGAGACGTATAAATTGTGGCTGAAACATAAGAAAATGGTGAGTTGTGAATGACATAAGGATTATAATAATCATTATTTTTATTTTTAATTTATAAATTGAACAGTTGTCCTGAAGAATGTATACAAATGATAATGATATTGTAGTTTCTTTGTGTTGCAATAAGTTAACATCATTTAAAAGATAATTAGATCACTAAATCTTTTACCAATTTCTATTTAAACCAAGTTCACTCGTAGATTTTTGTCTATTGTAATTGAAAGTTTAATTTGAACTGAGTTTTTATTATTTTTGTTAAGAAAATTATGAAATAGCTTATTTACTGGTAAAAAAAATTCCAGTAACTGTTGTAGTCATTCTTTTAGTTCCAAAAGTTCAAAGTCAGCTCAGGGTTATCAAATATCTAGCTGTCACTCTCATTGTCTACATTCTTTAAAGTCATTAGGCTTATTCTGATCCCTGTATCGATTGGTCTTTATAGGCGGCAGCGGTGGGATCTGAAGCGACATCTTTACAGCAGATGCAGAACCTTCCTCCAGTGACCACCTTTCAGATCCTCCCCACTCAGGCCTCACAGCCGTCTGTTATCACCCACACACCAACCACACAGGTAGCCAGCGCCGTCGCTGTGTCTATCACAGGCTCCACCACTCCCACAATTAATGGGTTGCCTGCCAATGTTAGCCAGCTGCTTCCAAGTGAGTTTTTTAAACATCAAGAAGCACTATGTTTATAAAGTAATTGTTCATTTTTATTATTGTTGTTATTATGATGATTACTAATATTTTAATTTTCTTCAAATCTTTCTTCATAATCACTTAAGCTTGGGGTGTTCTTCACTTCTTACATATTAAGTTTTTGACAAATATGTAGATTATGTCCCACAATGAAGTAAGATACAAGTTAATAGTTGACTCTCATTACAAAAAATTTACAAATTGTATTTCCCTTAAACAAATGACAGTATTTCAATGAATTGCTTATCTCTCACACAAAAGACAGTCAGTCGACATAATTACACTAAATTAAGCCACATCTAACATGGCTTCACACAGTGCTTGGAATCACACTGAGTCACTGCTCACACAGTCACACCCAGCCAAAACTAGCGCAATCACATGCAGTTACAGTTAACAAACTCATACCCAGTTACTACAAACACAATCACAGTCACAGCCAGCACAATCACACCTGTCACAACTAACACAATCAAATCTAATACAGCCACACCCAGTGCAGCCACACCTAACACAATGACACCTTTAATCTTTAGAGCAGAGTTTGAAGACTGTGGATCTTTCCTATGTCTCAGATACGGTCAGCAATGCCACAGAGGGCACCACTGTAGACGGCATCAACTTGGACGAGATCAAAGAGTTTGCCAAGCAGTTTAAGATCCGCCGCCTCTCGCTGGGATTGACACAGACACAGGTGGGACAGGCGCTGAGTGCGACAGAAGGCCCCTCCTATAGCCAGTCTGCAATTTGCAGGTGAGTGATTAAAGGAAGTTATGCAGACAAATAGAGGACTTAAATGCCCTGTGATTATTTAAGCTTTGCCATTTAGTCATTTTTCTGTGATTAAGTCCAAAATGGTATGTTATATTTAAGTTTGTTTTATTGGTTTGCAAGTGTCTTTTCATTAGACAATGCAGTCAACTTTTTAATCTGATTTCCGGACTTAACTATTATAAAGTGAGATTTATTATGAATGTAGTATCCCTATAATAATGAAAAAGACATTTAGAGAAAAAAAAAAGGCACTTGAAGGAAAAAAAAAAGAAAATCCTCTTCACTTATTTTCTTGTAACACTCATCTTCAATTTAGAACAATAAAAGGAGCAAATTGTCTTTCCCCAGATTTGAGAAGCTAGACATCACACCAAAGAGTGCACAGAAAATTAAGCCTGTCTTAGAACGGTGGATGGAAGAGGCAGAAGAGAGATACAAAAATGGCGTCCACAATCTCACTGAATTTATTGGCAGTGAGCCGTCTAAGAAAAGGAAGAGGCGGACATCCTTCACCCCAGCGGCCCTTGAAGTCCTTAACGAGTATTTTGAGCGAAATACCCATCCGTCAGGTAAGGCCTGGAAGACAGAGATTGAATAAATATTTGGTTTATTTAGATGAATAAACTATGTGGTTGAATATATGATGCATTTTTTCACAATTTATTAATTATTCAGTTAATGAGCCCAATTTAACCAAATAGAAAACTAACAAGACGAAGTGTTGGAGAACATGTTTCTTATCAATATTAAATAGAATTTGCGTAAAAAATGTTATGTCAATTGAAAAATTATGGTATTGTTTGCCAGATGAACTTTTGTCAAAAGGTAATTTATTGATTTATTTGTTTTAACTTAAGGTAGATCGGTCGTTACATGTTCCAACGTTCGAATTTTTTTAAATTTTTTTTTGTTTGAAGAGACACCCAAGTACATTAAAAATTTGCAAAAAAAATTGGGGGTCACCGACCAAATAAGAGAACTAGCCCCAAATATGATACACCCTGCATATCGCACTAGTCCCCATTCAAATCAATGGGAAAATGGGTGTTTTCTCACTAAAGCATTATTTTTTATGACTTTCTGACGTTCGAATTTTTTTAAAAATTTTTTTGTGTAAAGAGGCCTCCAAGTACATTTAAATTTTACCAAAAAAATTGGGGGTCACCGACCAAATAAGAGAACTACGCCAAGTTGAAGTGCGCTACACCCTGCGTGACGCACTAGTCCCCAATCAAATCAATGGGGAAATGGGTGTTTTTCACCAAAACGTTATTTTTTATGATTTTTCTAACGTTTGAATTTTTTTAAAAAACTTTTTTTTTTTTGTGTAAAGAGGCATCCAAGTAGATTTTAATTTTGCCAAAAAAGTTGGGGGTCACCGACCAAATAAGAGAACTACGCCAAGTTGAAGTGCGTTACACCCTGCGTGACGCACTAGTCGGAAGTCCCCATTCAAATCAATGGGAAAATGGGTGTTTTTCACTAAATCGTTATTTTTTATGATTTTTTTCGTGTGTGTGTGTGTGTGTGTGTGAAGAGACATCTAAGTACATTTAAAACTTTCATTATGTTTAACAGTTGAAGTGAGTATTCTCAGCTATTTTCAGATTTGTCAAACTGATGAGAAGGTGTAAGCCATTAACTTTACAACAAAATTATTGAAGAGAATAATAAGGGAAATTCTCATGCATATGAAAATAGTTTATTGCCGTTGTTATTTATTAATGAATATAACATGAACGTGACATCGTAAACACTGTGTTGTCAAGTAAAATGAAGCGTCTGATACAAAGTATCAAATGCGGCATTCGCGTGCTTGCTTGCGGTGCGTTCAGTACACTTTGTTTACACTGACAAGTCAAGGTCAGAAGTGCACAATTTTTCTGTATAATATAACGCAGTTTCAATTTTGATTAGTGAATTTTCTTCAAGCTGTAGACCCTATGGCCATTTTCTGAACATTTGTATAAGCTACGAAATATTTCTCAGTCTAAATTTCTCTAAGTCCAAATGAGTGGGGTTACGACGCACTTCTGGTTTTCGTCGAAATCTAAACTACAGCAGCACATTCAGGGCGTTCTACCTCAAAATATACGCAGCCGCTTTGATTGGAATTTAAAACACTTATTCTTTACATGACATAGCACCTACGTGCATAATTTGTGAGCTTTAGCTGTCATACATTTTCTAGTGCCAATTCAAATTGGAAAAGGAGCTATTCCAACGATTTCTTGAAGGGCAAGTCTATGAACGTGCTACAGTTGTCGTATTAACCTATATGGAATCATAGTCGACAAACGTTGTCGAAAATCTGTATCGATCATACAGAGTTACAGACAAGTTGATAATGTGTGTTTATCTTATAGATAATTGTTTTATTTCCTCAAATTGATAAAACAGACTGAAGTGTCGTTAGAGACGATTGACGATGCGCTGAAATTGCGCAAATCGTCAAATTACGTAACAACCGATCTACCTTAAGGAAGGACTTTTCCCTAATTTTATTGAAGATAATCCTTTTTAACCCAAAGATCGTAAATCTTTCTAACTTAGACACTAAACAATTTTTGTCAGCTTTGATGCATGATAAGGCAGCTGGGATCCACTTAAATAAGGTTCAGAGATAGAAAGTGACAATTGTTTTTAACAGACTGTTCAGACTTCATTTACATTGTAGAATGGATCCTGTTTCTTGAGCTTTTTATATTTGGAAGTTAATTTTTTTTTCTTTTTATTTATTCATTATTATTTTAATTTTTTTTAAATAAATGACATTCACACTTTCAGAATCACCGAATTACAACATTGAAAAATCCAGTTTTAGTATAAATATATCTGTATAATATATCCTTATTTTTATTTTTGCAGGTGCAGAAATGACTGACCTGTCAGAAAAACTGAATTACGACCGTGAAGTTATTAGAGTCTGGTTCTGCAACAAGAGACAGGCACTTAAAAACACCATTAAAAAACTAAGGCAGCCAGACGGGACTCCATGACTGTGAATTTGTGGTCCCCACACCATTCTCACCATTCTCACCCCAGTACAGTAATTTCAGTCTTTATTTAAAGGCTTTTGAGATGCACTGGATCTCACATTGAATCTCACCAAGGGGCTTGAGAGGTGGGAAAAAGATGACACACAAAACCAACAGCGGGGGAATGAAGTTGAACTGTGTTCCTAAGCTCAAAGCATATTTTTCATTATTTAACCCTTTCTCCGCCTGTGTTCTGGTATAAACTGTGCCATTTAAAACAACACATCTAGATGTGGTCAAGCCCTAGACTGGAAAGGGTTAAACAGGAAGATTTGATTATTGCTATGTACCAAAGATAGATCACATTCAAAAGAAAACCAAGGTTATTGACCCTGAACCGACCTTGACCCACATGGTCTTGACCTTTAATGACCTTCAAAGGGAACAATATCTGTGGAAACTGTGGGTGTCTCATTGTTGTTTCAATCATGCATTTATAATATTATTTACCATTGCCATGGCGACCATGCTTTCATTGTTTAAAATGGCTGTAGATAACAATTTTGGTGCTGTTTTGTTTTGATGTATGTAGAACTTAGTGACAATTTCCAAGGAGATTATAACAAGATTTCCAAGACAGTTACTCTGTTTACTCTATTTATACAAGAGAAAGAAAGGGCAATGGACACCATTTTCAGAAACATTTTTAAGAGTATTTCATACCTTCCATGTTGTTAAGAGAAGACTTCAAGAGGGGGAGAAAGAAATTTCAGAAGCTGCAACATCCATGACATTTTTTGTAAAATCAAAATCATTTGAAAACTTTTTTTGTGTAAGTGGAAGAAAAGAGGATTCTGTGCCAAGAACAGTGAAAGAGATGATGGGACTACAAGGAAAGAAAGTTCCAAGGGAGAAGTGGAAGAAATGTCAATATGTTCCTTAAAAGATGGTGACTCATGACAGCAGTTAATCTCGAGGGGCAGAATAAGCTAGCTATCTTATCCCAGCAGGGGCAGGGAGCCTCTTGGGTTTTTTTACTTGTCCCCAGAGGGCTCTACTGCATGAGTGACTTACTCCCTAGGTGGAGCTGCATGTATTGGTGCTTCCTTCATCAAAGGAGTATTATCAGACTAGGTACTTATGAGCAAAAGTGTAATCTGCCAACTGAAACTGCCAGTCAGTATATTTGTGTAGCAGCAAAAGTTTGGAATGCTAGAATTCGCCCTTCACACACAGGGCAAGCTTGCACATGAAACGTTGCAGAATAGCTGTATGGGTCTGTTCAAAGCTAAGTTAATCCACAGACTAACTGATCTGCAGATCAAATATGGGGCACACTTGAAAGCATGCTGCATAATTCCCTAATGAATTCCCCACCTCCCTCGCATGCCATCCCTGCAGGGGTAGAGCAATTACATCTATAAATCATGAGTGGATTAAGGGGCATGCTTTCAAGTGATTCTTGCAATATTTGTTTTGAGGATTAGTTAGTCCACACGCCTTTGAATGAATGAAACTGGATTGAGTCTTAGATAATGTGATGATCTCTCAGATATTAATGATTGATGAAATCCCAAACTTAATTAAACAAAAACAAAAAAAAAACTAATTCAGTAAAGGTTAAAATGTAAGTCTTCCAAATTTTTGGTATTGCAGTTTTTGCTTTTTTTCCCAATCTTTTGGTCACGAAACAATTCAGATAAGTGTTTGGTGGCTACAATATTGCACCTGATTTCCTAGCATATGTTCTGTGTTATTCTGTCCTCAATGCCTCAATTTCTAAGTGAAACTACAGCAATTAGGACAGTATAATTAAGCAAAAGAGGAATTTTCATTTTATGAAACAATTAACCTTGAATTAAAACTACTGAACATGAAATGAGGAGAAAAGAAAAGGAATTTCATTGCACTATTACAGAATACATATGGTTAATTTCATCATGATTTTTTTACTGCTTTGTATTGATTCTGCTCAGCAGCTTTTGCAAACTGTTGATACACATACCAAGGTATGGGAAGACATCTCCTTAAGGCCTTTTAACTTCAAGCATCATTACAGCATTCTGTTTGTAGCAGTATGTTTTGAGAGAATCTACCACAGAACTGTGCTACAGGGGACTTGACTTCACTTTCAAAATTGTGCTATGCTCAACGTGAAAAGAACTTGATGTTAGTCATATTTGAAAATGGAGGGCATTTACAAAGTTCAGATATACACCTTTGTTTTATGGTTTTGATTCACCATAAGTATCAGCCAAAACATTTAACAGAGGCTGTTGGGTCATTTAGTTGTGGTAGCAATATCATATTGTTAAGAAAGCATTTTCTAGTATCTTATGAAAAAATACTGTAGAGGTTACTTATTGTATCTGTTCCATGTTAGTGACTTAAGCTTATTATTTGTTGATTACTGTGCAAAGTTAACGCATTATTTTACATTGTACAAAAAAAGTGATTCTGTATAAGGTTTAAAGGGGGGAAAATGTTTTATTCAAATTGTAGATAAAAGATGAAATTATTGTTAGCTGTGAGGCTACAAGAAAATTTGCCCTCATAGTTGCTGCTACTTTGCTGATAAGATTGTCTTGTTTGATAATGTTAAGTCTGATATCTGGAATACAGATAATTGAATGTTTGTATTGAAAAAACAGGTTTTTAAATGTAAATTGTTAGCTTTTAATTGAAAAGGTCCTTTTTGTCACAGTCAATTTAGTGCCAAAAAGCTTGTAGCTATTTTTTCTTGTGTAGATATTTGACAATTTCATCTCATCGTGAAGTGTAATCTGCCAACTGGATTTGCCTGTCAGCAGTATATTTGTATACTTATTATTGATATTGTAACATATAATATACATATGTTCAAGTAGAACCAGTTTGTATTTTATGTAGTGGAAACTAGTTGAGGACCAAGATCTAATTTTGTATGGTTAATGTAGTATAAAACTGTAAAGAACGCATAAAGGTCAATGAATATGTTACTGCTTGCATGTTTGTATATTGGCATGTATTTTATGAAAGATATTGTTATTAAGGATTATATTGCACTAGGTATGCGCTGTATGCCTTGGCACTAGCTGCCAGATCTCAATTTTGAGAGAAACCTTTCTATGTTTAACTGTTGAAATGTTTTTAGCTGTTCTGATGGGCGAGTGTTTTTCTAGTCTGAATATTTAGATTCTGCTTAGGGTTATAACTCTAAAACACCTAGATGTAAGAGGTCAGTCAACATTTTTTTTAGTCATCATTGGTTGAATTCTGTTGTCCTAGTTGTAATTTTGTCTGTATAATACAGGTGCTGGAGCCAGGGGGTCTCTCACGTTTTGAATATGGTGCACCCCCCCCCCCTCCTCCCCCCTCTGCATAGGTGCAATTTGTTCACATCATTGATATTAGTTCTTGCTTTGTGCCATTAACTTGTCATCTGTTATTTACTAAAGATTTGCCAGTATTTTTCATTATATGTGCATTATAAAGGTGAAGGTCACCCAAGACAAGCATAAGGAGACTGGGAAATCCAGTGTCTTTTGCTGATCTTGTTAATCGTTATTGTTCAAAGTGGTGGCGTCAGTTTTATATGTTATCTTTCTAAAATGGCACTTGTGTTGTAGCTCAATGCACAGCTTTAGATGATGCTTTGCACAGTGGGATTATTTGATACTGATTATGTTTCTCTTCTCTAACAAAACTTTTTTCAACTGCTTTAACAGCAGATGGAGCCACAGGTTTCAGTTTTGACCAACCCTTTTTTTTTTTTTTTTAATCTTTTTAAAGGGTTTGTGCAACTACTGTGAAATACCAGTGTAACAAGGAAAGTATAATTTGTGATATAATTTTAGTTTCTTTAGTTTTGCAGTGTACTGTATATTGTCATCTGCTCATTTTGGTTAAAACATGACTTCAATTTGATGAAAAAAAATTTATTTCATCAAAAAAAGAGGAATCTCCTTTATAGAAAATGAAACGAAATGAAACACATTGTCTACTTGTGCTTTTCATTTCACAAAAAAAAGTCCCAACATCAACAAAGGAAAAATTCCCAATATTGAAATTAAATGATCATTAACTGAAGTATTTTGCTCTTATATGCATACTGAGTAAGGCTGATATAGAAATAATTCCAACAGCCTTGCTACTCAGTGATGAAATTGGCCGCATGATAGTACACAGTGCATATGTTCATATGCGTCAAAACCAAAGAATGTCTACAAAATGGCCCACAGATTTTTTCCCCCAGGGCTTTCAACAGATTTGAAGAAATAATTGAAGATATTTGAGTGATATATGAGCCAAATACTATATATGTTGTTGGGAATTTTTTTTACTTCATTCTAAAACTTAAAGCTGTCAACTTTATTGAAAGGCATAGTATATGTCACTTTATTTCTTTTTTTTTTTTTTTTTTTTTTTTTTTTTTTTTTTTTTTTTTTTTTTTTTTGAATCCTGTGTTCTTCCTGTTAGCACATATTTTCTACATTTTTTAATGTAAATGTTAGTGTTTGCTTTTATTTTCTCCTAGTCTCACTGTTTTAGTACAGCATGTTGCCTATATTGTGATCCCAATATGCTTTATTACCTAGAATAACATAGTGGCACAAACAGTTGGCATTTTTTTTTTTTTTTTTTTTTTTTTTTTTTTTTTTTTTTTTTTTTTTTTTTGCTGTGAACACTCGCTGAATTTTAACAGAACTTGAGGTCTGTTTTGCAAATCAGTTTTGGTACCAGGGCACTATTTTGAAATTCTGAGAATGCTGAAGTGAATTGTTTAATTGTCACAGTATTAGTTTTTTTCTGTAGTAACTGTATATATTTGGAAAGAATGGTCCCTGAATTTTGTAAGTAACACCTTTAATTTTTGTATCAGAGGATTGACCCTTTTCAAAGCAGTTTCATAAAAGAACTTTACACTGGAACTTCATCATTCAAAATCCAAAATTTTTAAACTTTTAGACCCAAATATTTGTCTACTTTCATCAAGATTTGTCAGTTTTATCTCTCTGGACCTGGTTCAATAAGAAGAAAGACACAGCAAATGTTTTTGGCTAAAAATTATGTATCTAACATGTAGATTACAAAGAAATTATCTTGAACAAAAGTAGACCTTTTTTTTGTCCTGAAGTTGAGGCCAATTTTTTAAAATCATTGGTGAAACTGGCATCATTTTTTGTATCCAAGAGGGAGTCATAGCAGATGATGCGAAGTTGGCTTTTTTATTTTATTTCTGTAGATTACCTCACATAGGCTAACATATATTGTTCTTGTTGTGTATTTATTTATTTATTTATTTTTTTTTTGTAGCTTTTTTATTATTTTTGTTTATGTATGGTCTACTTTTTCAACTAAGTGATTTAGGGCAAGTGTGTAAAAACACTTCTAGTCGAGATTTGCATATTTTTACACATTTAAATTATAAGCTTGAGCTTACCATTTTGTAATATTAAGTTGTAGGATGCAAGTAATTTTATCAGAGTTCATTTTGATAAGCTAAGGCTGAAAGCGGCATAGCTGTAACCACACTGCCATATATATACAATATTCGTTTTACCATGTGCAAAAAAAGTGAGATGTGGAATAAGTTGCCAGATACTCTAGTATTATTTTTATCAGTGAAAAATAAAGATTTTATGCCTCTTTTAGGTTTAATACTTTTTGCCTATATTAAGAATGTAAAATGGTGAATTTTATATGTATTTCCCCTGCTTTGGTTGTTAATCATTGTGTACAATTTGAATGTTTTCACACCATTGAAAGTCATATATTTCTCTATTTTTCTGAAGCAGATGATGTTAGGTTCTCTTTTTATGTACAGACACAGATGTGTCTGTACATATAGCCATCACCTGCGTCTGTCGTCGTCGCCGTGCACTTTTACCGATAACACGATAAATGGAAAACCATTTTTTCTTTCAGCTTGAAACTTACAGACTTGATGAATATTCATAATACGCAGGTTAAGTTCGAAAATCAGCATGATCGGGTCACTTTTAGGGAAGTTATGCTGTTTTTTCACTTTTTTCAGCATATATGCAGCACCGATAACACGATAAGTGAAAAACCGCTTTACTTTTTGGATTGAAACTTACTGAACTGATGAATGTTCATAATACGCAGGTCAAGTTCGAAAATCAGCTTGATTGGGCCACTTTTATGGAAGTTATGCTGTTTTTTCACTTTTTTCAGCATATACGCAACACTGATAACAAAATATAAGAAAAACAGATAGGCCAATTGTCATTGTACTCACAGGAGTGGTCAGTCTTACTAAAACGCAGGTTGTGTTCGAAAATCAGTATAATTGGGCCATTATTTTAGAAGTTATGCTGTTTTTACACATTTCCTCAGATTCAATTCTTAGGCATGTTAACAGTCTCATTATTGAACCAATAAGATACGTAAAAGTGTTTGTTTGACATTTCCTGCATCTTTATAACATTGTTAGTTGATTATGTAAAAATGATGCTAAAATTGTTATCATGTATTGTGTAATAAAGTGTCAAAAATGGAAATAAACTCATATCATTGCAGTTTGTCAGATTCAATCATCCACTATGTTCAGAATCTCAGAATGGAGGAAATTGGACATTTAACACTGTTCTGTTGATATTTTTCCCATCTCATCAATTTTCTTAGTTGATCATATAAAAATGGCAGTAAACTGTTTATTTTGTTTTATGTTAAAAAGTGTTAAAAATGGAAATAAACCCATTTCAGAACAGTGCTGTCTTGTTTACATTTTGGCATTTTCAAGGTGTGACTTTGAAGTTCCATGAGCCTGAAGACCTTTGCTAGTCACATTTTCTGAATATCCATGATACTAATATTTCATTATTAAAAATTGATGGTCATTATGCTGTTAAACATTATGTAATATTGCATCAAAATTTGAAGAAACCCCTATTTTGGGCACTGCTCCCATGATGACCATTTAAGGCAAACCATGTCACTTACTGTTCTCAAACTTACAGGAAAGAAACATGGGACTAAAATACAGCTTCAGTAGGCAATGAAGTCTGTTTGGTTTTTTTTTTTTTTTTTTTTTTTTTTTGCAGTTAAACAGTTTTTTTGTGAAAATTTAATTTTTCACATATTGGCATTTTCAAGGTGTGACTTTAAAGTTCCATGATCTTGAAGACTTTTGCTTGTCACATTTTCTGAATGTCCATGTTACTAATATTTTATTAATAACATTTGATTGTCATTATGCTGTTAAACATTATTTAATGTTGTATCAAAATTTGAAGAAACCCCTATTTTGGGCACTGCTCCTATGATGACCATTTAAGGGAAATCATGTCACTTACTGTTCTCAAACTTATAGGAAAGAAACATGGGACTAAAATACAGCTTCAATAGGCAACGCAGTCTGTTTGGTAAATTTTTCTGGCAATTTAACAGTTTTTTGTGAAAATTTAATTTTTCACTTATTTGCATCTTTATTTTCTGTTCTTTGTCTGTACATTTGACAGCTTTGCTGCCTTGTTGTCAGTTATGTTTTTCCCTACACATCAATGTGGTTTTCTTTACAAGTGGTGCAATTATATGCTTTTCTTTCCTTATTTTTGAAAAGCTTTTGTTTTTATTAAGTGCCAAGATCTAGTTCAGCTTTCTGTTTTGCAGTGTGTATTAGAACTAAAAGACTACACTTCTGAGGTCGACTTTTAGAATAATCTCAATACTGTATGAATGTCGTAGGCAGTTTGGAGGCTATTTTTGGGTCAAAATTTTCTATGAGGAGTAAAGTGTCTGTTTCATTTACTGGAGGCAGATTGCTAACAGGAACATTTCTCCCCTCATTTCACATTTTTTTATTTATTTTTCTGAAAAATTGTTCAGTCTTTGTACAGTTGTCAGTATAGTCATTATTGCTTTTATAAGTTGGCAATTCAAAAAAAAAATCAGCATTATGTTGTATAGTTTACATGTATATCGTGAGGGGGTGGGGTGTATTGGCTATGCCTTGTTTGAGGAAAAGCCTCCCCCCTGTATTAGTCCCCATAATAAATTGTAACTGAGAATTGATCAGTAGACAATGTGCTTAATAAATTATTCTAACAATGCTTTCAATCATCGGGTAGTTGTTTGTTTTATTTTTATATTTTTTATATTTGATCTATGTACCACCAGCGTTGGCGGTACACATGGTTTTAGTCCCGTCCGGATCGTTCCGCCGGCTCAGCCGCCATGTTACCGTTACCGCTTCTCCTCTTAGAATGACTACAAGGGCATGCGTACCCATCTCTTGGATTTATGTCATCTATATCTCAACTCGCTCCACATAAAATTTGGGTTTCGTCGGTGCTGGGGTCTAGGTGTGGCGCTCATTGCAATGCACCCTTGTCCAAAAATGGCAAAATCAAATGCTAATTATCCACCATACCGAAGGAATTATGGGAAAAATTTCTATAGACGGCTGACTGAAAGTCATATGTGGAGATTTCAAATATGCCCTTGGATTTGACCTTTGACCTCTATTTCAAGGTCAAACGGGCCAAAATTATTTGCGCTAGTATTCAGAAACTACACAGACCTAACCCATAATAGGCCTATTATTGGCAGGTGTTACGTACCCTTCAGGTCATCTTTCATCTCCGTGAGTTTGGGGTCAATCGGTGCATTTCACGGGAGTAGCAACCATAAGATACCGAAACTGAAAACTGTCTCTAATTCGGAAAACTAGAGACTTGGGGCCAATTCCATAAAAGCATTCTAAGCCCTAGTTGGTTGCTAAACTTCATTCTATCTCTAGTTACCTACTAACTCTATTCCATAAAACCATTCTAAGCCCAGTATAGTTCTAAGTTTCACGCTAAACTTAGAGTAGGTATGGGTATCTTCTAAATCACTAGTATCATTCTAACTCATTTCTACTCATACCTCCGAGGTGTAAGGATGGCCAGGAGAATTTTAGAAATTGTGGAACTCCGCAGCGCAACGCGCGTGAACGAGTGTTTCGGGATAAAAGGAATCTGTTGGACATTTTTCATGATGTGGAACTTGTAAAAAGATACAGATTTTCCAGAGAAGGCATTTTGGTGAAAACTGACATTGTCAAAATTGACATTACCCACCCTACCAGGAGAAATCATGCCTTATTACCATGCCAGCAGGTAATGATAGCCCTGCAATACTATGCAACGGGCACTTTCCAATATGTTGTTTGGGACCCTTTGCAAGTGTTCCATCAAACTGCTTGGCGTGCGATTCATCAGGTATCAAATGCTCTTGCAGCAAGGGTTGGGGATTATGTGAAATTTCCAAATGCACAAAATATGGCCAACATCAAGGATGGGTTCTATAGGATGAGAAACGTACACATTAAGAAACCTTGCCTTGTGCTGATTCAGGATGCTTTCCCAAGCTTTATTTTTCCTAGCATTGGTGTTAGCATCCTTGTGTTGACTATCTAATGTGTCCTTAAATTCATCATAGCATTCGGCTATGAAGAGATTTTCTTGTGTCGAATAATTCGGCTTTCGTTCTATTCCCTAAAGCTGAAGTTGCCATTATGACCACTTTCTGTATAGGGCTTTAATAGAATACATGGGAATGCCTTGACTAGTACTTCCCTCAGCCTGCACTCAGTTCAACTTTCACCCTGTCACTACCTATTGTTTGGCGAAATTGATCCTGTGGTTTTATGGTTTTCCTATGAAGACACCATTCTAGTCAAGTCTTAGAATCATTCTAAGGCCCAGTATCATGCTAAGTTAGAATGCTTTTATGGAATAAGCCCCTGTTCTTTTTTGCATTTTGGAGAGCATGTCAAGCCCAACACTGGAGGTGGTCTCCGTTTTTGTTTTTTTTTTTTTCCAAACGGTTTACGAGTTATGTGTATCAAAAAGTACATTGTGGTGGTGAAAGCAAAATGTGCAATACAGTAATGTGTAATAAATTTCGAAACTGGAAGATAAAACAAGGCTTGGCGAGGCAGACAACTTCTGGTCAAAAATGACGTAATTTCATGAAATTTGAACATCTGGAACTTCTGAGCACCTCCCATTTCAAGAATTTCAACCAAGATGACCTTTTCTTTATTTCAATTAATTTCTTTTGTAGGAAATTTATGGCACATTATTGTAACACAAAAATTGTAACATTTAGTTCCTTATATCTCCAAAACTGGCAGAGATAGGTCCATAGTTACTATTGAAGGTGAATAGGAAATCATATACTGGCAATTTAACTGTGACCTTGAAATTGACCTTTGACCTACTTTTCACCATGAACTGAACTTTGCAACTTTTTCAGTGCTTATACTTTCAAAACTGTCAAAGATATACACATAATTACTATTAAATTTGAATAGGAACTCATATATTGGCAATCTAACTGTGACTTTATAATAGACCTTTGACCCACTTTTCACCATGAACCGCACTTTACAAGGTTTCCTTTAAATCTCCGAAACTGGCAGAGATACACCCATAGCTACTATAAAACTTGTATAGGAAGTCATTTACTGGCAATCTAAGTGTGACCTTGAAATTGACCTTTGACCGACTTTTTATGATGAACTGTTTTTTACATGTTTTCTGGTCTTTAAATCTCCAAAATTGGCAAAGAAATTCCCATGGTTACTATTGAATTTGAATAGGAAGTCATATACTGTGACATTGAAATTGACCTTTGACCTACTTTTTCACCATGAACTGAGCTTTTCATATTTTCTTGTCCCTCATATCTTCAAAACTAGCAGAGATATGCCCAGTGTTGCCCCATTTTTTTTTTTTTTTTTTTTTTTTTTTTTTTTTTTTTTTGTCAGCATATATGCAACATTGACAACACATTTCAAGGAAAACCAATAGGCCTATTGTCTAGAGAATCACAGGAGTAATCAATGTTAGGAAAATACAGGTCAATTCGAAAATCTGCTTGATTGTACCATTTTTAGTTAATTTTTTTTGCATATTTTGAGAACTCTTGTTGATTGCATTTTATAGAGCTTGTCATGCACAAGACTGGTGGTGGTGTCCCTTTTGGAGGGAGTTTTCCATACGAATGCGCTTACTCCAGCTGGTGGTACAATATCCGGAGGCGGTAGCGCCTCTTTGATCCTCTAATTTGTTTATTTTTTTTTTTTGGAGGGGCCCTTTAACAAAATCATTGGAGCAAATTATGACTGTCTAGATAATTACAAAATCAATAGACAGTACCAATAGCTCATTAAGGTTTGTCATATACATTTGTTCTGAGAAGATCTACCTTAGACCACATTCACATTCAGATGTCATACCAGCGGATCGATCCAACTCTGTGGGGTTTTGTGCTAAATTGCATTCAGTGTAATCAGCTTCAATGTCTAACATCCCTTTATGAGTAGCTGGTAATAACTTTTGTGTGCACTCTGTTTTATTATCTACAAGTAGCTCTAGGAGGCGTGTCAGACATTTAAGCTGATTACAGTGATTGCACTTAGAGAGAATCTCTCACAGAGTTGGAATGATCCAGCTAGTATGATGGGTTTCTCTGAATGCTTCCTTAAATCAATATTACAAAGTGGACTTAACATGGCCAGTTATTCTATGGTTTAGCAATGTAAGCTATCTCAGCCCTAGAATATGAAATCAGCCAACACTTTCCGTATACAATTTTAAATGTTTTTTATTCTAAATTTAAATGTAAATCTTTAAATTTTTTAAAAGTTAAAACTCTGAAATGTAAACACCCGTTCAATTTAAAGTCTAAGATTTATTTCACATTGAGATGTACAGTAGATCTAGTAAAGTGGCAGATAAAGAGCTAAGTGCTATTAATTAGTACTCTCTATCAAGGCCACATATTGATATTTCACAAGATATTCACAGACAGGTTTATAAAAATACCCTCATTTGGTTCTCACAGTTAAAAGATGGATCACATTTAGTCAAAGACATAGTGTAAATATCTTATTTAAAAAAAACAAATTGTTGCCCTGGTAGAGGGTAATTAATTAGTGAGATGCAATCTGCATGCCAAAAGTGTAGAGATCGTGTAAATTTCCGTTTAAAAGAGATATAATAATTGCATCATCACATGCGTGCCCCCAAATCAGGTAGTTTTGACAGTATACATTTATCTGCTTTTAAAAACATGCTGAATTGAAATGTAAACATATGACAAAGATACATTTTGCAATTGTTTTAACAACGAATGAATTCTGTATCAGGGTACATGACTTTTTAGAATCAGATAACCTATGAGTACTGTATGTGAATTGTTGACAGAAAGTGCACGGGTATTTTAAGACAGCTTTTCCTAGAAGAGCAATGTCGTCTTTTCATATCCTGTACGTTTGAGTTCCAGTTTGTTTACGGTATTTATGTATTTACGGAAGTCTGTGAGTGCAATTCAAACCAATTATTGTGCTCCTTGAAGAGACGTCTAGGTTTTTACAACTAGACCAGTTTAAATGCTTTACATTTCTGAGAATCCTTTTAAACATAATAATCTCCATTGACAGAATAAATGTATATAAATATATGTGTCATTCATTGAACAAAAATCCTGCAATTTGAATGTGTCTGTGTCAACCAAAGATATGGACCCGTGTTATATGAATGCCTCGTTTTGGCACCAACCAAACATTAACAAAGAAAAAAATCAAACACTCAGGTAGTACATGTACATGTAGGTTTTTTGTTCATTAAATGATAAAATGCAGGTCTATATACTGCATAAACAAACATGGGATAACCTGTTATATATAACGAGCTATATAATGTAGAGTGAGGGTATTCTAGAATTTGAATGCCATTTAAATATAGTAAAATATCACAATGTCATGTTTATAGCTAGGACTTATGTATAATGTTGCAACACCGTGAAACCAAATGTCCCAATATCGAGGTTCCTGTATTTATTATTGGTATTCCTTCAAAGCTACATATCCCTACCAACAGCAGGGACAGAAACTGGGTTCAATGTGATTCCTAATGGAGAGTTAGTGACCTGTTTTTGTTGTGGTAGGTCTAGGGCATGATCCTTATGTCCAATTCACACTGAAACCCATTTCACAGTCAACAAACAATCTCTCAGTTAAAGAGGTCCATCTGTACAAAGGTGACCAAACTAGGCCCAATGGTGTCGTGGAGAATTAGATTCTGTATAAAAATTTTAGGGTCTGCCCGGCAGGGGATAAAGCAGGGGGGCATACACCTGGGGTCGGTTTCATTAAAAAACCTTAGGACTGAAAAGGGACCTTCAATTTAAGGACTAAAGTATTGGTCTGTTTCAATGAGGGATACATCTGTTATACTTCAGTGTAATCAAGAAACTGTAAATCTTAAGCATTAACTTTCTTTTTCTGTTTTAAAAAAGGGTAGAAGTCTATAAAATATTTTATAACCACAATGTTGAGATATTTTTCTGGTTTATATTCACGGAAAAAGATATCCAATAAAATTATTCTTTCTCTGGGCTTTTGTTTCCCAGCTCTTTTTTCCACGAAAACCAGGATGAAAAATCTGCCATTTTGGGTGTTGCATCAGTTTCACTTTCATCTTTGAGTAAGACTTCCAAAACCCAGGGTCTACCGTAAATATAAATGAACGGGTTAAGAGCTAGAACAGCGGATGAAAGAAGGAAAAGGAATTCGTGGCCATTGACAGATTCGAGATCACTCTCAGAGCGCTTAACGGTCAGATTTGAAAACCAGTTCACAAAACTGGTAACTGTAAGGATGATAGTTACACGCATCCAACGACTGAAGATTCCTGGTTCCAGACCCCAATTGCTTATCCGCTTCCAGGAGAAACACAATACGAGCACTAATATTAGTAAAAATATGATGGGGCAAAAGTTGACAACAATCGTTAACCAGTCAAGAGCATCACTAGTTCCTTTGGTATAAACAAACACCTGACAAAAGACTGAAGTGTGAAAGTCACCAACAACTGAGGCAATGCTCATGAAGAAATAAAATACAAGAACAAAACCTGACCACAGGAGGTATCGAGTTTTTGGAAAGACAACATCAGGAAACAACACAAGTCGGATGTCCTCTGAAATCATTACCACCATCAAGTGCAAAGTACTGCCAGTTGCGATATTCAACACACAGGCCATACTCTTACAAAGCCAGGGACTTGACATTTCATTAGCTTGCATATAAAACTTACTACCAAAATACGAGCTCATCCCGATAACTGACATCAAATACACACCACAAAGGATTTGACAAACTGTCACAGCAATAGTGAGTGCAACATGCTGCACAGCCATACCAGATTTATGAAACCAAATCCAGCCAATTACAGCAAGATTACCAAGAACTATCAGTATAGCAGTCGTCCACAGTAAAGCTTCCCAGTACACGTCGGGTATGTTGATGGAGCACATGGTACTTCTACTACCATCTACTGAAGAACACTGATACAAATGGGACGCTAAACAACATAAGCTATCAGAATTACTTTGAAGTTGAACTTCAGGATTCAAATCTGAGATAACTTTTGGGTCAACATCAGTCAAAGGGTTATCTACAAGTTTCAGGAGCATAAGATTCTCAGTTAATTTAAATGTTCCACTGTGAAGAGTATCGATTTGATTGTGGCTTAGATCTAAGGTGATTAAACTCTTAAGACCCACAAAAGCATTTTTGCCTACAAAATGGATCTTCATGCCAGACAAATTTAACATTCCCAGACGCTGCATGCCAAAGAACCCATAATCCAACAGCATGGTAAGAGGGTTATTAGTTAAATCTAAATTTTCCAGGTAGGACATATCCTGAAATGTGTATCCTTCAATGATGCTTAAAAAGTTACTTGATAGATTAAGCTCTCGTACATTAAAAAGACCTTTAAACACTTCGTAAGGGAGGTCAGAAAGTTCACAGGCAGAGATATCCAATCTCACCAAGTACAGAAACCGAGAAAACGTTTCACCAGTGAGATGAAAAGGATTTCCTGAAAAAGATAAACTCCTCAGTTGGAGTGAATAGTGTGGTATCTTTGACAAATGCTGATGACTGCAATCAAATGACTCCCCCAAACATGTGCACGAAGAAGGACAAGCGGGGTAAGCACAAAACTTTTCATCATCCTCAGTGATGAAGTAGTTCACAGTGCCATCACAAAGTTCTGATAAATGCAAACAATTCTGGTATTTTTTCCCACGAAATGATCCAGGACATGAGTATGCATGTGTCATGCAATTATCTTCATCCTCCCCGCCTGGACAGTTTTTAATGCCATCACAAATACTGTGTAGATTAATACAGTACGACGATGGGCACTTGTACATGTCTTGGCCTGGGCAGTCAAAATCTTGGCACCATTGCAGGTGTTGACCACCTGTACAATAGGCAAGGCTGCCGTCCTCAAGTATTTCCTGAACACATGCTTTTTCTGGTGGGAAGCAACCATGGGTTCCATTGACACAAGGGACTGTACCATAAGGACACTTGACTGTATTGTTCCACGATTCATCTTCGCCTAATACACCAGGACAGTCACTGACGCCATTCTGGACATATTTGTCAGAAACACAGTTGCCAGAGTAGCAAACGAAGCTGTTGTTATGATATTTACTACAGTCTGTGATGCCACAGCCAACTTCATCTGAGCCATCAAAACAATTCTGAATTCGGTCACAACGATGTTGTAATGGGATACATTTACCATGGAGGCAGCGGAACTGATTGACATCACACTTGGGATGAAAGCAGTGTGTCTCGTCAGACCCATCAGGGCAATCTGGGTAGAAGTCACAAAATTTTGATACAGGAATACATAGCCCCTTGTCACATGCAAAACCATGAGGTCCACACATACCATGGCTGTTGGAATTAGTCTTCGTTACTCCCAACAGGTGGCAGTTTAACTCATCATCTCCACCAAGACAGTCTTGGACACCGTCGCATTGGTGGTGTCTCAGAATGCAAGACCCGTCTGCACATTCGTGGTAAATGTTTGAATTGTTACATGACATATTAACGATTTGAAGGTCAGATTCACAGAGAGCATACTTCAAGCTGTCAAAGATATTCCAAAGGTGTACATATGCCGGTAAGGTGCAATTAATTATCTCCCACTGTCTTGGTGACCTAAAATTGTAAATGCATGTCAAACTATGCATTAAACTGGCATCACATCAAAGGCATATTTCTAAAATTGTAAATACGTTTCAGACCGTGTATAAAACTGGCATTACATTGAAGGCATATTTCTTATGGTGTAAAATAAATAAATAAATAACAGACATTCATAAATGAGGGTGATGAAAAAGAGCACTTAAAGAGATAGGGATGTTGAGAAAAAGTCATTTGAAAAAAGGGATAATGAGAACAAGGTTATTGAGGAAAATGAGGAATTAGTGACTGACTGTTTCATACCTGTGTCCTAAAGGGTTTTCCTCGGTCTTCACGACTGTGGGATAATGCACTGCTACAGAACCATAGTTGCAAGTTGCAGAATCCACGTATTCAAAGTCCGCAGCCATGATTAATGTCTTCATATCTCCTGGCTGCCTGTGGATTTTGATGTATTTCAAAATATCATCTTTCAAATTTTCATTGTAAACGGCTAATCTCCAGCCAAATCTTTCACAATATGTTTTTACCAACCCTTCTAAAACGTGCAGTGCACCGCCTCTGTTCCACCAGAATATGTTTGCACTTGCTTTCGTCAGGGATATGTCTTCTATTTTGTAGCAAGTGTTTCCAATTCTCCACCACTTCTTCGGGCATGTCTTAGGAGCCACAGTGGCAGTTTTCATTGATTTTGTTGTGTCCAGAATGACGCCAACTGCTTCGTGCGGTGCAAAACTGTCTGTTTCATTGTTGTTTCTTTGTCTTAGTAGCGACAACATACAAAGTGCACCTGCCTTTGGAATAGGAAGATAACAAGGGATTTGCACCCAGTTTGAAGACACACGGGGAGTTGTTAGGACCATCATGGTACAGTGTCTACCTTTCCGCTGAACTGGCTGTTTAGCTTTTGTGTTGAAAACACTGCGGAGAAATGGATCGAGGTTTAATAATGCTAGTTTCCCATCAAGCAGGTGCTTGGAAGTGATGGGGTCATACCATTCGGTTATACCATGTGAACCATCAGACCAAGTAACATTGCTACCCTGGAATATGTGGATATATATCAATATATGATGCAATGGACCCGAAAGAATTTTCAAGTCGCAGTATCCCACTACAAAACATTCAGAAAGCTCATATGATAAGAAACAATAAAAGTTATTCATCAAATAAAAAAAATTGTTGCAGCAACCGGTATTCTGATCTGTTTGGTGGGGCTTAATTAAAATTAGCACTATCCCTTAATACAATTTCTTATCAAGAGTAAAACTAGATAAAAACAGACATTGGGTAAAGGGTATAAGTAACAGAATTTAGCTTACATCTCTAATCTCTAGTCCAATAAATACCAGCGAATGTCCTTTGACAACCGTGTCCTCAAACCAAGTCCTGATGAGGATGTTCTTAATGGCATCTATCTCCTTAATAGTCTGGAAAATGGCCAAAGTCCCTCCAGTCCTGGAGCACAGAGTATTCGCCTGCATCCAAGACATTGGCTGGTCAGAATACACGAGGTTATAACATTTACCTTGGAACTCAATCCCTCCAAACTCAGCCACGCTACAGTTGGTAGTGTCTGCCATAGTTACTGCAAATCTGTCTTCACGATCCAAGTGGAACTGAACCTCAAACTTCTTGCAGTCTTCTCCAGACATCGGACTTTGATTGTTGATTTTGTAAACAACTCGATAATTTGAAGTACTTGTCCACACAAAGGGGGACTTAATTTTCCCCTCCACAAAGTTGATTAAACATTCACCGGGCCCATCCTCACATGGAAAGTATTCCTTGATCCAAAAGTTCACACGCTCTACATCAAGGCTACACAACGGACTTGGTCCATCTTCTATTGAAAACACGTATGATCTGTACTTTCCATTTTGGGGGATGTTTTTGAAAAGAGTCCCGAAGGTGACCTCATAGTACAAACCTGCTTCATAAAAAGTTAAATCCCCAGGACCACAAGGGTCATTGAGGTAGATAAATATTTGGACGCTAAAACGATCTAACGGGTTATAATGTGTCAACTTAACCAGAATGCGATATATTCGTGTATTTCCATCTTGTGATGGGTACATATAAGTCTCATGTTTCCTGTAGTAGTAATGATAAAACACATCTGGCAGATGCAAGATTTCGCTTGTGTAGTGTGGACGTAATTCGTACAGTCTGAGTCTAGTTTTGGCACCACTCCAGCTGCATGTCACTCGAGCAGCATAGGGACAACTCACCTTGTCATCAGTAGAAATAGTGATGTCCAGCTCGTTGATAAATGTTGGTGACATAGGTTGAATGGCCAGGTGATAATAGAATCTGAACATTGATGTTCGATACTTCAAATCTGCCGGCAGGTGATATTCCACCTTTGCGTTGTTTAGGACACTGGGAGCAGAGTCGAAGTAGGACAGCTGAGGCACACTTTTAACATGGGCAATGTCAGCATTTGTTTGGTTGGTTATTGACAGTGAGGTCTCAATACCCAGCCTACTGAGATCTTGCAGTATATTAGGATGAAACATTGAGAAAGCAGTCTTACGAATCATGTGTTCCAATTCTATGGACCCTTCTTGAACAACCGAGCCAGCTCCCTGGAAATTGTATGCTCCTCCAGCGACGTATACTACAATATAAAGGGTATGGAAAACCAGCTCACCAAACTGGAATGGTTCACCATGACAAAGTGGTCCAATGGTGGCTTTGGCAGCGTCACCCCAGCCATCCACAAACACCATCAAACCAGCATACGGACACATGTTTGACCTGGGATTTTTGAATACTGGTACGTTTTCCGAACCGTAACCTTCTTTAAAATCTATCCGCAGCATGAGCCCATAATTATGATGAGCGTGTCCGTACCAACCCGGCCTACAGTTGTATTGTGTTATGTTGTAGGTGGTAAGAGCTGTATGAATTTCCATATATATTTCTTTATCGAGAGCATCCGTCCAGCTTGTGTTTAGCCGTATACATGGGACTGAGTCAGTTTCCAGGTTGACACAAGGAACAGCCCACGTCCCAGTAAAATTTGCTTTGAATGTAGTCTGTTGGCTGGATTTCTCGTGGCTTACTGCTATGTAAAATTGGAATGTCCCTGAAGTGACGTTCCCAAACTTTTCACCGGACGTAAGGTTTACGTGTACTAACACACTGGCCTCTGCTGAAGGACCGTCGTGAACTCTTACAACGTATGGCACACCATTTGCATCTCCATTTGAATGTATATGCCACAGCATATCAAGCGTTTTCCCTACATCTGTCCTCACGTAAAACTTGTGAATATAATGCGTCTGAGATTCATCCGTAATTGTCGAGTTATTGACTTCTAGAGTTGCTTTATCTCGGAGGTATATTGTGTTTGGTTTAGTTTTGTGTTGTTTCCACGTCTGGGCAGGCAGGGCCTCATAAAATGCTGTAAAGCCTAACGGACCACTTCTATACTTGTCAGATTTAAACATAACGGTCAAAGAAGATCCCGAGGAATAGGAGCTCCAAGAAAAGGCACTGCCACAAAATCTACCGAGAAGCGCGCCGGTTGTGTCCATCCCGTCATAAATCTCTACCCGATCATACAGGCAACCATCAACGAACTCTAGGTTGAAATATTCAAATGTTAAATTGACAATATATCCCGTGGGAACATTAATATGCCAGGTGCAGTCTTGGTTTTCTAGATAATAAGGGACGTCAGCCATAAGTCTAATCTGTGGGGTCTTAATGCGTCCACACAGCGAAGTAAAATACTTGAAGGACCCACATCCCGATTTGCCATACCCCTTATTACATATTTCTAACACGCAGTGATGTAATTTATACCTGTAGCTGGAGTCAATGCCCTCGATGGAATTTTTCTGGATGCAGTCTCTTATTGCCTTGCCACTGTCTTGGAGGCTCAATGGCATGGTTTTGGTGTCGTTGCCTGATGGCGTGTTGACTCCTTCGCCTGTGTTCTCCGTTTTGCTTCCAAAGTCAAAGCTGACAGTTGTCGTTCCCACTGAAGTATTCACCTGTATCTTTTCCGCTGACGTTGCATTGGTTCCAGAATCCCAGGCTTCTCCCGTCGTTTTGACGGCATAAGACGTTGTCGTCAGTCTTCCACTTTGCAAATTTTCGGGGGAGTGTTTTTCTGCTGGCGTGTTTGTATCACTAGTTCTCTTGCGCGTGGGCGCCGGGATCAAGCCGAACACCGTGATATCGGAGCGAGAAGGTTTCCAGGAGGTTAGGTCAACCGGCGGCCTTGTCACCTCGTTCACATGTCCTGTTCTGTCACCATTTAGCACCACCGCCGTTACGCTCAAGTTACTCAACCCTCCTGACGTATCTGCGTGGTTGTATATAACACCGAATAACAGTGAAATATACAGCAACAACCGCTGGCGACGACAAGAACGCCCCATGTCTTCTGAAAGAGATGATACAGAGATGAGCTTAAAACGGGAACTTTATTTCGGTGGTTTGATAATTTTATGGCTTTTTGATGAGCTATTTCGACTCGGATTGCAATTTAACCTTAAGGGTTCATCTGTTTTTATCGCCATTTCTACAAGTCTCTAAAGAGTAACTTTTTCGACCAGAAGAATGTTTTTTTTTTTTGTTTGTTTGTTTGATTTAGTTTTTTTTTTTTAAAATCTCCCTAGTGATAGATGTTGCTACTATACGGGTCATTCAGTTTCCTTCCCTCACTAAATGCTGGTTGCAATAGTTTTAGATAAAATCCTATTTGCCACATTTTCTTATTGCTGCACCAAAACAGTAATTAGTACACTGGGATCATCAAATACCTAAACAATTAAACCACAGTAGTAATATCCAAAGATGATAAAAAAAATTATTGCACATAAAAAAAAGAAAAAATTCAAATAAAAAACAAATCTGTAAAGGTAATTAATAAGTCAATTGTAAATTCACAATAAAGAATAATGAAATTTTGTAAAATAGGGGGTGTCTGTAAATGAACTGACTACGTATTTAAATCTTCAAAACGGTTACTTATGTGCACGAGTTTGAAGAACTAATTCAAACAGACCACATTGTTCGCTTTGATGTGTCAAAGTTTCAGATTTTCAAACATGTGATTGATGCCAATTTTGCAATGTCTATATAATTGATCAAGAACAAACAAACTTTACCCCGGAGTAATTTTAACGCATCTTATCCATTTACTCAAAAAAAAAAAATTATGTCCTGCTTACGAATCATGGCTCGATATGGCCCTGAACTTGGATTCAATGTTTTGAAATTTCCCAAACTATTTTTTTCTAATATACTATATTAAAACACAGTCAGAACACACTGACTCGCCAGTTACGGAGTGCATGTCATCGAAACATAAAAACCCCATGAAGATGTTAATTTAAGCTCGAAATGAACCCTTCTTTAAAATGTTTTGATCAAATGCTCATTAATTTGATTGGATATGTTCAGCGTTAGAATAGTCCTGTCTTTGACATATATGCATACATACTTTGCCTTAATATTCCTCAGTATGGATGCCCTTTTCCGTCAGAAAATATTTTGTCTTCCTCTGTGATTGCTGCCACTCTTAAGGGATATTAACAACTGACGGGCAACTTTTAACTTTGCCTACTTAAATATGCAAAGGTTAGAAACGCCGCCTGGATGAACCAACGAAAAAAGCGTAAAAGCAGGATGTGTAGCGATTTTCATCTTCTGACATCTTTAAGAAAAGGTTTCCTCTTGGTCTACCCTTGCCCCGAGGTGGGATTAATAGCGTGTCCCCTTCTGTGGGGCACAGGTGAACATCAGCGTTAATGCCACTTAACATGGTCCAAACACTTGGAGTATTTTACAAGGTGTCAGTGGTAATGGTACCTTGAAGCTGAACACCCCTCGATCAGGCCTGTGTTGCCATTACTCACATGCAATGGTCCACTTTGATGCTTTTCGAGAAAAAAATCTAATGGACTCTAGAAAGCGATGTGGCCTTTCGTCGTGAAACCCTCAGGCACAGAAATGCGTGTTTTACGAGAGCGTCCGTTATATGGAATAACATTGTCATTGTTTTGAAATAGCCGATGGACATTGTACTTTGGAAAGCCTTTCGTCGTGAGACCCTTAAGCGCAGAATTACGTTTGTTGTGAACTCGTTCTTTGTATGAAATACTCTGAAAAAAAAAACAGTGGTGATATGTTTGAAGATAGCCCATGGACATAAAGTTAATGGTCTTAATGCACCTTTAGGTGCCTCCAAAACGTTATTGGTAATAAAGTACTTGTACAAAGCAGCAAGGAAAGACGTCAATCAAGTATTAAATGATATATTTCACTATGACATTTGCCTTTACATTTTCTGTATTTTTGTATCAATATTTTATAAATAGTTGACTTTCTTTGATGTTTGGCCTGTCACGTGATTTAATGGCTCCACGGAGGGATATAAAAATGCGTGATGTTGAAACATTCACTCACTATTTGTCTTAGAGATAAGGAACTCTTGTACGTTGGCGCCCTGGCCTCTAGTGGTATATGTATACCTACACGTACATGTATCTTTCTATTTAACTAATATGCCTCGGTTTCCAGTAAAAGTGTCAAGGAAGCCTTTGAAACTGAAGGTTAAGAACGATCTCCATTTGGTGGTAAAAAGCGAACTTGGTTTGTCCTTATATCTCGTTCAATATTTGCCGCAGTAAGAAGGGGCTGTTTTTATCGTAAGGTGCATTTACCCTCTTGATATCTGCACAGTTGATCTGAAATGAACGTAGATACTGTGCAACTGAAACTTTAACCTTCTTGTATCATGATCTTCTGGTCTATGCCACGAAAGCCATCTGGTTGTTTATTTGTCTCATTGAGAAATAATAGAACAGGCACTTGGTCAAAGGGGAAAATACGTCGCACTCGCTACCTTAAAATTCCGCGAATTCTCGCTAAATTTTAGGGCAAGATGCGAGACTTTGGGGTGTCTCCAATGATAAAACACGGTTGTCTACCCCGCGTGCGTGTCACTGACCTCGGGCGTAGTTAAATCACCTTGGCGACGTATTGTCTAATTTCGAGTCAGTAACTGCATGGTACATGTATACCGTATACATGTAATCGAGGCTGAGTCAAGTATTCATTAATATTTCGATAAAAGTGCTTAAACTCAGTTACATTATTTATGCAGACTCTTACCAGGAGTGGGGAGGAGGGGTAATAATGGTTTGGGCTGGTCCATGTTTTCTTTATTTCTTTATTGTGGCTAGGCTGTTCTATTTAAGGTGACTGAATAACAAAATTGTTTGTCTAGTTAACATAATCTGTACAGTATTTACCAGGGGCGGATCCAGGATTATTTGAAGGGGGGGGGGGGGGGCGCCGATGCAAAGCAGACACCCCACCCCACCCCCACCCCCATTCCCGCCTGCTGAAAGGCCTCGAAAAATTTTGGTATTTTAGTGGGCGAACGGTGTCATTTGCTGGTTTAGAACTATGATTCACCTAGTCTAAATTCTTATTTCATGAGGAGACCATATTGGATTTTCCGAAATCGAAGGGGGGGGGTCAGGACCCCCCTGACCCCCCTATAAATCCGTCACTGATCTACTGACTATTTTATGCCGTTTTTAGTGCCAAAATTTGTCGGTTTTGCAAAAATTATTGCAGTATGACATGAGGCTTCTTTCAGTTTAATATTGATTTTGTCACATATGAACACCGCTCACTAAATTTTTCGATTGATTTGTACAGTACAACACGGTTCAGCAACTTTTAGTAGGGAAATCTTAATTTAAAATGATGTTTTGTTATTTGATACGGCACAGTGAATCCCCATCCTGATTTGGGTTTGCGAAATTCATACTGGTATAAAAATGACATTTTTTATCCACTATACTTTACATCGAATAAATTAAATAAGCAAAGATAATCGTTAGCGTGGGATTGTGTTAGAGAGGACAACGTGCAATTTTACCTAAGTGACTCCGTTACCATCAGGAGATCGTCCTAACAGACCATCTTGTGAAATAAAAGGGAAAAAATTAAAGGTATCCTTCATGCGTTTGAAAATGCGCCACAGTCATTTTGAACCTTAAAATCTTGTCCTTTATCTACAAACATAGACCGTATTAAAGACGGTTAAATTCCTTAAATGTAAGTTTATCTTAAGAGCACTTAATGAAATAATTAGTGACAAGTCATTTAAGAATAAAATATTAAATAAAAATATAACATCGAATCCAAGTGCAGGGAATGGGTGAGCAACGATTTACGATTAGAAGAAATTAACTTTTTGACGAGGTGAAATTTCGTGCTAAGAATTTTGGTATCATATATATATATTATATAACCATATAATAATAATGTGTATTGCTTCTTTTATCAAATATATTATTATTATTATTATTTTATTATTATTATTGTTAATATTAATATCATTATTATTATTATTGACTTTGACTTTCTGTCATTATTTTCTTTTGCTAACGTGCAGAAAAGTTGTATAGACCAAGGCCAGTTCTTGCAATATTGAAGGCGACAGTGTGGCAGTTTGCATCAACATTGAAGCGTTCTCTTTCAAACTTTAAACAAGTAACACAACCGCGTGACGAAATTTGGCACAGAAATTAAATGTGTATGATAACGTAGCTATGTGCAAAATTCGCTACCACGGTTCCTATACAATGTTTGTTCATATTTGAAAATAGGCCCCATTTCCTCGATTTCCATACACAAACCATTCTGAAATCATAGTAAGTTCTGGATCAGAAATCTTTACTACCAATTTCTGTATTTGTTTTTATACACTGTTAAAATAAGAGTTTTCTGTCTTTTCTTTGAACGGCGTCCATAACGATGAAAGGTAGTGACAAAAGGAAATAATCTCCCAGTTCACTGATTTGTTACGTCAACTGACGTGTTCCTTCAGTCGTCCCCCTCGACAGGTGTCCTTATCATTATCACATCGTGGACCAAATTTTTACGTTCCTTAAGCCTGTCTTAAGCGTTTAGTCATTAGGCAGTCTAATCTCGATACCGTTCTGTCCTACATTCTGATGACAGCTCATAGCCCCATATAAAGACGGTAAATGCACGTACCCGGTATTATGAGCACTATATTTAGTATGCAGCTAAGAAAAATTGTTGGATATGCTCGTTATACAGCTTCAACGTTTGAAAACCAGGGACAGGTTTTCTGAGAGCTACGGCTCGCTAAAAGTGCTTCAGGTTTCCTGAAATAGTAGTGATTAGAGAAAAACTAATTGAATACATATCCTCGCTTACCAATTTATTCTATTCGTTGATCAATGCATAACAGTGCTGGTAAACAGCACTGGTTTACAAGCGCAAGTATTAAACGACCCAAGTACATGTCTAAAACAATCATTAAATTATTTGAATATTCAGATACGCGTACAAACCCAAATGTGCTTCATAAGGATAATTAAATAAATTATTAAAAAAACTGATTTTATTTTATTTTGTTATCTAGAAATTCATAAAATGCACAAGGTTTTAAGAATAGTAGAATTACTGGTTTAAAAAAACTTCTAAGAAACTCTGTGCCCTGAACTTGATCCAACACATTTTTTAAAAAAATCAACAGAACAGATCATAAATTAGCTTAATTAAGTTACATATACTTTTTTAAATGAAACGTTTACTTTGTCCCCAGCCCTAGTTTTAATTGTATTTCTATGCAAAACTAACACTTTACATCGTATCAGTCATCTTTAATTGAAAAAAAAAATAAAAATGCTGATTAAAAAAACTAATAAATAAATAAATAAATAAATAAATAAATACGAAGCCTGAAGGGGAGATCAGGTCCCTTATGATGACAGTTATCCTTATTGTCCTTCCCTAAATTTGCATTTTGTAATTTTGAACATATAAAACTAAAATATCAGAGGTAGATATAAACATTATTGTATTTGATTACTTAATACTTATTTTAACACTTAAATGTGTAAATATTAAGTTAGAATGTTGTGCTGCTGACATTATCTTCAGGACAGATGCATATACATATATACTTTCAATAAAGTCGATCTTTGACCATCTCGTGACTGATGTAAGATTTGAAGATTCAGATGAACTGGACAAACTGGTCGCTGACCAGGGAATACCCTATAAAAGGGTCATAGATTGGTTTTTATTTTCACTTAATATTCAAAGATATGCCTAGGGTAAATTCTGTGCACCACTCTTTCGTGACTATAGATTTGTGAGATTTTTGTATGGAATTAATGTCTTGGCTCTGCTGGTCTTTAGTGCAGAGTAGTCAATACTTAAAGGTTCCGACTGATGTATTTTTGCCATTGCTCTTCGTGTGGGATAATCATTTGCAACTTGTCTTGCTTAAATATTTTATGTTGCTTAAAGTACCTTTCTGCATCGGATATATATATATATATATCCACAGACTTGACATTTAATATGGAATATTTCAGTTTCGAAGGTATACCTAGGTAAAAATACGTTTTCTTTTCAAAATACTCCGATTTCATATAAGATTTATGAATGTAAAAGTGTGCAGTCAGGTGTGTCACTACCAATTAACTGACTTTCATGCCTGTTGCGCTGCTACATTATGTAATTTGCAGTGATTTAATTGGGTAGTGTTCCTTTGGGCTGATCAAAGCTTGGCTTAGGCAAAGCTTGGTTCTGCCAAAAAAGTATCCATATTTCGGCAACTACTGCATAGAAGAATTTGAAATTTGAAAGACAGACATAACCAGACAGATCATAGCGCCAAACGGAACGGTCCCCACAGTTTTATAGAGTAATGCCCAGACTGATGTACCTACACAGAAGTCACCCCCAATGTATCAAAATTTTACCTACAGGGTACAGGATGCACTGTCTTTCGGGATACGCTGCTGCAACCTAACAAAAAACACTTAGTCTGTTCAGAACGAGGGGTAAATTGCCACTAAAATGCGTTTTTCAAAGCCCTTAGCGAACAACAAACTGGTTTTAGCAGGTAAGAACACCAAATGACCTCCGAGGTACCCACTGTATACAGCAAAACATCGTCGTCTGCTTCTCTAATGAATTGGGGGCCATGAAGGATTCTAGGTAGAACACTGAAACTGCGTGTCTTTCTTTATTGCGGTCAGATTCCACCTGTACCGCCCAATTAGTCAAAACAGAGTTTACAGATATCCAGAAGAGGCCTACGACGAAGCATATGCGGGGTCTAAAGTGACAAGGGTGATTGACAGCGTCAGTATTTGGAGTAGATTCCACATTGGTGCCAAACACCAATGGTAGTCATCGACGAAAACCTGAACCAGATCAAATAAGGGAATAATCTCGGGACCACTTGACTATCATTTGATAGGGGGCACCTTAGGAACAATTCTAGGTTGCACGATGAGGTTGCAGGTTCACACAGAGCACTTTTAATAGCAGATAACTTACAGAACCAAGGGAATGAGCAGCTACCCTGGTCATCAAAATCGCCACATTTGAAGCACATAGACAATATTTCGGTAGACCATTACTCACCATTCAACTGCCTACATAACCTACAACAAAACTGGACCAGATTGGACAATTTTAGACCGATGCCTGGAATGCTATTCCAGATTGAACTCTAAAAACCTACCCCCAAGAAATGCCTTGCCGCTTGAGAGCGCTGGCAACAGCCACGAAGAGGCCAGGCGTAACAAAGACCATTACTGTGACTAGCAACTGACATGAGGGTCTTTTGTGGAGCGTATTACCCTTTTACAGACGATAATTTGGAAAATATGGAGATCCAAAATATCTCTTTTAATGGGAGTTGTATGACATAGAATAGGCAATGTGTTTTTTTTGCTTCTCTGGCGAATACCATAAATGAACTGATGTCACAATGACATCAAAGAGATAATGTAAACTTATTAAAACACGATTTTAATCCTTATTTTCATTTATCAGTCAGCAAAATAGGAAAAAACTGATAAAAAATTATTTCGAAAAAAATATTCCATATTAAATGTCAAGTCTGTATATAACGAGATGTCTAATGACATAAAAGGGAGATATGCTGGAATGTTGCATAAAATGGGTTTTAAAAAACACCATATTACGTCTTGAGAATACATTATACAGTTATACATGGTGCAGTTAGGACGATGTAGAAGAGTTGTGGTAATTAATAGTGGTGATTGTGATACATTGGGGTGACGTTGTATGATCCCTATGAGGTAATAATGAAGCGTCTACTGCCACTACAGACCTACATGTATTAAGAATGGGGGCCACCAAAAGCAATACATATTTGTCAGAGGCGTGTTAGGAATGTGCTTCTTAACTCAAAACCATCTAGTTGCCAAAATAAAGAAAAATATAATTATAAGTATCTCGAATCACGAACACCACTATCAACTCAAATATGTTTTCAAATATTACAACAACAGCGACAATAAATTTTTCTTAATTCTTATACAAGAACAACACTATCCAATTACAATAAGGCTTTCTATGGGTTCTTCAATTCGTGGCCACGTCCTTTTTGCACGAGAACCAGGATGAAAAATCTGTCATTTTGGATTTTACATCGGTCGCTCTTTCATCTTTAAGTAAGACTTCCAAAACCCAGGGTCTGCCATAAATATAGATGAAAGGGTGAAGGGAAAGACTAGTCGATGACAGAAAAAGAAGTAACTCTTGGCCATGGACAGATAAGAGGCTAATCTCAGAGCTCTTAACAGCCAGATTTGAAAACCAGTTCACTAAGCTGACAACTATAAGGATGATAGTTACACGTATCCATCGACTGAAGATTCCTGGTTCCAGATCCCAATCACTAATCCTCCTCCAGGAGAGGCACAAAACCACAACCAATATCAGTAAAAATATGACGGGGCAAAAGTTGAAAGAAATCAATAACCAGTCAAGAACATCTCTGGCGTCTTTGGTGAAAACGAATACATGGCAAAAGATTGAGTTGTTAAAGTTACCAACAACTGAGGCAGTGCTCATGTAAAAATAAAATACAAACACAAAACCTGACCAGAGGAGATATCGACCTTTTGGAAATACAAAATCGGGAAACAACACAAGTCGGACGTCTTCCGTGACCATTAGCACCATTAAGTGCAAAGTACCGCCAGTTGCGATATTCAACACACAAGCCATACTCTTACAAAGCCAGGGACTTGACATTTCTTCTGTATGCAAATCAAAGTCACTCTCAAAATACAAGCTCATTCCGGCTACTGTCATTAAATAGACACCACAACAGATTTGACAAATTGCCACTGAAATAGCAAATACGACATTTTCGACAGTCATACCCGATTTATGGAAGCAAACCCAGGAGATTACTACAAGATTACCAAGAATTATCAGTACAGCAGCTGCCCATAGAAGAGCTTGCCAGTACACGTCAGAATTGGAGCACTTGGCGATTCCGTTACCATTTAATAGTGAACACTGATACAAATGGCGCGCTAAACAACATAACCAATCAGAACTACTCTGAAGTTGAACGGCAGGATTCAAATCTGAGACAACTTTTGGGTCAATATAACTCAATGGGTTATCTTCAAGTCTCAGGTGCAAAAGGTTCTTAATTAATTTAAATGTTCCACTATGAAGAGTATCGATTTGATTGTGGCTTAGATCTAAAGCTATTAAGCTCGTAAGACCCACAAAAGCATTTTTGCCTACAAAATGGATCTTCATGCCAGACAAATTTAACATTCCCAGACGCTGCATGCCAAAGAACGCATAATCCAACAGCATGGTAAGTGGATTATTAGTTAAGTCTAAATTTTCCAGGTAGGACATATCCTGAAAAGTGTATCTTTCAATGATGCTTAGAAAGTTACTTGATAGATTAAGTTCTCGTACATTAAAAAGACCTTTAAACACTTCGTAAGGGAGGTCAGAAAGTTCACAGGCAGAGATATCCAATCTCACCAAGTACAGAAACCGAGAAAACGTTTCACCAGTCAGTTGAAAAGGATTTCCTGAAAAAGATAAACTCCTCAGTTGGAGTGAATAGTGTGGTATCTTTGACAAATGCTGATGACTGCAATCAAGTGACTCCCCCAAACATGTGCACGAAGAAGGACAAGGGGGGTAAGCACAAAACTTTTCATCATCCTCGGTGATGAAGTAGTTTACAGTGCCATCACAAAGTTCTGATAAATGCAAACAATTCTGGTAGTTTTTCCCGCGAAATGATCCAGGACATGAGTATGCATGTGTCGTGCAATTATCTTCATCCTCCCCACCTGGACAGTTTTTAATTCCATCACAAATACTGTGTAAATTAATACAGTATGACGATGGGCACTTGTACATGTCTTGGTCTGGGCAGTGATAATCTTGGCACCATTGCAGGTGTTGGCCACCTGTACAATAGGCAAGGCTTCCGTCCTCATATATTTCTTGAACACATGCTTTTTCTGGTGGGAAGCAACCATGGGTTCCATTGACACAAGGGACTGTACCATAAGGACACTTGACTGTATTGTTCCACGCCTCATCTTCGCCTAATACACCAGGACAGTCACTGACGCCATTCTGGACGTGTTGGTCAGAAACACAGTTGCCAGAATAGCATACGAAGCTGTTGTTGTGATATTTACTGCAGTCTGTGATGCCACAGCCAACTTCATCTGAGCCATCAAAACAATTCTGAATTCGGTCACAACGTTGTGGTAGTGGGATGCATTTACCATGGAGGCAGCGGAACTGATTGACATCACACTTCGGATGAAAGCACTGTGTCTCGTCAGACCCATCAGGGCAATCTGGGTAGAAGTCACAAAATTTTGATACAGGAATACATAGCCCCTTGTCACATGCAAAACCATGAGGTCCACACAGACCCTGGCCGTAGGCATTAGTCTTCGTTACTCCCAACAGGTGGCAGTTTAACTCATCATCTCCACCAAGACAATCTTGGACACCGTCGCATTGATGGTGTCTCAGAATGCAAGACCCGTCTGCACATTCGTGGTAAATGTTTGAATTGTTACATGACATATTAACGGTTTGAAGGTCAGATTCACAGAGAGCATACTTCAAGCTGTCAAAGACATTCCAAAGGTGTACAAATGTCGGTAAGGTGCAATTTATTATCTCCCACTGTCGTGGTGACCTACAATGATAAATATGTGTCAAACTCTATTAAACTGGCATTACATCAAAGGCATGTTTCTTACGGTGTAAAATAAATAAATACATTTGTAACAGACATTCATAAATGAATGTGGTGAAAAAGAGCACGTAAAGAGATAGGGATGTTGAGAAAAAGTCACTTGAAAAAAGTGATAATGCGCACAAGTTTGTTGAGGAAAATGTGGAATTTATGACTGACTGTTTCATACCTGTGGCCTAAAGGGTTTTCCTCGGTCTTCACGACTGTGGGATAATGCACCGCTACAGAACCATAGTTGCATGTTGCAGAATCCACGTATTCAAAGTCCGCAGCCATGATTAATGTCTTCATATCTCCTGGCTGCCTGTGGATTTTGATGTATTTCAAAATATTCTCTTTCAAATTTTCATTGTAAAGGGCTAACCTCCACCCATATCTTTCACAATTTGTTTTCACCAACCCTTCTAAAACTTGCAGTGCTTTACCCCCGTTCCACCAGAATATGTCTGCACTTGCTTTCGTCAGGGATATGTCTTCTATTTTGTAACAAGTGTTTCCAATTCTCCACCACTTCTTCGGGCATGTCTTAGGAGACACAGTGGCAGTTTTCATTGATTTTGTTGTGTCCAGAATGACGCCAACTGCTTCGAGCGCTAGAGAACTGACTGTTTCATTGTTTTCTGTTTGTCGAGGTAACGACAACATACAAAGTGTACCTGCCTTTGGAATAGGAAGATAACACGGGATTTGCACCCAGTTTGAAGACACACGGGGAGTTGTGAGGACCATTATGGTACAGCGTCTACCTTTCCGCTGAACTGGCTGTTTAGCTTTTGTGTTGAAAACACTGTGGACAAATGGATCGAGGTTTAATAATGCTAGTTTCCCATCAAGCAGGTGCTTGGAAGTGATGGGGTCATACCATTCGGTTATACCACGTGAACCATCAGACCACGTGACATTGCTACCCTGCAATATATTCAAATATAAAATGATACAATATCAATCCATTTTATTAAAGAGAGTCATATATACGAAATACAAAGATAGCAAAAGGGGCTATGTCTTATAATCAACATTACCAAAAGCTTAATTATATGCTGAAAAATAGACGAGCAAAAATAGTGTCTGGAACATTTATGATAATAATAAGATGTATGAAATGTAAATTATAAAGCGAAAATGTTACATTCAATATCTAATTACAAGTAATTGTAGGAAGAGAAAAAACACAACAGAGGTCAGCTTATATGAAGAAGAATAGAAACAGTTATTTTTCTTATGAAAATGCTTGTCGAAGTCATTGCCATCTGTTTAGCGGGTCTTAGTTATTATGACAGGAGAGATTACATCCAATTTATACAGAACAAGAGTGTATAACGTATCTCATTTTCTAAGTAGGAGGAAAAGAAAGTGAAAAGAGGCGGGCATACAATCTGATTTACAGATGTTAACTTACATCTCTAATCTCTAGTCCAATAAATACCAGCGAATGTCCTTTGACAACTATGTCCTCAAACCAAGTCCTGATGAGGATGTTCTTAATGGCATCTATCTCCATAATAGTCTGAAAAATAGCCAAAGTCCCTCCAGTCCTGGAGCACAGAGTATTCGCCTGCATCCAAGACATTGGCTGGTCAGAATACACGAGGTTATAACATTTACCTTGGAACTCAATCCCTCCAAACTCAGCCACGCTACAGTTGGTAGTGTCTGCCATAGTGATTGCAAATCTGTCTTCACGATCCAAGTGAAACTGAACCTCAAACTTCTTGCAGTCTTCTCCAAACATCGGACTTTGATTATTGATTTTGTAAACAAATCGATAATTTGATGTGCTTGTCCACACAAAGGGAGACTTAATTTTTCCCTCCACAAAGTTGATTAAACATTCACCGGGCCCATCCTCACATGGAAAGTATTCCTTGATCCAAAAGTTCACACGCTCTACATTAAGGCTACAATGCCAACTTGGTCCATCTTCTATTGAAAACACGTATGATCTGTACCTTCCATTTTGGGGTATGTTTTTAAAAAGAGTCCCGAAGGTGACCTCATAGTACAAACCTGCTTGGTAAAAGGTTAAATCCCCTGGACCGCAAGGGTTATAGAAGTAGATACGAATGTGGATGTTAAATTGGTCCAAAGGGTGATAGTCCGTTAGCTTAACCAGAAGGCGATATATTCGCGTATTTCCATCTTGTGACGGGTACATATAACTTTCATGCCTCGTGAAGTAAAAATGATAAAATACATCTGGCAGATTTAAAATCTCCTTTTCATGATGGGGATGTAATTCAAACATTCTGAGTCTAGTTTTCGCGTTTTGCCAGGTGCCTTTCACTTCAGTAAAATAAGGACATCCGTCCATCTCATCAGTGGAAATAGTGATGTCCAGTTCGTTGATAAATGTTGGTGACATGGGTTGAATGGCCAAGTTGTAAAGGAACGTGAACATTGATGATACATATTTTATGTTTGCCGGAAGATGATATTCCACTTTTGCTTTGTTTAGGACGCTGGGAGCGGAGTCGAAGTAGGACAGCTGAGGGTTTCGTGGAAGTTGAACAGAGTCAGTATTTGTTAGGTTTGTTATTGACATCGAGCTATCAATACCAAGGCTACCGAAATCTTGCAAAATATTGGGAAGAAAGTTTGTTACAGGAGTCTTGATCCTCGTGTGAGTCAGGCTCATGTATGCAATTTGCTCAACTAATTTCGCTCCCTGAAAGTTGAATGCTCCCCCTACAACATAAGCTATAATGTATAGCGTGTGGAACGTCAGGTCATAAAAACTGAATACTTCATGGCAAACTGGTCCGATGGCGGCTTTTGCATCCTCCCCAAAGCCATCAACAAACAGCATCATCCCAGCATACGGGCACCTGTTCACCCTTGGATTTGCATACAGGGGTAAGTCTTTTAGCCCATAACCCTCCCTGTATTCAATGTTCATACGTAATCCATATAGTCCTTCCGCTAGTCCGTACCAACTCTGATGGCAGTTATACTGTGTTAAGGTGTAAGAAGTCAGAGTTGCATTCAAATGTATCACAAAAGGAGACCCTGAAGCATATATCCAGCTTGTGTTTAACCGTATACATGGAACTGAGTCAGTTTCCAGGTTGACACAAGGAACGGCCCACGTCCCAGTAAAGTTTGCTTTGAATGAAGTCTGTTGGCTGGATTTATCGTGGCTTACTTCTATGTAAAATTGGAATGTCCCTGAAGTGACGTTCCCAAACTTTTCACCGGACGTAAGGTTTATGTGTACTAACACACTGGCCTCTGCTGATGGACCGTCGTGAACTCGTACAACGTCTGGTAAGCCATTTCTGTCTCCATATGAATGTATATGCCACCGCATCTGAAGTAGCTTCGCTATGTCTGTTCTCACATAGAATTTGTGAATGTAATGGGTCTCGGATTCATCAGTTATCGTCGAGTTATTAACTTCTAGAAACCCCTTTTCCCGGAGGTATATTGTGTTTGGTTTAGTTTTGTGTTGTTTCCACGTTTTTTCAGGCAGGGCTTCATAAAATGCCTCGAAGCCAAATTCAACCTCTAACTGCTCGTCGGTAGTAAAGATAATGGTCAAAGATGGCCCCGAGGAATAGGAGCTCCAAGGAAAGGCACTGCCACAAAATCTACCGAGAAGCGCGCCGGTTGTGTCCATCCCGTCATAAATCTCTACCCGATCATACAGGCAACCATCAACGAACTCTAGGTTGAAATATTCAAATGTTAAATTGACTATATATCCCGTGGGAACATTAATGTGCCAGGTGCAGTCTTGGTTTTCTAGATAATGTTTGATGCCCCATAATAAATCCAGCAGTGGGATTTTAATACGTCCACACATGGAAGTGAAATGTCTGAAGGACCCACATCCCGATTCACCATACCCCTTATTACATATCTCAAGCACACAGTAACTCAGAGTATGCCTGTAGTCTAGGTCTATGCCTTCTTTGCTAATTTTCTGGATACAATCTCTTATAATCTTGTCACTATTTTGGAGGCTCCATGGCGTAGTCAGGGTGTCGTTGCCTGATGGCGAGTTGATTCTGTCGGTTGTACCTTCCGGTTTGCTTCCCATATCAAAGCTGGCAGTACTAGTTTCTTCCAAAATATTAACTTGCATATTTTCCGCTGACGTTGCGTTGAAGGGGTTCCAGGCTTCCCCCGTCGTGTTGACGGTATTATCTCTAGACGTCAGGTTTCCGCTTTCTAGCTTAAGGGCGGTCGTCGTTTCTGAAGGGGCGTTTCTGTTACCAGTTCTCTTACGCGTGGGTGCCCGTGTAATACCATGCACCATGATATCGGCGCTAGACGATTCCCATGAACTGGGACCGTCGAAAGGTTTTGTCGCCTTGCTCACGCGACCCGTGCTGTCATCATTAGGTGCCACCGCCGTGACGCTCAAGGCACTTGAGCCCCCAGTGCCAGCATGATTATATATGACGCCGAATAATAAAGAAATGTACAATAGCATCCGACGACGACAAGAACGGCCCATGGTTTCTGAAAGAAATGGTTCTGAGATAAAGATTTAAGATGGTACTTTAATTGGAATCAGTTAATTAAAATAACATATTGGCGCACTATTACGCTGTCAATTGTAATTTGTATACTCTCCGTCTACGTATTAAAGACATTTTGGCACAAAATACATACTTGGTTAGCGTTTTCAATGCGCCACTTGAGATGCCAAATTTAAAGTTCCCTTCATGAATTCTCTTTGAAAATACTGTACCTAAATGCGTTTTCTGCATACGAGTCTTTTCAAAAACTGTTTTATCGGATGGGTTGACTCTCTTGGTAATTCAAATTCTAAACAAAATCTATCCAATAATTATGCCATCGCCTTTTTTTAACTGAAAAAGTAAAGAAACGCTCACAATGAACAAAATGTATTTTTTAAACTGTATTCGATAAGCTTGAGCTCTTGCTTTCTAATGGTTTTATGAAAAATGAAAATGTTCCAAACATGGTCTATGTTTTTGTAATGATAATCATTCTTAAAGGTACTTTGATTATTATTATTTAGAGGGAATAAAGGCCTTTTTAAGATCACATCTGGTAATTTTTCAAGACATAGTTTAAGATTGATAAGTTTCTCATATTTTGGAACATTTTTGTTTTGGAATATATTTGAATTACGAAAAAGGTAAACAACTTGAGTGCTTATTATTCGGTACCTGGTTGCAGGAGTGACTGGTCTCCAGTTTAATGCCTCGATTGTACACAAGCATGTAAAACACTATTTTACTCGTTGGGAAAGTTCACGCGGCTTATGGAAAGCAATCCTGGCTGAAATTTTAACACCAAGTCATCCATTAGTACTTGTTTCAAACTTTTTTAATGCGTAGGGACATTATTCATTCTAATAAATTTATTAAAGCAACTTCTTATAAGTTTTCCTTTCGCTGGTACTCACATTCTTAAACACTATGAAGTTAATGCGTTAATTGTGCCCAATACTATTTTTCCCATTTTACAATTCAGGCACCACCTTTATGACCAACTTAAAGTATTAAAGTTGATACCGTTGTTGCATGTGATACTATTTAAAGCGAACTTACTTCAGGTACTTTTCAGATACAAGGGACCAAACACAAATAGGAGCATAAAATATAGATATACATTTTTTCTATGTGAAGAAACAAATGGTTTTAATGTATGATGGTTCTACCAAAATACAAATACAAACAGACATCATTCTCCTATCTATCTATCAATGATTCAAATCTTCTTTAAATTCGATTATAAGTTTAACGACAAACAAACTCAAAATTCCAACCAATGGAGATGAAAGTGAATAAAGTTATTTTAACTAAATAGATAATAACCGGTAATTATGATATATATCATGAAGATATCATGGAGATACGTACCAATAATATAAGATGTGTGAATATCTGTCTATGCCGTGATAGGAGACCACGTGGAGGTAAACAACTCAGGACAGTTGCTGGAGACTGGTACACAACTAACTGTTGAAGTTCTGATTACTTGTTCACATATATGCACTTGATGAAGAGACACTATACGCCTAATTTCTTTCTAAGGAAGGCTCTGTTTTGGTCTCTGTTTTATTCATGTGGGGAAGAGTTTATAGTTCCCCCCCTTTTGGTGGGACGCAGGTGGAGCTAGGAGCCTAGATACCACTCACGCGTTCCAGACTCTTGGAGTACCCTCTGATAGCAGCAGTCCTTGTAGTTTTGTTGGTACACAATTCTTCAATTTTGAAACCGGTTAGACTACAGAAACCCCCGTCAACAGAGGGTACTCGCTGAGTACCTTGTGAGGTTTAGGCGTTAATGGTTCCTTTAATGCCATTTTGCGTAAGCAAGCCTTTATTTTTTGTCTTAAGGCAACTTATTCGTAATACTGCTGTTATCACGTAATAGTTCACCCCATAAGAGCTCACAAGACATATAATTCCCTAATGACTTATTTATACGTCATTTTACATTGCATTTCATATTTTTTATTTTTGCATGTATGTGGGCAACGTTTACCTCATCGGTGCGAAACCGTAATTTCGTTTTATTTCAATTTATTGACTGGTTTTGTTTGATAAAAAGGAAGGCTCTGCGTTAATTTTCTCGACACAATACGTTCGGTTTACAAGAACAAATCTTGCTCCTTGAAATGGTTACAGCTAGACACAAAACATATATCAAAGTATAAGTACGATGGGGGAATAAGAATAAGGCCGCATTCAGTGGACTAACTAGTCCGTGGGTCAAACATGGCGACCCACTAAAAAGCCTGCCGTCTGATCCGCTAATAAACACTGAATAAATTCCCTGTGGGGTAGTTTTTATGTGGGTCGGCCATATTTGATCCTCAGACCAATTAGTCGACTGTTCTGAATGCGGCCTAAAATGGGCATAACCATAACGACATTCGGAAAGAACATTTAGCAATCGCCGACAAAATAGGGGTTAAGATAGTAAGAGCGCATTCAGAACGGATGATACGCGGACTGGTTGATCCGCCGACTTAATATTGCGGGCCCCACTTACAAGCGATGCCTCTAATTACCTGATAGTCTCCCCGCCTCCACACGCTCCGCTGCTGCAGGGGCCTAGCAATTAAACCTCGTAGCGGAGATTTAATCGGTTTAATGGCGCTTGTGGAGGGGGGGGGAGACCATCAGGGAATTAGCGACATCGCTGTTAAGTGGGCAGCCATATTTAGTGCGCGGTTAATTTGTTCTGAATGCGCTCTTAGAAGTAGCCGAATGTAAATATTCGCAAAGATCCTTAGCCAATGGCTGGGAGTTGACACTAAAACATTGATATGTGCGCGCCCACACACAAACACACGCACACACACACATGCAGAGAGAGAGAGAGAGAGGGAGAGAGTACGACGGATGTTTTTTTTTTATCAAAAGTATTTTTTTTTATTTTCATAACATATAGTGATTGGTATAAATACATGAATCAACATCAGTACACATTCACATTGTAGTTCATAAGATATTTCTTTTAATAGGAAGGAGTACAACGGATGTTGGTTAAAAATTCAATATAACGTTTCTTAACGTGTGTGTGTGTGTGTGTGTGTGTGTGCACGCGCGAGGGATGGGTGTGAACATAATAAGAAGAACCATTATGTAATCGGTGTGGTATTTCTTCTCGGTAGTCTACTCTGGTGCCTTTAGGGACATAAAAAGACGCACAAGTGAACGACGTAATGCTTTCCCCCCAAGGACGGAGCAGGTGAGGCAATGCGTGTTCTGTTCGACCGTGCTTGCTATGAAGTCAACATTACAGTGAAAACACCACGTCTCTTCTTCACACATTGCTTGGGGACATCAAGTTAATGGACTACGGTAATGACGCGATCTTTTCAAACAGAAAATTGTGAATTTTACAGATACTGTATTTTTAAGTCATCATTTCTTAACAACAGAAAATGCCTATTCAGTGCTAGCAACAAAATGGAAAAGCATACTATCAAAGTTTTATTTTATTCAGTAAAAGCACCATAAATGCTATATAGAAATGTATTTTAAATGATTCTAAAATGATGCGTCTGCAAAATTGACCATTCTCCCCTTTGGAAAGATCGATTCAATGCCGTAAAAACATAACGTTGCCTCCAGGTGACCATCAAGAGTGAACTTACGCAAAGAAAATAAGGGCAATTTAAGACCATTTAAGTGAAGGGAGCTTCAAATTACACCTGTGTCGCAATGAGTAGGATCGTTAACCAAGAGACGCAAACCATAACAGTGCTGCATAAAAGCTATCAATACATTCTGATTTATACTTAAATTTTTACTCTTTTAAATGTGTGCGTGTGTGTGTGTAAGAAAGACGAAGCAGGTAGGTAAATGGCCCACAATTTATTGTTGGCATCCTTTGAACCATTTACTATAACTCCACTTTTTCTTACACTTGAAATACACTTTTCTGTTGTACTGTGCATCTACCTATTTCAATTAATCTGATTATTGCTTGTGCTAAAGTTTTTTCAGCATTAAAGGATCAATGATTTAGTGTTTTTCCTGCTGTTATTGGCCATTTTGGATGTATCAAATGGCACCAACACTACTCCAAATAGTAAAGAGGACCATTCCAACTTGTATCTATCACTCAAATAAGCTCAGATAGTGCTGTGACCAAAACCATAGGTCTCATCTATGAAAAATTAATATTTGTAATGGGCATTGGCGACCATTTTTTGGAAAAAATCGTGATTGTCTAAAATATGGTACTAATTAAGTTTATTCATGAGGATCAAGCCCCAGTATTACACGAGCAATGTGTACTGAGTTCAAAACTGTGACTGAAAATGATAATTCAGTATTTTAAGAAAATTTATAATGAAAAACGGTACGTTATCGATATTGTAATGGATTTAACGACCACCTTGTGAAACTTTCAGTAGCGTCAGTTGTTGCATATCTCATTGCTTAGATCTAAATTAACAAAACATTTGTTATTTGTAATTTGCTCTAAATTACTTGTGTATGAAAAGTGATATTATCCAATGTTTTCATCCAATTTTTGTCAACGTTGATATTTCTCTGACAGTTAACGGCCATTTTGGATTTGTTGAAAGGTACTTTTACGATGTAAAACGGTAGAGGGACTTCTATTAACACACTTCTAGTGCAAGGCTGGACTGAAATAGTGGTATTAGCCAATTCAAGGACTTTTCATATGCAAAGTTGTATAGGCATATTTCTCTTGAAAATGGCGATAATCTGGTAACCAAGCCATATTTGCTTGAGAACCCCAAGGGGGATCGGATCAAGAAAAAATCTCTATATGAACAAAACTGTCTGGGTTTACGTATTGGAGTCATGGGAGTGACTACTAGACTATAACGCTGTTCAAGACATCAGTTCTACTGTGCCGCACAATGTGGGTAGGCTTTTCGTGGCGTACTGGTACTTGGTATTTTACATACTGGTAAGTGGTATTTTTCAAAAGCACTGCTGGTTACAGATGTTCGTGACAATTAGTTTACCCTTTCATACAATGCAGGTAGCCTATCGTCTATGAAAGTATTCTTGTTTAAAAGCACGTTTTTTGGCTCCTGTCTAAGCTGTAGAAGTAATATTTGAGATAGGATCGAGGCAGTTAGAGACATGTAGTTTCAGCACTCTGCTGAACACTATATCAATAAACTGCATAAAATAAAATTGTTGTATTAGAATGCTCTCTTTATTTCATCAAGTTCTAGAAATTCAGTGTATGACTTAAGGGAGACCGAAACGCTAGGGTTTTTATTTCTTATGAGAAATGGGGATATAATGCTGTCGCACCAATAATCGGAGTGAATTAGCTTATTCTAGCTGATTACATAACAGCAGCAGTACTTTTGGGGGTGAAAACTGTAACATCGATTTCAAATAGATCTACTTCACCTGGACATCACAACAATAAGTACCACAATCTGGTTCCTGGGAATTTTTTGAAGGGCTGTTATCAGTAAAGAGGCGAAATAATGCTTTTGTTTTATAGAACATTGTAATCAGGGCTTCATACTTGTATGTCCCAAACAAAATGATTTAAACCCAAACGCTGGCAGTATTGTGGATAACACCCTAACTAGTCTATGGGCCAATGTAGACCCCCCTCCCCCCCCTTAGTGATTTTCGTTCACTATGTTTTTCTGATAGCTTAGGTCCTAAGCTTTGATTTTCCGCTTGTTTGCCATTAAACTGGTGGTGGGTGTGTGTGCTACAGCCGTTGCCATGGTAACGTCTGAGATAAAAAATTGAAATTTCTGAGACCAAAAAAATATTAAATTTTTCAAATGTGTTAAGTGAATGGAATTCAAAATCCTTTCAGATGTATAGTTTAAGAGCTGCACTATACTTTATGATCCTCAAAATATTCCAAGATGGCTGTAAATTCAAGATGGCGGCCAATTTTTGCTAATTTTTTAGTAATTTCAATTATTTTTCATATTTGAGTTTTTATTCAATAATAAAGGAATAAGAATGTGGGATATGTTTTGTACGCCGGAATAGCATACAACCTCTTCTTGCTACCTACAGTATTTATTTTAGATGAAACCTTTTGATTTTGTTGTAAAATCCTGAAATCCAAAATGGTGGCCAAAATATAAGTCTGCTGTTCCAACTGGAAAGATGCTAGATTTATCATCAAAGTGTCATTCTTTATTACTTTTAATAAACTGAATTCGAGCTTAGGACTTTTTAAAACAATTTGCATTAATTCTGATTACATTAAGACTTTCAAAATTCAAAATGGCCGCCAATATGCTTATACACACTGGCTAAAATTGATATAATATGTTCTTCCAACAGAATATTAATTTAAATTATCTCCCACCAACTTAGTCCCATTAGTGATTTTTGTTTACTATTATTTTCTGGTAGGTTAGGCCCTTAGCTTTTATTTTTTGCTTGTTTGCCATTAACCTGGTGGTGGGTATGAGTAACAGAGCTGTTGCCATGGTAATGTCTGGGGTTGAAAATTGATATTTTTGAGACCAAAAATAAAAATTAAATATTCCAAATGCATTTAAAATCATGGAATTCACAATTATACCAGATGTGTAAATTAAGAAGTGTGCTATACTTCACAATTATCAAAATGTCCCAAGATGGCAGCAAATTCAAGATGGCTGCCAATTATTGCTCATTTTTAATAATTTTGGGAATTTTTTTATATTTGAGTTTTTATTTAATTATTAAGAAATTGCAATGTGGCATGTGTTTTGATGTTCCATAATGGTAAAAAGCCTCTGCTGTCTGCCTAAAGTGCTTGTTGAAGATGTAACCTTTTAATTTTGACGTAAAATCCTGAAATCCAAGGTGGCTGCCACAAAACATGTCTTTTACATACGGCTGTCCTAACTGGAAAGATGCCACATTAATCATCCCAAATTACATTCTTTATTACTTTTAGGTCTACTGAATATGGACCTAGGACCCTTTTCTATAAATTGTGTTAATTCAGATTGCATTATGACATTCGAAATTCAAAATGGCCGCCAACTTGCTTACACATGAAATGATATAATACATTATTCCAATACAAAATAAAATTTAATAAACTCAAGCTAGCTCAGCCCTATTAGCAATTTTTTTTACAATGATTTTCTGATAGCTTTGGCCCTAAGTTCAAATATTCTGCTTGTTTGCCCTGTAATAGGTGAAAGGTGTGACAGATTCAGCTGTTGCCATAGTAACACAGGGGTTTTAAAATTATAATTTCTGAGACCTTTAAATTGCCATGTATTTCAAATATATGATCTCGCTGTATTGTAAACTTTTTTAAAAAATTAGACTTGGACCTCAGTTATCAACAAAATTATTTGAAAAAATTATCGTAGTTAAATTGCCAAAATGGCAGCCAATCCAAGATGACGATAGATTTATGTTAATTTTCTTCTTATTACTGAAAGTAGCTTTTTGTAAACTTTGAAAGCAGCATTGGAATTGAAAAATGTTAGGTTTTTGGATATGCTGATATGAACAGAATTGCATAATTACTGTTTACAGTGATTGTTACTCCTATATCCTCTTTTTAAGTGTAATAAAACCTAAAACCCATGGTGGCCATCACAAAACAGGGTTCATACATATTGCTGTGCTGACCGAATATATATTACATTTTCGTTTCAAAATGCCTCTTGTGCTCTTTCTGATAAACTGAATTAACCTATTAGGATATTATCTAAATATAAATCATTTCTATTCATTTTCAGCCGAATTATATTTACTTGGCTATTCCAAAATTCACCATGGCCACAAATGGCCATGACAGTGCAGGTATGAATTTTGCTGCAATAATATTAAACAGTGCAACAAACAAATAATTCTAAAATTTGTGCAGTTAATTATAATCAAATTTGCCCTTTCTACACTGCTTTCACGGAAACACTTGTCCATATTTAGTTAAATATTTAGGATTAAGGCTTTTTGGAAATGGATGAAATGTCTTGGCTGTAGTCTTTTTTCATGAAGAATGTTCACTGGAAAGCCAATTAAAATTTGCTTTTACCTCTGAAACTGAGTTTTTGTTACAATCTAAGATGGTGTTCATCTATATGAATTAATGGAATAAAACATTTACATGTATATGCCATAACTCAGCTTCAAACTGCTAGAGAGGTAAAATTATATCCACGTTTTGGAAAAATCAATATATCCACTAACTTCAACTGAATATATAATTTAATTTTTTATAACATTTTACTTAAAATATCATTTATAGAAATGCAAAATCGCCATCTATATTTGCAAACTAGTTGCCTTTCACTCAAAATCAGACTATTTTGTGTCATTCAACTTGCCCAATAGATGGTAAGAGATGATTATTTCAGCCATCTACCGCACGATAATTTAAATACTTGTAGACCATATTGAGTTATTACAAATGTTCACGATCTTGGCTTCATATTATTCAAATTCAATACATCAAAAGGTAGCAACAAATACAAAAGAATAAAAGAAGGCAATTTTGGAGAACAATATACAATATTAGAAGTTTAATAGGACAGTAATATATACCAAAGTAAATCACCCAGGATTTGAAGTTTTTTTTTTGTTTTTAAAATGATAATTATAGGAATAACAAACACTATAAGCCGTAAGTAAAGACTAAATACCATATGGATATCAAAATACTTAACATTTCTCGATCCCATTAAATTTATTAAATTTTCAACGTTAGTTACTTACAGTAGAAACAGGTTTAGAAATCAGCTTAAACCGGCCGCAATTTTGATATTGCTGCCATCTTGAAAAAAATCACATCATCTTGGATGTTCAAAGAATGTTTTGCCATCATACCACGAATACAGCTGTCTTCTTAAGTTTACATTATTGTTGAAGTTTATATATTTGAAATGTATGAAATTTTCTTAGTCTCAGAAATGTCAACTTCGAACCCCTGTGTTAGTATGGCAATGGCTGGGTTAATTGAATAGAAAACAAGCAGAAAATGGGATCTTAGGATGTTAGCGATATATAATAATAAATAAAAGTTGCTAAAGGGGGATTCAGGTTAATAAAATCAATCTAAGTAACATTCTTTTGGAATATAATTTTCAATCAATATTTTAGCAAGAGTGTATCATATTGACCATAAATATATAGTTCCCTATACTCATTGACAGCCATTTCTTTCAAATGCGACAGAATACATTAGTATTTCAACTCAAAAGTTTTCTTTTCCATATCAAATGTGAGTGATTAGCATGTACATGAAACTTTGTGTGATTTCTTAGGTCAAATGTGAGTGACTTGCATTTATTGGGGGGGTATTATAGGTCTTTTATCTAGTCTAGGTTATTGTTGGCCATTTGATCTTTCTTTTTTTTTTAATCATTTTGCATGACCACACATCTAGTAGTGATCAGCACTATTAAAACATAAGTTTTCATCCAAACTTAAGATAAAATTAGGAATATTGCTGTCATATTTTTGTCTACTGGTTACAAAGATGTAAATTCACGGTCATTGGCGGCCATTTTGAATTTTGAAAGCCATACTGTAATCCAAATTAAGTCAAGTAATTGAAAAGGGTTCTGTTTTTATATTCAGTGCACCAAAAGTAATGAAGAACTTAATTTGGGATGATAAATCTGTCATATTTCCAGACAGGACAGCTACATGTAAAAGACTTGTTTTGTGGCAGCCATGTTGGATTTCAGGATTTTTCATCTAAATAAAAAGATTGCACCTTGAACAAACACTACAGGCAGAAAGTAGAGATTCCATGCTACACTGGTACATCAAAATATCCCAGATATTGCAATTCTTTAATAATTAAATAAGAATTAAAAAATTAAAAATTATGCAAATTTCTGAAAAAACAGCAAAAATTGGCCGCCATCTTGGATTTGCTGCCATCTTGGAAAATTTTGTTCATCGTTAGGTATAGTGCACATCTTAGACTACATGTCTAGAACGATTTTGAATTCTATTTAGTTTATGTATTTGAAATATTTTAGATTTTGTTGGGCTCAGAAATGTCAATTTTTAACCCGTGTGTTACCATGGCAACGGCTGTAGCACCCACACCCACCACCAGTTTAATGGCAAACAAGCAGAAAATAAAAGCTGAGGACCTAAGCTATCAGAAAAACATAGTGAACGAAAATCACTAAGGGGGGGAGGGTTTCGGTATTTGGCCCACGGACTAAACCACCAACCATGCCAATTTTCATGATAATATCTCTCTTCACTGCCTCACACCAATTTATGTAGCAGGAGTGCAGAAACGTGTTGAGTGGTAAATAAAGCAACAACAACAGCAACAACAACAAAAAAAAAAAATGTTTGTGCTGTTTACGTGTTTATTTTTATTGGAACAATAATAAGAGAAACACCCGGAAAGGGCCATTTTGCCAAACAGGCCTTTATAGCGTGTCGATATCCTTCTCAGCTTTATTTGGATATTCTGAAATCGAATTAAATTTTCCAATAACGTTACATATCAAATGAAAGCGAGTGGTGGATTAAAATAGGGTGAGATAACGATATATATGTCAAAGGCCCGGATCAAATCTAGTCCTATGCATAAAAAGCCCAGACCCCATGTTTATTACACCCTGGCTGGACTCATTCTTTAGGTCGTCTTTGCATTGTTAACAGCATAACGGGCAAGTTAAATGACCAAATTAATTGGTCAAGCTCCCAGTTTGTTTGTATGGCATGTGCAGGGGATGTCTTAGATCAAAGCACATATTATGATACTTACAGGTGTGGCAAATGAGATATACTTGTATTTCATTACCTGTGATTTGTAAAATACATCAGAGGATGATTCTTTTAAAGATGTTTAATGTTTAAAGAAAAGACATGTTACTAAGTAACATTTACTAAAGAAAAGTTAAATTAAAGGTGGGTTTCATTTGTGCCTTGATCTAAGACAACCCCTGCACATGCCACACAAACAAACTGGCAGCTTGGCTAATTAACTTGGTCATTTAACTAGCCCATTATGCTGTTGACAATGCAAAGACACCATAAAGAATGGGCCCAGCCAGGGCGTAATAAACATGGGGTCTGGGCTTTTTATGCATGGGACTAGATTTGGTCCAGGCCTTTAACATATACAAAACCAAGTAAGAGATCACCGCGCTTTATCATGCAAATCACCCTCATTACATGCAACAGCATCGCTTCCCTCACATTACAAACTCCATAATATTTCACATATCCCTGAGATTATCCACAGCGTCGGAAGGATACACGAGGGCGTCAGGAAACGTACGGTAAACAATATTTTTTTAAAAAGTTTCCCAGCTTCTGTAGTTTCAGGATTAGTGTAACTCAATATCAGCGTTGATTTCATCAATACCTGGTTGCGTACAGCGAGTTCCCGCGAAGTTGGTTGGCATTGGCCTTTGCGACCGAACTCATCCTAAACGAACCTTTAGTCTGTGTGATTTAGGTGTAATATTGATCTAGGTGGCCCCTCCCAGAGATTTTTGAAAAACAACTTTTGGGACATTAATAATTTGTTGGTTTTTTTTGTCTTTATTTCCTCCAAGTCCATTATAAGCGTAGGAATTTTCCGTCAGTGAGCGCATAGACGAGTATCACTGGTGGTAAAAAATAACCCTTTTGCATGTCAATGATCGGTGAAGTGTATCCCCTCTGTAATTGATGAAATACAGGCCGAATTAAGTACATGTATTTCTGTCGAGAATTTTGAAAATTTATTGCAAATCGCAAGATGTTTTCAGAACATGTGCGCATGCGTGACTGGAAACCCCCGTTTCTAATTGTTGATTTTTATTATTAAAAAGTACAGGTAATTTTGAAAGCTAACCTGTTTGGATTATTTATCTTAAAGCCATGTACTTTCTGTTACGTTTTCAAAGTGTGACTTTGAGCTTCCATGAGATGGCAACAATTTGCTTTACTTGCTTTTTAAAAATGGAAATGTTTCATTTGTCACAGAATCTAACAGTGAATCCAATTTCAAGCACAAATCAGAGAATTATTCAATATTTATTCAAACTCTATAGATAGGGTGGGACTACCTATATACTATTTTGTGAAAAGAAGCAAAGAATAGGAGTAACAAGATTCAACTTCATATGCCATTTTAAGTTTTTCTTTGAATTAAGTTAGCAGAAACTTACACCATAATACTGTAAACTTAACATGAATGATGGTATGTTTAATTTTAATGCAATGAAAGGCTGATAAGTAAATGAAGATATGAAACATCAATAAAAATAGACAAACAGATATAAAAAACAAATGTTCACACACACACACACACACACACACACACAAAAAAAAAATTCTCCACAAACGTAATGCATTCATTTTGTTGCTTTAATCATTTTCAGTTCATCACTGTCATAGTCTTATTCTAACAAAAATGCAATACTAGTACTATGAATAACAAACAGAAAAATATATAGTTCAAACGAACAATGTAAACAGCCTTTTGATATGTCAAATCCTGGTAAGCATTTTAAAATATCTGTGAAAGTCATCTGCTATAGGCTGAAATTTGTTCAACTGAAAAGGCTATTTGATTTCATTTTTTTCATTTTTGGCTTTTGGGATGAAGACATCCAACTTGGAAGTTTACGCTTGCTGTTCTCAGCCCCCTGTCCAGCACCAGCTGAGGAACCTGCAGGTTTAAAGGTGGCAGCACCAGCTGAAAGGCCTGCAGGTTTATAGGTGGAAGCACTATCTGAATATGATCTTGACAGCTGAGCTTTACTGGCCTGAAACAAGATTCAATAAAATAAAATAAAATAGCCAAATTGACCAAAGATTTTAACTTCATCATGCACATTTCCACAAATCAGTAACTAATTTACATAAATTTTCTTGAAAAATAAAAAAAGAAAATAAAAACAATAATAATTCTAATAGTTCAAGAATAACTGAAGCTCAATATAAGCACTACCAAATTAAATATTGGTCTAAAGAAGTATCTCGATCTCCTTCACTGACAGACAAAGAAAGAGACCGATATCTTACCGTGTCACTCCAAGTGTCACCACTGTCAGTGTCAGCAGACATTCCAAACTGGTGCTGTAAAATGGCAACAACAATCTTGATTTGTCCAAAGGAGATATAGTCCGGTAACTGGTCCTTGATGGGACTCAACTTGGAGATGTCTGAAATCAAGGCCAAAAAATTAATGTAATTACCTCAACCTGCTATATAACCAGGTATTACAGAACTAAAAATAATAATCAATACAAAATATTTTTAATTGCACATTAGTTAAAAATGATCCTTAATAAATGTAGGTTTTAACAATCAAAAGAGACGAACCATATCTAATCAAAAAAGTATTTTTGCCTACTGGTTCTAGGATAGCAGGGTTTGAGAATCTACTGACCCAATGTAGAAAAAAAGCCCAGTAACGGAATCACAAAATTAAACTGACCCAACTTCAATTGCACTGTGTTACAAACTGTTGTAACAAGACGTTAAAATTCAATTAAATAATGTGCTCTTTAGTTAAAAGTATCTGGATGAATCTTTTTATTTAATTTCACAATAATTGTGTCATTTATTAACAAATTATAGTCCATCTTGTCAGACAATGTGAGTCCAAAGCATTTCTGTTATTACATTTCATTACATATGAGTGTGCAAGTTGGATTGTTCTCTCTCTCTCTCTCTTTCTCTTAATGGTAAACCCAAGTACAGTAAAATTTGGAAAAGTAAAGAGTTTGACATTTAGCCCGAGACCATTGTAAATGCTACAGTCTGTATTACTAATATTATTATCATTATCAAATAATAACAATGGTTTCTTCTGTACACAAGTAACAGCCACCTGAGTTGACAGCAGGGGACCGTATTGCCTCACAAATCATGTTGTGGACTTTGGACGTGATGCCAACGCGTTCAATGTCCACTGGTAGTCCCACTCGGATAGCTTCAGCCAGGTGACCCTCCACTGTGGTCACTTTAAGGCCCCTAGTGTTGCTGATTTTGTCCTTTAAAGGCAAATAATAATAATAATAATAATAATAATAATAAATAAAATAAGAATAATAAATTAACAGGGATAAACATAATAAAGAAAATTAATTAATAATGATAAAAATAAATCTTATTTAATTATATTATGAAAGTTTTATTGCTGTAAAAATGATTATGAGAAAATATGACTAATGATAAAATTCAGGATAGGTCAGACATGGTCTTACTTAGAATCCATATGATTTTGATAGTGAACCATTATTAAAGAGTGAACTTGTCTAAATTAACGAGAACTGAGCTTCCTTGGCAGAGGTGTTTTTCTCTGTTACTGCTGTTACTCACAAGGTTCCATCCCTCCCCTTCAAACATCATATACGATGTCCTCACAGTTTCTGACAATTTCTCAGCAAGCCTGTCATACTTAGGATCCCACTGAAATGTATCATACAAACACAGAAAGCAAATAAACTTGTACATGTATAATACACATTCAATTTTATTAAAAAGACAGCGGGCTCTAGGTTTTGAATAACCTGATATAAATGTTATTTAAAATTGCAGTAAATTCCATTTCCAAAAAAAGGCCTAAATTTCCTTTTCAAAAAGACTGAATAAAACCTTGTGGCATACATTCAAATTCATCTTTTAACAAAATTGGATTAAATAAAAAGTTAATAATAAGTTTAATTTAGCACATAAAAATCATACATTAGTGGGGTTCAAAATTTGATGGTAAAAATACTCTACCAAAATTTGTTAAATAAATACTTCACCAATAGTGTCTAAGGGACAATTGTACAGATCCATAAGCACAAGCTTCTGAATATATTCTGTACCAGTAGTTCATACAAATTACCTTCATCCCTCCTGTTAAACTACTGCTATTAACCTCTTCGGGAAAAACATCTTTCTTGGCATTATTTGCATCACAGAACTCCTGAAGCTTGGCAATAAACTTTGGTCCATACTTTTCAACCTTTGTCTCTGGGTAGTCTTCTAATTTCTTTAGGCTCTCTAGTGAGCAAGGTCTAAAAAACAAAAATGGATAAGTTTTTTATATACTGTTATGCTCCAACATGAAATTATTTTTTTTATAAATACGTAAAAGGAAATGATATCAAAGGGAATACTTTACTCAGCTGAAGGAAGGATTGCAAAACATTCTTTGCCTTCACTTGGTAATGCTAAAAATAAAAATATGACTACCAGGTGGCAGCACTGACCTGAACACCATTTCACTCACAAGGTGGCAGCTCTTTAGATAGAATCAGTTTGGTTAGAATATAAATATGAAAGTGCTGCAATCATAAAACTACCATACCTTATCTTGGCCATGTCAGCAAGGTTCTTGTTATTGGCAATCATGTAGGGTGCTATGTCTACCTCAGAATGTGCTATTTGATTCCTCAGAGTCAACAGCATTGCGTACAACTCACCCTGAAATTCATAATTATATGCATGATGTTGTTATTGTCATGTTCCGTTTGTATTGTACATGTAGTAAGTTATTTTTGTATGGTATTTAGGGTGGTGCATTTCAACTGTCCTGATTGCTAAAAAAATTCACTTGCTGGATAGATTTGGTCTGTTATACCATTTTGAATTACTTCAAACTTGCCAAACCATGCTGAACTTGATGAGTGGGTAAAATAATATTTGTCATTCTGACTCTGTTTATTAAAAATCTTATATAATTGTTTTGAGACATCTCATAGATATTTGGAAAAAAATTATTACTTTGAAAAGTGAAAGACTGAAAAGTTTCAGAAAATGTGTTAAGCCATACCTGCAACTTTTGTTCCCTGGGATCTATTTGCACAGTTGCCCTAGCAACAGGGGTCAAGCCAAGGTCACGACTGGACAGCCATGTTCCTGTTGGAACCATGGGAAGGATCCTGTAAGCATTAGTGAAGAGCAGGATATATAAACAATTAACCCAGTCAATAATTTGAGAAATCTGTTATAATTAAAGAACATCAAAATCCATATGGGGAACAGAAATCAAAACGATAATAATGTCCCTTTCTAAAATAAAACTGCAAAGAGAACTTAATTTTTCAAATAATAATAACTGTATTTATTTAATTATATGTTAAGTCTAAGATCCATTTAACAAGAAACAACAGTAGTCTTAAGATATTAAGATAAGTAGCATAAGATATGTAAAATGCAATATTGATAAATCGAGAGTAAAATTAATAAATATAAAGCTGAAGTACAGTAAAGTTAAAGATCAGCTTAAAACCCAGTAGATCCAGCTATAACCTTTTTTTACAGATATCAATAAAACAAATAATCTAAGAGAAAAAATAAATTGTGAAATAAGCAATATATAACTATAATACCTGGGCTTGGGAATGTCTTCCTTTTCCTTCTCCTTTTCATAAGTAACTACTTCCATGTTTGGCTCAATCATCAGTTTTGGTCCATTTGACCCACTGACAGCAGCATGTGAGAGCCAATCCTTGGCTTTACGTGACAACTCCACTGCGGTGTAGGTAAAACTGGTTCCCTGCAACACTTTCTCAACCAGGTAGCCCTCTGTAACTAACTGACGAGCTGATTTAAAGAAAAGACCAAAATTATATTTTGAAATTAGAAAAATAATAACAAGTAAACAGTTAAATGAATCAGATTATTATAAACAGAACTATTGTTTACTTTGTGCAAAATTGTAACTCAAGATTTCACTCAAATGGTCACTCAAGATTTAATAACTTACATTACCAGTTAGTAAGTTAACTGTAAATATTTCACAATTATATTAACCAAATTATTCACGTTTGCATATTGGAAATATAATTTACAAGAAGAACAACTATATATTGCACCTAGTTGCCTCTTTCATCATGAAAATAATAAAAAAAACTCCCTTCAACTTACCAAAGGCTTTCCACCAATTTTCTGTTCTGTATCTAAAATATATTTTCAAAAGTTGTCAGAATTTATCTATTTGATTATTAATAAATATTTCAATAATAAAACAAAATGGCAGAAATGAAGAATTAAAAAAAAATAAAAACAACAACTGGTACTTGATCTGCCAATTTCAGTTGGTTTACAGTCAGACTTTATTAGTTATATTGGCTGGTAACTAGTATTATTCCCAAACTTTTAATAAAAGAGCTTCAATCAGTATCAAAATAACATAATTATTTAGATTAAAAAAAAAAGAGTTTCAAAAACTCCAATTTCATAATACTTCAAAAGAATTTTTTTTTAAATCAGATTCAAATCCAAGAGTACATTAATAAAAAATGTGCATTTTCACTCAAAATAACATGTCAATAAATATTTTTCCTTACTTCCCCATCCCAAATTCTGGCCTGCTTGTATAGTAATTAGAAAGCTTCTTGCTGCTGGAGCCACGGAGGAAGAGGATGGGAGTTGTAATCCCACATTTCTCACCTGTTATCTGAAAAGAAATACAATAAGGTTTATTTGGGTTCAAAACTGAGTGATTGTGGAAGTGTTCAATTCCCACATACTTGAATGAAGTCAAAAGTAAAAGATGTGTTGGCATTCATTAGGTGTGTGTGAGAGTTATCTTCCAGAGTTTCTCAGTGGAAAGTGAAAAAGCTGCATGTGAAATATTGCTATTTTGACTGGCAATTTGTTATAAATATCTGATTTAAATTGAATAAAGACATCTTTTGATTTGGAACTGAAGACGCTGGTGAAAATGACCACTTTATCAACCATGAACAGTATATTCAAAGTACGGTTTTGATGTATGATTTAAAATTCAAAATTCACAGTGACATAATTAAGGAGAGTCATCGATATAAAAATATAATGGTACCTGTATTGCAGTCAACAAGTCCTTGGCTTCTTTTGACATATCTGTTTTTACCACTGATATTATTCCTTGTGCCTTGTTCCTAAGTCTGCAATGCATAATGGGAAAATGGAGCATTTTAAAACAATTTGTCAATACTTCTATGACCATAATCCATTGTCTTCTTCTACAGTCATCACTCTAACCATAAATTTTACAATTATCACTCTTGCTGCTTACAGTTTATCACTCTTGGACTAATTTTCTACAGTTATCACCCTTTCCTTATTTTACAATTATCCTTTTTACCTTTTACAATTATCACTCTTACCTTAAAAGCTACCTTAAAAGCTACCAATTGCCCTCTGCTACAGTTTATCACTCTGACTTGCTAGTTTTCACTCTGTGATTTTCTACAGTCCCCCCCCCCCCTCATCTTTTACAGTTCTCACTCTTACCTTATTTTACTGTTATAATTTTCACTTTCTGCAGTTATCAGTATTTACTTTCTACAGTTATCATTCTGGTAATCCACAGTTATCACTCTGGGGCTCACTTTTTACAATCTCGTCCTAATATCAAACAGATGCCCCTCTTAGAGACCATTCCCAGACCCTATCCAACAAACTGTGGATCTTTCAAGGGGATTCTCCCTTAATTGCAATTACCTTAAGCAGCTTAGATGTCTGTCACGCCTACTGAAGCTGCCAGGGGGTAAGTAACTATTGTTTAGAAGCTTTAGTAGGCATCCTAGACATCTTAGCCACTTCAGGTGAAAGCAATTTAGCAAAAAAAAAAAAAAAAAAACCATGGAAATGGACCGATCCTGTTAGATGGATCTAGTGATGGGAACCCAGTCTTACCTTCTTCTACAGTTATCACAGCAGTCCTCTGTCCCCTCCACTGAACTCTTGTATGCCTTCTGCTCAAAATGGCTGATCAAGGCACTAAGAAAATATCAGTGACAAGCAGAATAATGCAGTGTATAAACCTGCATATGGAAGTTTGATGTGGTTGCTTCAGCGTTTGTTTTAAAATGAATATTAAATGCTAAATGAGAATGTAAATAAATACAATATTGCTAAGATAAAGATAATGCTGTCTGAAACAAATTAACATTTTCCAACAGAACCTTTATTAAAGAGTAATTAAGGTATTTACCAAGGATTTTTGTACAAAAGCAAATTTTTTTGAGCAAAAAAAAAAAAAAAAAAAAAAAAAAAAAAAAAAAAAAAAAAAAAAAAATAATAATAATAATAATAATAACAAATAAATAAATAAATAAATAAAAATAAAATAAAATTAAATAAAACAAAAAGTTCAGGTTCTCACGACCATGTAAGATTGCACTTTAAGACATAATGAGGTGCACTAGTGTTTACTGCAAGGTAGCTGATTGGGTGTATTCCCACAGGGGCCTGTGCTTAAATTATATATACGCAATATAGTTCAGAGGTCCCTGATTTCAGGGGGTACAGAGAGTGTACCATTAATAAAATATATACATTAAATGAGTTAATGTAAGTCTTACTTTCTGCGGCACCCAGCGGTAGCCAGATACTGCTCCATTTTACCCAACATGCTTAGCTTGTGTTCCTTGAAAGTAGCATTCTTCAGATCTCGTAGCAAAAACCTGATGAGAAAAAAAAAAAAAAACAGTGGATGAAATACTGAAAAACTTTATTTCACAAAGGTACATATAATTGTGGTGAAATACATCTTTAAGTACAGCAGATGGGATTATAAAAGTGCAGTTCAAATGTAACAGAACTTCCAGCTATATGGTTGAAATGTCCAGCTGAATAGAGAGACTGCATTTAAACTGTCTATCTGCATAGACTATGATTAGAGTTGTTTCCTTTTTCTCCCTTTAAGTGTTCATGATATGAGGAGAAATACTATTAAGAATTTTGGCCAAAATTCTACATTGGTACCTAGCTTGAATTGGAAGTACATGAAGACAGTATGTTGTTAGATATGGGATTCATAAACAAGTTGACAACAACCAAAGATAACAATCACTACAAAAAAGTGCAATTAATTTTTCAAACTTTTCCAGACATCTTTTAAATCACACAAAATGTGCCACATGCCATTTCAGAGTTTGAAGCTCACCTGTTTGTATTAAAATCCTGTCTACTGTAGAAAGCGTGGCAGGAACTGGGTCCCCCATCTCTTCCTGCTCGGCCTATCTCCTGGTAGTAAGACTCGATGTCTTTGGGAGCTGGAATACAAAGGGAAAGAATTCTATTCTAGAAGATATCATAATTGGGAAATACACGAAATACAAGACCTGTTTACTTTCACTGAATTACAAACATTCTATATTTATGGGTCTTTTCAACACAATAATTATAATTTATTCCAATCAGTGTCTGATCTGAATGTGCATCCATTTCTAAGGTAAATTAAAGCCAATTATAATGAGTGCAATTCTTACAGAAACTCACATTTTATTCACTGAATAAGTTCAATCAATTCTAATATTGGCTTTACTATGGTTGCTTACATGGTGCACTTGCCACCGCAGCAGGTGTAGTGCAAGGCTACATGGCATACTTACCACCATAATGGATAATATTTCTCACATCTGGCTTATCTATTCCCATCCCAAAAGCCACAGTTGCCACAATAACCTGACCAAATAAATAAATAAATAAAATGTGACATAGAATTACAAATACCACATGTAATTCAGAACCAAAAAATTATATACCTGAGTCACCTGCCATTTTTATCTTTCTATCATTCAAAACAAAACAAAGATTAATTACTTTAAATCTTAGTTTTCTTAATGTTTATGGTCTTAATTTTAATTACCTGTACTTGATCTGTGACAAACTTCCTGTGTCGCTCCTTCCTCACTTTGATATCCAATCCTGCATGGTAATACACACAGTCCAATCCCATTCCTAAAATTATGGTTTAAATATATATAAAGGAGTTCTGCATTGTTGTTTGCTTTGTGAAAGCAGGACTGCCTTTTAATGCTTACAAGAATAAATAAATAAATAAATAAACAAATAAATAAATAAATATATATATTAGTGTTGGGGAAGGGTAGGTGGGTATGTAGATTGATAGGTATGTTTGCAGGCAGGCAAGAAGAGAGAGAGAGAGAGAGAGAGAGAGGGAGAGAGAGAGATAGATACCTTGTAAGGTCCTAGCAACTTCTTCTGTAGCTTTCTTGGTAGGACAGTAAATGATAGTGGCACCATCAAAATGGTGGTTTTTGCCCTCTTTGACCATCAGTGACCTCAAGTCTTGGGCCACATCTTTGGACTTCATGGTGACTGCCAGGAACAGGTTAGGTCTGAGCCACAATGAGAAAGAAAATGACAAGTTTCCATACACAGATAGGCTTAGATGTTTAGGGATTTTTTAACTTGAAGGTTTTTGTCCTGTATTAGAATGTTTAGCAAAATGTGTAACTCATAAGTCATTTATACAGTAATTTGCTGTAAGAGTTAATTTTTTAAAATTATTTTTATTGTCTATGTCTCTCTGTCTCTCTCTCTCTCTCTCTCTCTCTCTCTCTCAGTAATGAAGTACCCCCCTATCTCCCAAAAATTCACCTACTTTGCATTTTCTTTCCATGTGTCTGTCACAAAGACACATTTTCAGCTATCACTGCAGATATCTGGAGAATTCTGTCTTACCTGTCAAATCCTGTACACGTCACTATTGGATTTTTCAACTTAAGAGAGCGACAGATGTCTTTTCTCACTTCCGGTGTGGCAGTGGCTGTTAAAGCAACAACAGGGACCTGGAATAATTCAGTGCAACTAAATGAAGGTCGTCAAGGCAACCACAGGGATCCAATGTAACTAATTTTAATTAAAGGCAAAGGGATGGCTCTTAGGCAACCACGGGGACCTGGACAGGGCCTGTAATAATATTTAAAAAGATGTTTTTAATCAAATATTACGTTGAACTTAGAACAATGTTCTCAAAACTAACTCAGCTAAAAGATACAGTACTTTTTATATCAATGGCTAAATATTGAAATTGTCCAGATCAGATGGATTATAAATAAAAAATTGCATACTCACATCCTTCAGAAGTAGCCTGATGCTTCCCAGAGATCTGTAGGAAGACCTGAAGTCATGCCCCCACTGGGAGACACAGTGAGCCTCATCAATGGCCACCAGGTCTATGCCTAGAAGAACAGAATATCACAACTAACACAATCATATCCTGTCTCACCAAACACAATAACTTCCCTTTATAAATATAAATTCATTGCCAGCACATGAACTTTGAATAAGAAAAATGGGCATTTGGCAAAGACTGTTTTGACCGTCTGTTTAAATTTATTTTGTTTGGTGACGTCTCATGAAAAATTATATATTGTAAAAGCTTTGCTAAGTGTATGTGTAAATAGGTAAATACATCCAACTTTCCTCAAACAACATTCATTTATTCTATATTTTAAGAAGATCAGGTCTACATACAAAGTGTTAAATGTGCCGCCTTAGCCTTCCCCTTCCTCCAACAATGAAAGATAAAATACACAACCAGCATTCATAATTTTGCAGAATGCATACAACCATATCCTGTCTCACCTTACACTCTTAGACTAGCATTAAGATTTATTAAGTGTTTTTGTGATTATAAAATGTCTAACACAACTAATGTAACTAGAAAAGCACTTTGAGAGCACAGACCTCTGCCAAGGCAGCATTTTTTTTATCATTATTGATTATTGACTGATTGTTGATCCAGATCACCACCAAAAACTAATGACTCCTAAGTTTACCCATTTCCCACCTACTCTGAAAATTTCATCAAAATCAGTCCATAATTTTTTGAGATATGTTGATGACAAACAAACAGTCAGACAGACAAACAGGGGTGAAAACATAACCTCCTTGGCGGAGATAGTGATATTCTTCACTATGAAATAAACAGGAAGGCACATTTTAAATAGGTTTTTTGTAAACAGGTGAAAAGTTGTAAAAAACACCTTAATCTAGGATGTGCCATACATAAAGAAATTCTCCACTTCATGGACAAATTATTAAAAATGTTAAAGATTTCTTGGCACCCTCAAACTTGCTTTAATAATATTAATAAGCTGAAAAAGTTGTTACTAAATAGGCCTAAAAAAATGCTCATCAATCTGATTGTCTACATAACAAAAGTAATCAGCTGTTACAGTCTTTCATTGTAATCAATTATTATTTTGACTCCTCATTATAAATGCAATTATTTCAGAAAGCAATCGACATGACAAGGCAACCAAGGACTATGTCAACTATCTATCTGCTTACCATTGTCATGGCAACACTATTCCATAGCAACCAGTCCCTGAAGATTTTGGCACTTCCCTACAGCGTATGCCTTTCTTCTCGTACCATGAACATGGAGAAACTTGTTACATTCCTTGCAACCAATGGCCATGAAATAACTCTCTATGTACAAGATGCTTATAACAAGCCAATGACCAAAACAGATTTCACCAAACTGAAGATTAAATTCATACATTTCAAATCAAATGGAATTTTGAATCCTGGTGTCCCCTACTGTCATAATTTTAATCATGTGGATAGGTATATTAAGTCATCCTCCTATACAGAAAATATGAAGCTAGCAAATCAACACTATGAGTATTGCAACCTAATGCTCGCAGATAAAACAGCTCTTCACCGCTTGGAGGAAGAAAACTTTGATCTGATCTTACTGGACGTGCTTGATCTATGTCGGTTCTTTCTAATTGATCATCTCTCTAAGCCAGCCATCGGCCTGTCATCAGTGATGTGTATTTCACCCAACAAAGAAGTACCATGTTCTCCTGCATATGTGCCTAGTACTCAACTAACATATACAAACAACATGACGTTTTTCCAACGAGTTGGCAACATGGTGTTCCAGTTACTTGACTTTGCACTTGCAGCTTGGCAACCTTCACAATGGGAAAACATCCGAACCAAGAACAACATTTCTGGATCACTGCCATTCCAAGACACTTTTGGACTTGTCACCATGAAACTAATCAAGTCTGATCCAGCGATTGATTACCCTAACCCTTCCACACCAAACCTCGTATTCATAGGCTCCTTTTTCATAGAGACTGTAAAACCATTGGCTGAAGATTTAGAAGATTTCATGAGGTCCACAGATAAACATGGCGTCATTGTTATGTCTTTTGGTTCGCAGGTTAAGTATTTTCCTGCTCGTCACGGAGAGATGTTTGCAGAAGCCTTTGCACGCCTACCTCAAAAGGTAATCTGGCGTTACCAAGGCAGTGTGCCTCATAACCTAGGCAACAACACCAAACTGCTACCATGGCTACCGCAGAATGATCTATTAGGACACTCAAAAACAAAGCTCTTTGTGAGTCATTGTGGGATTGGAGGGGTTCATGGGGCTGCCTACTATGGAGTTCCAATAGTTGCTATCCCTCTGGCTCGTGACCAGCCATACATTTCCCAACTTATTTCAGAACACCTTAAAATGGGTGTCAGTTTAGACTACACGACCTTGACCTCTGATGACCTCTACAAGGCCATCACAGAGGTATTACACAATCCAAAATATCGTGAAAATGCCCAAAGAGTTTCTTCTCGCTTTCGGGACCAACTTGTGTCAAGTGAAGAAAAGATCTTACATACTGTCAGTTATGTACATAAACTTGATGGCGCTGCTCACTTAAAGAGTGGCGCCCTAATGTGTACATGGTACCAACATCTGCTACTGGACGTTATTGTTTTTATACTGATGGTACTGGTGGCATTTTTCCTCTGTGTGTGGTGTCTCTGTAAATGTGTTTATAATTACAGATGGTGTACAAAATCCATGAGAAAAGAAAAAGCAAAATAAGCTGGACAAAAAGGGCAACAGATATTTCATTTAAAGATCTATATTTAGAGAGAAGCCATGTCAAATAACTGCCAATAAACTGGATCAAATGCCACTGCCTAGTTTCAAATAGTATCACTTGAAGAAATACCACATGGTTTTGTTTGCTTGTTTTTTCCTTTCATAGCAATCCGGGTGGAACTCTTCCAGTAAATGCTTGGAATTTCTTCTTAGATTGCTATATCAAAGTGACACCCAAAACATGCTGAATTTGTCCTGTTGTGCAACAGACTGCAATTCTACAGATCTGAGTGAAAACAACCAGAAAACTTTGTATGTGCTAACTTCCTTGCTTATATCAGAACACCTTAAAATAGGGGTCAGTTTGGACTAGGAAACTCTGACCTCTGATCTCTAAAAGGCCCTCAAAGAGGTAGTACACAATCCAAATTAGCGTGAAAATGCCCAAATAGTTCTTTCCCCTACTGACCAATATCACAGACTGGCATGAAGACATAAAATAAAAATAATTCAAATTTTGGCTAGAACATGAATATAAACATTCTGCAATATGTTACAATGTATTATGTACTTCAGAGACGCAGATTGGATGTTTTTACTAGCTTCCATTTTGCATCATTATTTTGACTGCACCCCTATAAGGCAAAGGTTTTATGCTGATGCAACATACATAAAATGACAGTCACTGTGTTGTTTGACCTTGAAGTAACCTCAAAAAGATGTATTATGCAATTAACTGTCTTTGTTAAACAAAACATGTAAACCTTGGCTACACAGCACATCAAGATGTTTGACTCCAGTCTGTGATGGCTTGCCATACGAAAATGCTGTAGTATCGAAGTAGCAAAAAAGCATTAACGCAGTAGTGGTGTGGAGCATATTTGCAGTAGAAATGCAGCATAGCCTACTGCAATTCTACTCCAAAAAGTACATAGGTTTGTACAGAGAGGAACATTAATGCAGTAGATTAGCAGCATGATAGAAGCATGTTTCAAATATGCTAATTACATGTAGCTCCCAAATCAAAGCAGATTTGAAGCATGTTTGCAGTATGATTGCAGTAGTCTACTGCACTGGAGTATCTACTGCGTTTTCTGGCAGAACTTAGCTTTTTGTGATTAATCAACAAATTCAAACAACACAGAATTTCAATAATACCTTTAAATAGTGATTCAAATGTTTCTAATATGTGTTTGGGTTTCTTATCAGCTGGTGAATTTTTGGACATGTTAAGAAATCATAAAAAAGTAAAATTTTATAAAAAAAAGTGAGACATGAAAATATTAAGTATTTTCCACATGGTTTGCATGTCACAGAAGTGACTTATATTTCACTGACAGATTGGTGACTTTTTTATTGCAGAGAAGACAGAGAGGAAGATAAATGTATAATTAAGGTAGGAATACAATTTGATGTTTTCAAGGCACAGTTGTACCATTGTGATTCATTCAACAGAAAATTTTCATAAGATAAATACTAGTAATAGTATTAGTTTAAAAGTTTTAAAATCATTTTCATAAAGACTAAACATATTTTGTACTTATGGAGCAAAGTGCTGGAATATGTTAATTCCTTAATTCCCTGAAGAACTGTTCACTTTTTTAAACATCATTACACAAAAGCCAATGAAAAATTTGTTTTTATTTTATTATAAATAAATGGCCTAAGCTGTGGTTCTCAGAGCTATGTCCTTTAAAGAAACAAACAAACAAATAAATAAATAAATAAATGGCAATAATGATAGCAACAAAATATTATTCTGTCAGATATCCAACATAGGTGAAAGTTATCAAAACATTAGCAACCATCCTACAGCATGGCCCTACACATACAGCAGAAAAGTTCAGCAAGAGATACATTCCAGTCTTCCATTCACTCATTTGATTTCAATGAAAATATAAAATCATGATGTGTATTTCAAGAGTGGTCACTCGCAGACTCATCCCAAGGATAGTAATTTAATAAAATACTAATCTTCTACAAAAATATAAATGCATCTATTTTCAGAAAACGATCAGCATGACAAGACCATCAAGGATAAAACCAACTATCTATCTGCTTACCATTGTCATGGCAACACTATTCCATAGCAACCAGTCCCTGAAGATTTTGGCACTTCCCTACAGCGTATGCCGTTCTTCTCGTACCATGAACATGGAGAAACTTGTTACATTCCTTGCAACCAATGGCCATGAAATAACTCTCTATGTTCAAGATACTTATAACAAGTCAATGACCAACAGGGACTTCACCAAATTAAAGATTAAATTCATACATTTCAAATCAAATGGAATTTTGAATCTTGGTGTCCCCTACTGTCAAAATTTTAATCATGTGGATAGGTATATTAAGTCATCCTCCTATACAGAAAATATGAAGCTAGTAAATCAACACCTTCAGTATTGCAACTTAATGCTTGCAGATAAAACAGCTCTTCACCGCTTGGAGGAAGAAAACTTTGATCTGATCTTACTGGACATGCTTGATCTGTGTCGTTTCTTTCTAACTGATCATCTCTCTAAGCCAGCCATCGGTCTGTCATCAGTGACGTGTATTTCACCCAACAAAGAAGTGCCGTGTTCTCCTGCATATGTGCCTAGTACTCGACTGCCATATACAAACAACATGACATTTTTCCAACGTGTTGGCAACACAGTGTTCCAATTACTTGACTTCGCATTTGCAGCTTGGCAATCTTCACAATGGGAAAACATCCGAACCAAGAACAACATTTCTGGATCGCTGCCATTTCAAGACACTTTTGAACTTGTCACCATGAAACTAATCAAGTCTGATCCAGCCCTTGATTACCCTAACCCTTCCACACCAAACCTAGTATTTATAGGCTCCTTTTTTATAGAGACTGCAAAACCATTGGCAGAAGATTTAGAAGATTTCATGAGGTCCACAGATAAACATGGCGTCATTGTTATGTCTTTTGGTTCGCAGGTTAAGTATTTTCCTGCTCGTCATGGAGAGATGTTTGCAGAAGCCTTTGCACGCCTACCTCAAAAGGTAATCTGGCGTTACCAAGGCAGTGTGCCTCATAACCTAGGCAACAACACCAAACTGCTACCATGGTTGCCACAGAATGATCTATTAGGACATCCAAAAACGAAGCTCTTTGTGAGTCATTGTGGGATTGGAGGGGTTCATGGGGCGGCCTACTATGGTGTTCCAATAGTTGCTATCCCTCTGGCTCGTGACCAGCCATATTTTTCCAAACTTATTTCGGAACACCTTAAAATGGGTGTCAGTCTGGACTATGTAACCTTGACCTCTGATGACCTCTACAAGGCCATCACAGAAGTATTACACAATCCAAAATATCGTGAAAATGCCCAAAAAGTTTCTTCTCGCTTTCAGGACCAACTTGTGTCAAGTGAAGAAAAGATCTTACATACTGTCAACTATGTTCATAAACATGATGGTGCTGCACACTTAAAGAGTGGTGCCCTCATGTATACATGGTACCAACATCTGCTACTGGACGTTATTGTTTTTATACTGATGGTACTGGTGGCATTTTTCCTCTGTGTGTGGTGTCTCTGTAAATGTGTTTATAATTACTGCTGTGGCAGATGGTGTACAAAATCCAGGAGAAAAGAAAAAGCAAGTTAAGCTGGACAAAAAGGGCAACAGATATTTCATTTAAAGATCTATATTTAGAGAGAAGCCATGTCAAATAACTGTCAATAAACTGGATCAAATGCCACCACCTAGTTTCAAATAGTGTCACTTGAAGAAATACCACAGGGTTTTGTTTGTTTGTTTCCTTTCATAGCAATAAGGGTGGAACTTTATCAGTAAATGCTCGGAATTTCTTCCTAGACTGCAATATAAAAGTGCAGCCAAAAGATGGTGAACTTGCACTGTTGTGCAACAGACTGTAATTCTACAGATCATAAGTGTAAACAACCAGAAAACTACCGTTGGATTAATTTTAAAGTCATTTATTTATTCATGTTCTGCACTTGTTGGCTTATAGTCTGCCATTATTTTTGACCGCACTCTCCTCAGTATCTCATGAAATCTCACGTGATTTTCACTAAGTTTTTTTCTAATTTATCTACATTCTGAAACTTACCAACTTTGTTATGCAGGTCTGTAAGGGCATCCTGTGCTGTTGAGGCAAACTCCGGAGTTATGTACAATATTCTATATTCACCACTGTAATTTGTAATACATAAATTTATGAAGTTTTCAGCACAGACTGTATTTATGAATTTTAAGAGTAAATTTATATATACTGCAACTAAAGTAAATAAAACTGAATGGTACAACCCTAAAAAATAGCAAGTTGTTTATCAAGACACTGGTATCAGAAGTTAATCTTACATTTAAGACAAAAAATGGGACAAAAAAAATGTGGCTCTCAATATGGACCCTTTCAGCACCATACAACACTTACTTCAATAACCCTTGTAAAACCTTTCTAGTGTTCTCTTGGGCTGAGCCTAGGAAGCAGGCCTTGATATTCACTACACTGGAAGAGAGAGGGTTACAGCACTTAAAAATGTGTTTTACCTTGAATGACAACTGAGTGAAAAATATTCCCTCAAAACTTGGCCCACATTCCCTTAAAATATCTTAGAAATTTGAACACGAGTTCAAGTATTTCTAATATTTTTTGTACAATGATTGTGAAACTTAAATCTCTCAGAAACTTCACTCAGTTGCAGTATTTTAGAAATACATCTGAAACTATTTCAGATTATATAACAAGATTGAGAACAGTTTCACCTGTATTCTAAGTAGACAAGCCTAAAGCTGTGTTCACAACCAAAGTTAATCTGCAGATTAACAGATCCGCGGATCAAATATGGCCAACCCACTTGAAGGCTTATCGCGTAATCCCTGCAGGAAATGATTCAGTGTCTATCAGGGGATCTTCTCCAGCAAGCTTTCATGTGAGTCAGGCATATTTGATCTGCAGATCTGTTAGTCTAAGACCGCATTCTCAACGAATTGAGCCAGGCTTTACAAATCCTGAGAACTAAAAATGGCGGACGTACATGAAAGAAAAACCGCCTAATCTTTTAATAGTCTCTCCGCCTCTCACACACCTCCCCACACGTCGTCCCTGTGGGGTACAGTAATTAAATCTCGGCTCCGTTCGCCATGCGGAAGCTACCTGAGAAATATGAAGTGCACATGCTCATCAGTTAAACTCGTGGTGAAGAAAGCATGGCGGCTGAAGGCGATCAAAGGAAAAAGGCTCTTCTATTCTATTATCTTTCAAAACAGAGATGAAAAAGGAATGAATTGGCCCTTAGAGCAGCAATGAATCGACTATCTATGGAGATAATATCACCAGAGATATTCATGGAGATATTCATATAGAGATACCCAGCCCCAGTAGACGGAGTTGGAGGTGGGCAGAATTTTTGCGTATGCAGTCTTGTCAAAGGGCGCAATCGTTCTTATGCTGATGTTTGCCTTGTTCCCCACTTTCAACTGAAGAAGGGGAACTAGCTGATGACCAATAACTGACCAATGAGCATGCGCACTTAATATTTCTCAGGTAGCTTCCGCATGGCAAACGGAGCCGAGATTTAATTACTGTACCCCGCAGGGACGACGTGTGGGGAGGCGGGTGAGAGGCGGAGAGACTATTAAAAGATTAGGCAGTTTTTCTTTCATGTAGGGGCCTACGTCCGCCATTTTTAGTTCTCAGGATTTGCAAAGCCTGGCTCAACTCGTTGAGAATGCGGTCTAAGGATCAACTTGTTCTGAATGTGTTCTCTCTGAAAGCTGGGAGATCCTAATGTAGTCAATTATATTAAATTTTAAGTCCAGTACTAGATTCTAAATGTAACTTTTATAATAATTTACATAGAAAGAAGACACATTTAAGGAATGCATTGTACAAGTGTTAAATACCTCAGGCCAAGCACCTGGTCTTCCATTAGAGATATCAGGGGTGAAATGACCACTGTGACTCGGCCAGTGTACAGGGAGGGGTACTGGTAGATTAGACTTTTGCCATACCCTGTAATTACACAAAAATGAGTTTTGATCCTCGCTATATACATGTAAGTGCATATTTACTAGCAGTGGTAGACTATGCATAATTTGTACACTTTGGTACTGGGAAATGTTTTCGGTTTATACAAATATTTGAGTTACTGGGTGATGTTCATATAAGTTTCAGATAATGCCAAAGAGAAAAAAAAGGTCCACTGTGACAATATTTGTTCAAGATAGATGTCAATAATTATAATAATTTGAGTCAAGAGGTGACACACGAAGTTCAATCTATAAAGTGATAGTAATCTTTTTTTGCTGAGCAAGAATTCAGAACGTGAAAATATTCATCACGGTGAGTAAAATATTTACATTAGGGATAACAAGTTTTAATATTTGTCATTTCTAATTAATCAGGTACTAGATATAAGGGTTTGATTTGACCATTATACAGGTGGCAGCACTGCTGCCAGGGTGAAGACGTGTAAGAAAACCAAGACGAACCTGTTGCCATAATGACACAATTATCCCTCTTATCATTCAAGACAGAACTGATGATTTTCCACTGCATTCTGAAAAATAGTTTAAAAGTATCCACATTAATTAACGATATGAACTTTTTGCATATTACTTAGTAGATCATGAAAAAATTTAAAAAAGAACTGTAACCATCAACTTACACGTAGGTCATTTAAAAATAAATTGTGGCATTTTATTTCTCAAAACACACAATTTTAAAATTCAGATTATTGTCATGAATCACTGGATTGTACTCAAAATGCCAAATCAGAAAGAACTGAGCTTAAAGAAGATGTGGAATTAAGGAGCGATGTTATACAGGTATACTCCTAGCTGACATGCATTCACATGTTGGCAAAATGTATCCCTTTCGTCATGATAATCCTCATCAAATAGTAATTGCAACTTTTATATCCATGGAATGGTTATGTTGTCACATTTTAATTACAAAGAATACAACTAAGTCTGCTTTTCTGCTGTACATAACTTCTTCATTTGTCCTCCAGACTGATATAATGTCTCCATTCTGGTAAATGGCCAAGGATTAATGTAGGTCCTTTTGTTCCTGTTACACTAATGATCAGCAAGCTGCCTTTATAATTTCAATTGGCATTTGGCATGAATGTTCATTTGAAATAGTTATTTTATTGCTTTTTCTCCAACAAAAAACTCCAATCCTCCAATTCTGACACTTGCTATAATACTAATTGAAGCTATATGGTGGCATTTAGTGCTAATTGACAAATTTGACTTGTGTCACTTAGAAGTGTGCATCTTTGCATCAAATAAATATTCTACAAAATAAACAGACTATTTCTCAGGACTCACGGTCTGAATTTTGAGTAGCCAAAGTATTGCTTGAGCACTTCTCTGTATCTGGGGTCAGTGGGCTGGTTCTCAGGGTCTGGGGATGAAAGAAAACATTGAACAAGTAACACCACAGTGACTATAATCAGGCCCGTAGTCAGGGGAGGAGGGGGGTCAGCGGGTTTGAAAGAACCGAACTTTTTGTCAGGAAAAGGTCCATTCTGGGTAAAATTTGATCTACGTACACGGAAATTTCATTGTAAAAACTCCACTTTTTTCGGAAAAAGAACCCCCCCTTTTGAAATTGCTGGCTATGGGCCTGAAATTGTATAATTATCAACTGTTTAGTTGTACACATCTAGAACATCAAGCAAGATATGATCTTTGGGTGTTCCAAATCATTACTCTGACATTGATATTATATTCAATTTTCATAAATTTGCAATACACATGAATTTAAGCGCTATTTACATGTAGTAATGAAGAACCATATGTGAGTTTATTTTCATGAAACTGATAAAATATTTCATGGATAAAAATGTTTTACACACTAATTAAAATCAATCAATTCCATACAGGAGGTGTCTTGTATATTGAATAAATATAAACAAAACAAAACAAAACAAAACAAGCAACCGAATGAATACATGAATGATGTGTGGATTAATAACCAATGAAAAAGAAGAAAGAAAGAAAAAAGATAGAAAAAAAGAAATAAAAAATATTCTATCTTACCCCAGTCCTCCTCCCCCTCCTCCTGCAAGTTGAACTCCTTTTCATCATTGTAACTTTTCTCAGCAGCTTCAATTTGCTGAAAAATAAAAAAACATTTCAATGTTTAATCAATTTCCCATTTTTTTCAATAACATATGATGTAATTTTCAAAAATGTTACATGAAAAAATAATGAACACAAAAACTATTTTAATGTTGTACAACAGAATTGCCATAAAAGACGACTGACAGCAAAACAAAAACTTGAATAGTGCACTACTTTTTCAATAAATGAAACATTAGCTCATTTTACAGTTACCAATGGAAAAGTATGAGTTTTAACATAGGGGTGGGGGGGAAGGGGTAAGGGAGAGGGGGTTAAAACATAGCACAAACTCTGATCCCTTGTACCAGAGGTGACTACTCTACCAGGAGAGCCTTTCTACTGGACTAAGTACGTAAAAAGGCAGAGTTAAACAGTAAATAATTTCTTCAGAGACTAAGCACTTTTATATGTATGAGTCTTGGTGTTATGACACTCTAACAAAGGACCATGAAACCATGAATTACTCTTCCATGTTACCTCGATCATAGGAGAAAAAATGTTTCATCATTTTAGAAACAACTGCATTTTTACCATCATTATAAAAGAGACAATGAACAACCTTTATCATCCTACCTGTAACATGTCATCATCAAAATCATCTCCAAAGTCCTCCTCCTCCTCATCTCCACCACCCAAACCATCTCCTGCATCCAGCTCACCATTCTGTAAAACAAAATTACATGCAAATCATTTTCTTTTTGTTATCTTTTTGCTTTTCATTTCTTCTTTAGCAATTAAACCCTTGTCAAGGCATTTTAAAGACATTTAACAATAGAAAATATATCTGCAACATATGGCTCATGCATCCTATGAAAAAACTGAAACAGTGACACATTTTTTCAATTACATACAGACATGCTGAAGACTTTTCAGAATGGCCGGACATTTGGACTGGCAGTAATGAAAAATTTGTAGGACCGAATAGATTTTTGTCGGACTGAAATTAACCCTACTTGTTTAAGACACATACGATTAGGGGAGCTTACTTTGTTTGTGAATGTGATAGGTTTGAAATGGAAGGGAAAAACACTTTGGGTTTTATATAATTTTATTAGTGAAGTATGTTGAATGATGACTGTAAATTCAAAATTGCGGCTCTTAAAACTCTTTTACCAGTCCAGACAAATTTTCTCGGTCATGACTGATCGGACCGACAGTTTCAGTATGTCTGTAAATATAATTTATTTTTCTGCCTCACTTCTCTAATCTGCTGAATAAACAAATACTCCAGCCAACAAACACTATAAATTAATACATTAAACAAATTTTCCATAAATAAACAAATTAATTAATAATATGAGTCACATCTAATGTACTAGTACTAGTGACACTCACCACACTATTATTTTTAGCGTCTCCATCTCCAACAAAAGAATCTCCAAACATCTCTTCAGACATGTTTAATCCAGACTCGATATCTTCCACACCATCTTCAATGTTGTCTTCCTCTTCCTCTTTAATCGATAATTCAATGCATACAGTACTGCCCGAGGAGTCATAATCAAAATCATCTTCTATTTCGCCATCAGTTTCAGTAGCCCTGTTCCTCTGCCCTTTATAGCCAAGAGCTTGTGTGGAGGTGGAGCCATTATAAACTTGCTGGTGAACAGCATCACGTAGTTTGTTGAAGTACAATGTTACTTTGTCCATATATGCATGACAGTCATTACTTGTGATACTGCTGCAAAGTGCGGTAGAGTTATCTCTATCCTGGAGGGAGTCCAGAAGATCAGTCACTTCATTCTGTAAGTGTTTTAATTTGGCTTTCACTGTATCCATAGTGTCTAATGATAATCACGCTGCATGGCTCACAAACAACATATAGAGCTGCATTGGTTCGATACAACATTTACGAAGCTAATGGCGTTAACTGTACAGATGGTGTCTGTTTGATCGAGCCTGCTATCCGTATTTCTGCCTAAAGGCCTGAAAGTTAAATGCCGAAAATTTCGTATCAAAATTTTCTGTTGAATGGAATACGTACTAGTACCACCTATTGCCTTCACGTAGTGAACATATATGTTCAGGACCCAAATTAAGCACACGGCTACTTCATAGATTGTTAGATAGATGCTGAACTTCAGTAAATGTTGAGGACTACTTAAACATACACTGTAGTACAACTAATCAAGGAGTTCCTTTCTTTTTTTTTTTTTAATCCTTGAGTGATCAACTCGAGTTAGAAATAAAACTGCTGCTTACATGTACTTTCGTCCCGAGTTGTTTTTTCAAGAAATAACATTCTAGAACACTAAAACAAAGATTGTAACGCAGAACTATCGGCTTCATTTCAGTAGATTCTTTTCACAATGTAGTGAGTGGGATTCTTTAAGCATTAGAAAGAAATGAAATTATCAACAAACCCCCGCCATTCTCCTGTTCCAAGTGGAAGTCAACAAACCACCGATGCTAATGGTGAAGTTAATAACGCGATTTGATTGGTCACTTTTCTAAACGACGTCACATGCGCCATTTCACAAAATCAACAGAGATGTATATTACAGGGTATTATAATTATTTATTTCTTAAGACTTGAAGTGTCGTTTTGGACTGAGAAGGAAACTAAGGTGAAGAGATTGAAATAATGGGCACTCTTATCTTTTAAGTCTTTAAATATGTTCTTAAATTAAACAAAACGATCCACGTTTAATCTGGCAAAGGGATATCTTATTGCAATCTAATGGTGATGGGGGGGGGGGGGGGGGAGGGGGGTATCAATAGGATTTTTATGCCTAGCGTGTATTCGGAACTCGTATTTTAAATTCAATATTTTAAAAGATTTTGCCCTGTCAGTTTAAAGGCCCTATATAGTTGTCTATCGGTAATGAATTAAATTTCAGGTATGGCATCATTTCAGGGGGTAAGATTTGTCTATTAGTGTTTGGATTTTAATATATCCTGAAGTGGTTTTCACCAATATTTAATAAGAAATGTCGTACTAATACTGGTCGAGCAGTGATTCGTGAGCAGGAGAAAATTCCCTTTTTTTTTTTGAGGAAAATTCATTTTGGCCTAGCTGCCATGCAGGTACTAGTAAATACCAAGGAGAGTATACAGTACCTTTATGGTTTAAAAAAAGAAAAGAAAAATAGAAAGAAAAGCAAAGTAAAGTAAAACAGTGCCATGTATGCACTTCAGTGTGTATATTTTCAGTAATTATCATGGAGATTATAAACCAGCTATTCAGCCATGTGGACTCCCTTCACCATTTTCTCCTGAAGACGGCCAAAGTGATTGGCTCCAGTCAAGAGTTGGAGGACAGGTTGCTAAGAGACGGTGACAGTAACAGGTAGGTTGCTAAGAGATGGTGTAGTGTGAAAGGTAGGAGGTTGCTTACCAGTCCGTTACCAGCCCATTAAATTTACCATCTCCCTCCTCCCCATTGAAAATATATTTCTTCTAATTTTTCCACAGCTATAGGAGTCTTCTGTGTGATGTGATGGTTGGTTCTACAGACAGTGTTGGTGCTGGTGTCCCTGTGCCAGTCGATTACACTCCGCTTACCAAACTGAGTGAAGTGGGCATCAACGTGATTCAGGTAAAATATATAAACACATTTCCTTCAAGGTAACTGATTTTTGTTCTCAACAAAGTTATTTTTTGTTTAGATAAAAGTCCCAGTCATCATGGTTAGAGATGGGAAAATGATTTTTATGACTTTTTATATAATGATTGAGTGAATAAAATGAATAATAATAAATACATAGGTAAATATAAATAAATAATATTGCCCATTCAAAATAATCCAGTCATCACAGATCTCCTTTAACAAAGACAGTTTTAAATCGTTGGTTTTTTTTAGCTGTTGCAATCACTCTGCTTGGTTTAAGATACATTTATACATACTAAAATTGAAATGCATTCTTTTTTTTTTTTTTTTTCAGAAACTCGTCAAGAAAAAATGTGAAAAGAATGTTTTTTCTTTTGGACACTACGAAGTGAGATATCTCTATGATGTTAATACGTAGTCATTGTAGAAAACTTAAGCCAACTTATATATCTGAGAGATAAAAAATAAAACATCTCATTTGCTTTACTTTATATTTTAAGGCTGCCTATCAATGATGTACAAGTATTTTGTGTATTAATCATATTATTATGTAAGGCATCTTATTTATTCCAGTAGGCCATAGATTTCCATGAGTACTGTAAATTATACATGTTATATATGTTACACTATCAGATTTCTTTTTGAGCACTTTGCTTAAATTGCATATTCAGCTTAAGAACTTAGTTACTCATGCTTGCTGTTTTACCTCCAAATACTATCTACTTGATAGATACTGTAACATCAGTGGTTGAACCAATTTTGTGTGTTACATCCAAGAATTAATGTGTATTATTTGTCTTTGTTAATGATTTCAGCTCTCCCATAACTCTGCAGCACAAATATCATCCTGCCTACGCTCAGAATATGCCTATCCCAACCACACTAATGCACTGCTGCACTGTAGGGCGTGGAAAACACTTCATTCTAGGTATGTCTACGGGACCATTCAGATTGAGAAGAGCCGAGTGCTAGTAAGGCTGTGACCTAAATGTGGCAGGCCTACATGAAAGGAAGACCACTAATCCTGTAATGGTCTCTCCGCCTCTCATGTAGGTCCGCCATATTTAGTTCAGGGCCTTAATAGCACTCTGCTCTTCTCAATCTGAATGGTCCCTATGACTGGGTTCCCATATTTAGATCGATCTAACAGGATTGACCCTTCTCCGAGGAGTTCCTTGCTAAATTGCTTTCAGCTTTAACAGCTTAGATGTCTGGCACACCTACTGAAGCTTCAAAACGATAGTTAATTAGTATTACCCCCCTAGCAGCTTCAGTAGGCGTGACAGATATCAAAGCTGCTTAAGTTGTTTGCAATTTAGCAAGAATCCCCTTGGAGATAGATTGATCCACAGTTAGTACGATACGGTCTGGGAATGGTCCCTATAAGATGTCCTACAGGAGAGATTTGCAAGGACATTCAACTGTACTACTATTATGTAGTGTACCAGTACCTTGCCCCTCCCCCTCCATGCATGCACGTGCGCGCACACACACACACACACACACTGTTGCATCTCATATATATAACATCAAATTTGAAAAGAAGTCTAGCCTATATATGTAGTTGTATTACAGTAAAAGCACAAGAAAGGCTGCAAAGACTGAAATTTTTTTAATGATTACCAAATAATATATAGCTTTATGTGGAAGATTTATAAGAGTCATTAGTCACTGTTATCGTAGTTTATGCATGTAAAGATATCTGTGTTAGGCTCATGTCAGATATCATTATGTCCCTTACTGTGAAATACATGTGTTGTTCCTGGCATTTCTAATTTTTTACTTTTTCTATGATATTTTCAGGATAGGTGACCAGCTGATGATGTATCTTCTAGAGAGACAGTCAATGTTTGTGCCAGTTGGTCAAGACTCCTATATACAAATAACAGGTTAAATGGGATTAATATTTTAATGTGGTGATGATTTTTTTTTCAAAAAAAGTCACAGATGACTTGAAATTTAGCAAAAATAGGATTTATATGAAGAAAAGTCTCCCCCCCCCCCCCCCACAACATTTAAGAGAATAGTACTGAAAATATTTTTTACACCATTTGAAAGAGTACTTTTCTATACTCTAGTATATGTATGTGGTATGTTTCTTCTTAATTTGAAGTGCTGGGTATACTTAGTGTCATTTTGATTTGATACTACAGGTGTTCCAGTGTATGATATGATATCTAGGATAGAAGGTACATGTTCACAACTAAACCCCACCTGCCATTATGGTGGAAAAGATATCACAGGGATGGTTTCTAACATGGGGAAGAGGAAAAGGACAATGGATGGAAAGCAGCAAAGTAAAGGTCTTTATTTTTAACTTATTTATTTATTACTTATTTTTTGACATGGACAAAATATATCTCATATCTTAGACAAAAGATATGGAACAATTTGCACAATAAATTAAAGCTATGTGTAAGTAAATGAGATGAAAGCACTTCTAGAGAAGAAATTGGACAGTTCACAGTGTAATTATCGTAATTTGTGCATTAATATCATCATTTAAGTATTGAGTATTGTTAGCAGGCTTAGATAGATATAGTTATAGTAGTTGTAGTGTCACATTTTCATACTTTTAAAACAGTTTCTTTTGTTGGTGAATAAATTAACTTTATGGTATTGTTCAGAATTAATACTGTGTGTTTATGTTATTTTCATACAGTTGTTTGAATGTTTGCTTGAAAGATTGTTTTCAGAAGAAAAGTTCCACTCTTAGATCGCAGTCAAGGTTTTATATGCACTGTATTGCATCCAGTCAACTTTAAAACATTTTTTTCTCAGAGAAGGCGCTGCATCCTAGTTGTGAACAACCTGACAGTCAGGGTATTGATGGAATGATGGATGATATTCCATGCAAAAGGCCAAAAATCATTGTGGACTCTCAAAAAGTTCAACATTATAGGTGAGTCAGATTACAAGCACCTGTTATATATATGTCAGTATGAAATCTGTTTTTGGTTTATAATAAAAGGTACATTTTAAAAGATTGTTGATGGTTATAAAATGACCATGTAACAGCAACAGGAAGTATCTGTTTGGATTTCTTTCAACTGATTTCAATCATCTGGACATCTGCGTCGAAATGGGTTTAAAAAAAATGGTAATTTCAGTGCTTTTCCATTTATGCCCAATGTCAGTATCGCAGGGTTAATTGAAAGTGCTCAGTCACCAACACACTTTTGCAGGGAATATTTTGCCATGTTGACCTGATCCTTTTATGCATTCAACCTTTTAGGCATTTTTTTAAAAGAAATGTGACTTAGTTTGAAATGAGCCTTGCAGTTATTTGACTGTTATTTTAGTGTTACATAGGCAAAATGGTAGATAAATACTAGAAAATTGTTTTCTATTTGTGAATATTTAAATAAGAATTCTAAGTGTGCCACGGGTTCATTATTGAGACAAACTGTACTCTAATTCATTGTGATAGCTAAAGTTTTGTCACATGTAGTTTCCTCTCTTGTTTAGTCATCACAAGCAGTTGCCCAGAAAGAATATGTTCTATGCAAGGAACTTGAGAGAAAAACTACCAAGTTAGTATTATAATTATCTTCTTTATATGGTAGAGGAACCAGATGTTGTCTGAGGAACCAGTTGTCATATGTAAAGTTTCCCAGATTTTGAAATATTTTTTGTGTGTTTCTGGGGCTGGCGTGCTTCAATGTGGACTGGAAAGTTAGAATTATATACGTTTTTCTATAACAGGCAAAATGCTTATTTAATTGACTGTATACTGATGTTCATAAAACTAGTGAAATCACAGAATTTATTTTATGAAATGTATTGTTTTCAGACTCATTTCACCCTACTTGTGTTGATGATCTAGTGGAGGAGGTATTTTTAAAGATAGATGTCACCACTGCAGCTTCAGTTTCCATGGCTACTGTGTCACATGACAAATGTAGTGAAAAGGATGTGAGGGAAGCTACACTAGATGTTACAGTCACCAGTGCAGTCAAACCACTCCTGTTTTGTCTACTTGAAAATTTGAGGTGATCAGAATGTTTTACTTTTTATCTGCGTCTGTCGTCCTCGCCGTCGTCGCCGTCGTCGTCGCCGTGCACTTTTACCGATAACACGATAAGTGGAAAACCATTTTACCTTTTGGCTTGAAACTTACAGAACTGATGAATATTCATAATACGCAGGTCAAGTTCGAAAATCAGCATGATCGGGTCAATTATAGGGAATTTATGCTGTTTTTTCACTTTTTTCAGCATATATGCATCACCGATAACACGATAAGTGGAAAGCCATTTTACCTTTTGGCTTGAAACTTACACAACTGATGAATATACATAATATGCAGGTCAAGTTTGAAAATCAGCGTGATTGGGTCATTTTTAGTGAATTTAGGCGATTTTTTTCTCTTTTTTCAGCATATATGCAGCACTGATAACACAATAAGTGGAAAACCATTTTACCTTTTGACTTGAAACTTACAAAACTGATGAATATTCATAATACGCAGGTCAAGTTCGAAAATCAGCATGATCGGGTCACTTTTAGGGAATTTATACTGTTTTTTCACTTTTTTCAGCATATATGCAGCACTGATGACACGATA